>NC_048448.1:22669756-22979242 GCF_004353265.1 Vitis riparia
CTCATTTAAGTATTGGGTGCATTGATCGTCCTGGTTTTTTTTCCATTTCTTCAATGATTCCCGTCTTTCTTTGTCTTCTCAAAATTTGATTATTAGGGTTAAGATCATTCCAGCCTATGGCTGTTTTCTACAAAGTGAACAAATTTTTCAACAAGCAGGTTCTTTCGAGAGGGTCTAGGATCTTAGAAAGAGTGAAGGTACTTAAGCAAAAGATTTTTCTCATTTGTTTTAATGAAGTGTTCATGTATTTTAACTGTTACTGCATAACACGTGATGTAGCTATGCATGGGCCCATGTTGCCATTTTGCTCAGATTTTCATGTTGTAATGGTAAATATTTCTTAGATCCATTTAGTTAAATTAAGCCTAAATTTGCTAATAATTTAAGTGCTTGAAATCTTAGTGACCTTTCTATGTGAAGATCTCATGTTTCTTCTAGCTCAATTTTTGTTGACATTGGGCTTGTAAAGTTAGCCTAAAATTCATGGTTGTGTGTTAATTGACATGAAAATAAGAGATGGCCCTTTTCATCATTAGATTGGATTAGGCACACACCCCGCACCGCCACTCCCCCACACCGCCACTCCCCACACACCACCACATGAATCTGACCTTATACATGGCCGAAATGGCTTTCTAAGGAGACCAATGAGTTTCTCTCTAAGTGATTTTAGAATCAATCCACCAGTCTAAAGGCCAAATATAGTCTAGAGTGCCAGATGCCACCCTTTGTTTTCTAGGAAATCTCCTTGTCTGTTTACCACAAAGAGCCCTGTGCGAAAGCATCATTGCCTAATCTCAATCACTCTTGTGCTTAGCTTGGTGACTATAATCCACCCAATCAGATGACCTCCACTTGGTTTCCTAGGGCCCTTAAGAAGCCCTTTGGATCTCCTCTGTTATTTCTGCCACACTATTAGGCATTCTGAAATTGTAGATGTAAACTTAATTGTACCTTTTTAGGGGTAGTCATAAATTTGTTTTTAATACGAGTCCATTTTTCTTGTTAGGCAAATAAGAATATACTAAATTAGTGCTTGAAAAGAGGGGGCCCAAACCTAGGTATGTAGTTGTATATAAGGAACACTTAAAGCACAAACAAGAAGAGCTCAACCCATTCCCTACTCATTGTTAAAATTTAACAATAAAAGATTTCCATTCCTGAAAGATATACTCAATGATGAATCCTTGCACCAACAAATATTTCAAATAGAAATCTCAGTTTCAGAATTAGTGGCCTCACCTGTTCAAAATCCTTTGATTCTGCTGTTTTTTTAAAGCTATGATGTAGAGAGGTTACCATCAAAGCCAAGGTGATCACACATTATTTATCAAAACTTTCATCTAGGGAAACTTAAAGCATTAATTGCGTATGACAATGATATTGTTGTCATTGGAGATGACCAAGAAGAGATTATGGGTTGAAATCATACTTAGTTGAAGAATTTGAAATCAAGGACTTGGTAAGCTTTGATATTTCCTTAGAATTGAGGTGGCTAGATCAAAGCAAGGATTATCAATTTCTCAACAGAAGTACATACAAGATTTACTTAAGGAAATGAGTATGCTTGGGTGTAAACCAGTTAAGACACCTATTGAACAAAATCACAGACAAGGAGAGAAATCTGAAGGCCAACTAATTGATTGAGGCAACTACCAACAGATGGTGGAAAAACTAATTTACTTGTCACTCACAAGACCAAACATTGCATATGCTGCGAGTATGGTAAGTCACTTTATGCATGCTCCACTTAGACCCCACTTAGAAGCTGCATACTGGATTTTGAGATATTCGAAGGCAGCTTCTGACAAGGTTATCTTATTTAAGAAGGGTAAAGAGTTAAAGTTAGAAGCCTACACAAATGGAGACTAGGCGAGATCTATTGTGAATAGACGATCAACTATGGGATTTTGTACTTTCTTGGGAGGTAATCTTATCATTTGGAGAAGTAAGAAATAATCAGTTGTACACTGTTCAAGTTCGAGAGCAGAATTTAGAACTATTGCATAAGATATTTCTGTACTTCTTTGGATTAAGATCTTACTTAGGGATCTCAAGATCAAATTTTAAGAACCTATGATATTGTATTGTGATAATAAATTTGCCATCAATATAGCTCACAACCTAGCCCATCACTATCGAACCAAGTATGTGGAGGTTGACAGATATTTTATAAAGGAAAAGTTGGATGGTGGTCAAGTGTGCATGCCATATATTTGTACTACTAATCAACTAGCCAATGTTCTCACTAAAGGACTCCCAAGTTTAGCATTTCAACGAATGACTGACAAGCTGGGAATGCAAAACATCTTTGCACCAACTTTAGGAGGAGTGTTGGAAGAATTGCAATTGGGTTGTTGACCATGTAATATAGTTTCCATATTTAAGTGTTGTATAGTTGTACAATATTATAGATCCTAAGGTTTTGCTGGGATTAATTTGTTTCCTTGTTAAATTTGCTGTTTCTTTCTTTAGATTCTAGAGTCAAAAGCTTTGTTCAATATATAGCTCTGTATCAAACCTTAGAAGGAATAAGAAAAGAATTATTTTCTCCTGCCTTTCTTTAATTTTAGCATGATACAAGTATAGGGATGAGAAATTTAGAAATGTGAAATCTAAAAATTGGGAATTACACAGAAGTGATCATCCTCATGCATCAGGTTGCATCACTAAGACAGCCAGCACAACCAAATAGCTGGATGGAAAAAGAAACTAAGAAAAACCCTAATGGTAGGATCATTAGATGTTTCTTATTTATTTTTTTATGGTTTCTTGATGATTAAGTCATTTATGATCGTAATAAGGTGATCTTCTTTCTTGTTCTATGGAATCAACAACACTCTAGATACCTAGTTTTTGGTATATTCTTTAATAAATCTACAAGTTTTAGAAGATGCTGCATTTTATTTGTTACTCAACCATTTTTATATACTTGTTGCATTAAGTGGTGCCAGAGTTATGTCATGTTTGGTGCAGGTAAACAACTCTCAAGTATTATTCTTCATGAATTTATTCATTAGCAGCCAATAGAGAAGTGAAAGGTTTGTTTGGTGAAGTTTTTTAAAACAATTCTCAAAAAATTATTTTTGAGAATAGTTCTTAAAAATAGTTCTCAATTGTTTTTAGCAACAAAATTCAGTTTAAGAACTCAAATATGAAAAACATTTTTCTTGTCTTATTCTAAGTTAAATCATTATGCATTTATGTACAATGCAAAAATTCTCAGCCTATTCTTTATGTTTCCCGTTGTCTTTCAGAACACTATAAAAACCACATGAAAATACCTCAAATTTGTTTTAAAAAATCATCATGTTTTCAGAAAAAAATATCAAAGAAATTTGTCCAGTCAAAAATTTGCCAAATGTGTTTTTAAGTTAGAATATGTTGGATCTCTTTATCCAGATGGTTTAAGGTTGAGTATCTGCAGACGAATTAGTTTAAGATCTTGGTGAAATTTTGATGTTCAAGAATAATTTGTAAACAGACCTTAAGGTTGTGGTAGTTGGAATTTGGATGTGGATCATGGGAACTAGAGTTTGTGTTCCATTAGGAGCTCTTATGATTGGGAATTAGTGGTAGGGGTTTCTATAATGCTCATCTCATTAACAACTTATGCATTAGGGAGGCCAAGGGGGATACTCTGTTGTAGAAGTTTCTTTTAAGTTTCTCTTCTAGGTGCTTCTTTTAGGCATTCTCTTTGTTTTCCAGCTTTGAAGGTTTGGGTTCCTAGGGTTCAATTCAAGGTGTGCATTTTTCGTACGGAGGTAGTATGAAGTAACTTAAGTAAGATCCTTGCCATGGATCAGTTGATGAGAAGATGTGTTTTGGTTAACTGACTTACTTTTATCCTTGGCACATGGAGTCTCTACTGGCTCCATTGCTGTGGTGTTACTTTTTCCATCTAGAGATTTTCTGGGTTTTTCTTGTTTTGTGAAGGAACACTTTGTTAGTTGGTGCAGCTTTGAGAAAGGAAGACGAAAATACTAGAAAACACTACTTTTCTTTCGTTTTTTTTAATCTGTTTTGGTGCATTGGAAGGAGTGTAACCAAAAGTATCTTTGAAGGGGTGTTGTTTGTGTTAGCTGAAAGCTCTCTTTATTGTGGCTTTGTTTCATTAGTCCAGAGATCCTCTAAGGCAGGGAAATTTGTCATTATCGGATTCTTTGGATGGTATTATGTTGGTGGGGTTTGCTTTCTCGTGGTGCTTTTTATTGTATTTGCCAGGTTGGACCTCTGGTCTTTTAGCAGAACATAATATTAATTATGGTTAATAAGTAACCATTTTTTGTGCTGATTATAGTTTAAAGCTGATTCTAACTTGTTTGTCTATAATGTTCAAGAGTGACTTAGGATGATGTTGCCCATTGCTTGTCTGTGTTTTTATTGGTTTAATAGATTCTTTATTCTTTGTTATAATATTGCAGAATCGATTTCCCCCAAATATATCTCTACATACTTGTTTCTACCATTTCTTTTTAGTGTTAAAACAATTTTATATGGCGTAATGAGAATCACTGAATTGACATATTGGCCTTTTTTCTTCTTAAATGTATATAAGCAGCTATTTCCAGGGCATCCCTGAGGCAGTTTCTGAAACGAGCAAGGAGGCGGTTGTGCATGCTGAACTTGAATATGGAATGATGCAGACTCGGCCCCACCTGATCGTTCCCTATTTCTTCAATTTGTCTTTTTTTTTTTTTCGTTTTTTCATTTGTGTGATTTATAGTCATTTTTTGCCTTTGAAATGCTTGGGCTGTTGTTTTGTGTTGCCACTTTAGAAGAAAGCAGTCTTTATTTTGCTGAACATGAGCTTTAGTACTTAAAATTGTAGAGTAGAAAGCCCATTGGATTCATTCACCAGGAATCATTTTCATCTGTGGTTCGGAATTGAGATCCATTTTTAGTAGGAAAAATCATCGCTTTTTAAGCTCAATATGTATTTTCTGTATGGTTTATTTAACTTGTGGAGTTTTAGTTGATCGAATTACATGTAATCGAACTCCTATTCTTTGAGATTGCATGGGAAGCTTTGTTTTACTTAGAAATCTGGGGATGTTCCATGTACTGAAATAATATGAATTGATTTCAAAAATTCCATATAGGAAACAGAGTTCTGATTATTTGCAGACCTATTGGTTGAACTGGTAAAACGCTAGCCTTCTTTCACCAGGCTTTTTACTGAATCACTGAAATCTTCCAGCACAATTGGGGATGGATCTTGGCATGGCGGCATGTATGCAGGAGGTGGAAGGATACTGGTCTCAGGCGTGCCGCCGTCCTTCACTATGAAAACAGTGTCCATACCCCAGGTGAGATGTCGATCCAAATGACAGTGCCATAGCCATACACCTGCATGCAACCATCCTTATCAGTTCCAATGATCAACATCGGTTTTTATAGTATACTTGTATAGTCCTGAAGAATACACCCACCAGGATTATTTGCTACAAATCTGAGGGCACCCATCCATTCTGAGGAACTGTAACGGTGTTCCGTTCAGGTGGGTCAACCAAATTAAACCCTTGGGGATCAGTCTCATTGTCGAAAACTCCATAACCTGACCCAATCACATAAAAGGTATAACCATGTAGATGCAGTGGATGATCTTCGGGTGTATACTGCAGATTAGTTCCCTGGAATATGATCTCCACTGATTCATTGTAGTTGAGGACCTTCACCTTAGTCGCCTGCATTGTTACATCGGAAGGCATATCGTACCCGGTGAAGTTAAAATAGTAGGACGGATGGTCTGGGAAATCTGTGGTATAAACTCCACCAACATGCCTGTAATAAACCCTCATTTGGAGACCATCATAAACAATAATCCAGGAAAAAAAAAGACTGAAAAAAGAAAAGAAAAGAGAAATAAAAAACACAGTGGAGTACCTGTAGTAGGCTTGCAGCACATCCATCTCGGGGTTCAGAAAACTAATGTTGTTCAAGCTTGAAGCTATGTAAGTCCCTGTTGTCCCCTCATCTTCATAGACCACTGAATTCATTGCCACTGTGATGTACATTCTAGTAGTTATATCTAGAGGCACATTCACTGGGTGCTCTGGGCTTGCTAAGCTCCGAAACTGGGACAAAAAGCTGTATGCAACCCCCAATTGGTGGTAAGCAGGAAGGTTGGCTGGAAAGGAAGGTGCGGCCGGGGGTGTGTAGTTGCCTCTATATTGAATAATTGCAGTAACATTTGAATCATCGAAGTCGGGAACTTCAGGATTTTCAGATACAAACTGCCTGGCAGCCATGTAATAGTAACTTGGAGCCTGGTCCATTGTGACCAGGACATCCATGGTTTGTCCGGGGTGATCATTATGAAACTGGTGACAAATGGTTTGGTGTAGGTTCCGTCGGTGCCAACAACAGTGAGGTTGTGGCCGGATATGGCGAAGAAGGTTTCCGAGTTCATGATTGCATTCACTATGCGAAGAAGATAGGTCTTGCCATAATCCACCAGTAAACGATATGTTGTTCCTGCAACAAATTAGTCATGAAGATCAATAGATGTTGGTGCTTGTAACTCTTCATACGCAGGATACATTTATTGCTAGTTGTATGTTGAGGTACCGTTGGAGCATGCTGCAAAATCTCCTGGCTGGCCGTTGATGGTGTAAGCATCTGATACCGGAGTAGATGAAGTGGAATTTTGGAGCAGAGCCTCCTGAACCAGCAAGTTCACATCTCCAGTGAACCAAGATGCTGCAATAAGAAAATAGTAAGATCAACACCTAAATATCCGGAATTAATCCATTCCATTCATTGTAGTTTAATAGAAAAAAAAAAAATCATTCTCATGGTACTAGCTAGTTATGGCCATCTTTTTTTTTTTTCTGTTGAAAGAATAGTGCTTTTTGTTCTCATCCTCGCTTGTTCCACATAAGGCTCTTGGTCCCTTACCTAATTTTCCAAAGTAAACAAAATCACATGGACTCTCAATTCCCCGACCTACTTCTCAAGACTAGAAATCCATTGTAGTAAAAAATATTTGCAGAGTTACCAAGCACAATAACTTCTTCAGCATCAGGCTTGGGATATGGATAGGTGGTTCCTTCAGCTGGCAAAACAACAATAGCACCATGGACAGTGGCCCTTGTCCAGTTACTGTGGGCATGCCACCAAAGAGTTCCTTCCTGATCTTTACCCAATATCACCTCGTATGTGAAGTTTGTTCTTGGTTGAATGCTGCACTGTGTGATGTACTCTGGGCCGTCCGACCATGGATTCCTTGTTTGCTCCACTCCATGCCTAACAATTTCCCCTTTCTTATTATTTGTTCGTGAGCTTTACTCATATAAATAAATAGTTAGTTCCTTCATTTGTAAAGAGTAGCTAAAGAACTGTCATTACCAATGAATGGTGACACCATAGTCGCCTTCATTCTGCACGTTTACGTAGACGTATCGCCTCTGTGAATCCGAATGACTGGCCCTGGAAAGCTTTCATTCACAGTCAGCATGCTTTTTGTGCTGCACAGCCTTGTGAAATTGGACTTCTTCAGCTACAGGACATCAAAAAAAGAGGCAATGTACAATGTGAGTAGCAACAAAGACCTTGGATTCTGATCAAAGCAGGCAAGTGTTAAGGTAATACTCACAACAAAGTCATAGTAGTGGGCGTCTCCTTGGACACTGCAAACAAGCATTCCACTCATAAGCACAAGCACAAGCAACTTCAAGAAAAAACCCATCTTCTTCAACCCCATGGCTTCTTTCCTGCTTCGTTGCATTGACTGAGATGCAGGTGGTGAGATAAAACTTTATATAAGAAAATGTGACAGATTTCTCATTTCCTTGGACTCCTTTCCTCTTTGATACTTGACTTCTGGTTACTGCCCCACCTCTATTTTCCACCCACCAACCAACAGTCCAATTGACAAGAATTTCACAAGAAAAAAAAAGTATCACCAGCTGATAGCTATCCTATGACGTGCAGAAATGCTTTGCAAATCACTGTCCAGTCTTCTGCTTAAATTCAGCCTCCATAACTGACTATCCTACGATAGGCAGTAATGTTTTGCAAGCCACTGTCCAGTCTTCTGCTTAGATTCAGCGTCCATAACTGACTCATTGAATTGTATACATGACTGCTGCTAAATATGTACATGACCAAGGCTAAATCCAGGCAAAAAACTTGGAAGAAAAAATTGGAAAATATATATAAAATTCCGAACAAATCAGCCTATTTAATCCAAAATTTTAGGTTATTAGATAACTTTAACACTTAAAAAGCGTAAAAATTAATTAAATAATAAGTTTTAAGTTAATTAAAAGATAATAGTTATTTGTGAGTGATTGTTATGGTTAAAATAAACGTTTCTTTATTTTTTTTGGGAGATTTACTAACTGATTAAATTTTTAGTTGAAGACTCATAAGAAATGTTAATAATAGTTAGGTGTATAGATTGGTCGTGGTTCCTTTTTCTTACGTGTGGAAGAAAGTTAGGTTTGAGGGTAACCCTTGAATTGCATGCAGAAAGCAAAGAAGCAAAATGATTATAGTAATTCAGCATGTACGGATGTTTTGTGTGTACGGGGGTGCAAGAAATTTAGGTAGCTCAAACTGACGGCAAAAATTTTACGATATATTATAGAAATATTGCGGAAATTTTGGATGTCGGCTGACCGCAAAATGAATGGAGTGGAGATTAAGCCAGCAAACAATCGCCCATATATCGGTGATGTTTTTGTCCACTCCCATTTTTTGGTGACATAGAAGAGAAAACGTGCCCAACTGGAAAAAACGTTCTTTTGGTTCGATGGTTAGAAATGAATTATAACGTTAAAAAGAAAATCCAATAACTATTTTGGCTTAATTTTTTTTTATTCTTTTAAAAAATACTTTATTTTTAATCAATTTCAATCACAATTTAATTGAAGCTCTTTTGATCTCTTATTACTCAAATTTTATTAGTGATTGCTATCAAAAGTTTATAAATTTGGGAATTTGATATTAAAGTTGTGGATTAACTCTAAATCAAGGTTGATAAATTGTTTTAAGGTATATATGTAATTTAATTTAAATTATTTAATTAGTAGAAATTTAATAATTTAAATGATTGAAATTATTAGTTTAATTTTAATAATAGTTTAACATTAAACATTAATTATACTCACTTGTATTTATATATTGAATTTCATTTATATGCATTGTTTAATCTTCATTTTATTTACTAACATTATATTGTAAGTTTAAATGTCTATTATATTTAAATCACCTAATTAGTACATTTTCAATAAAAACTAGTAATTTATTTAGTGTTTTTAAATTTAGTATAGTATTGAAATTAAATTATAGTTAACTGTTTATTCAATTTCATATTATGGATAGTTAAGTTTCAATTGTAGTTAACTTTAATATAAGTTTTATATTCAAATTAAACTTTAGTCTATTGTTTATCAAATATCATTTATATATATAGTTCTATATTTTTAATTCATTTAATGTAATTACAAGTGTAAGTGCAAGTGGGAGTGGAGTAGCGGGATGAGATCCTACTTAAAAGCATTGTACACTAATGGAGCAGAATAGAAACATTCTATTGGTTGAACATAGATTGCACTTGAGAAATCCTTGAAGTTTTGATTTTTTCGGTTTACTTCACCCTTCATCCTCACATCCAAGATGTCCCAAGAGGATTTCAAGGTCATCATTATTCATGAAATATGCCTATAAATATATTAAAAAAAACTCTAAGAAAGCATGAGAAAGTTGGGCATATACAAGATGACATATAATTGCTTAGTTGAAGGGTGCTTTTAATGATATACTCAAACTTAAGATGTGATATTGACACTCGTTTGTTAAAAAAAATGGAGATGCGTGACAGTTACCAACCAGTCATCACCTTGGCCTCTTTGGGGGCAAAGGGATAGAGTTTTCATGGTAAGGAAAAACACCATTCAATAATGAAGGACTTGAGGATAAGTCTCTATACTCTATTGCTGATGTTAGCTCAACCACTAGCTCACCAATTGGGGAGTTAAAGCAAAACAATCCCTTTGACCATTCTATTTTTTTCACTTCTTTATTCTCGATGACCATGTTGGTAATGGCTACTGGCACTAAATATGTGGAAGAACAACTAGTAGAAATGGCTTGTGCCATCGATAAACTCACCAAGACTACATAGGAGAAAGATCTACAAATAACCTCTTTCATAAACAAGGTCAAAGCACAAGCACAAAACACAGTTGAGTTGAGTTAAGGACTCACTCATCCCTTGGGAATCACATCTCCAAGTGATGTACCGCATGCGTCTAAGTTGGTGTAAGTCGAGAGACAAACCGTTGAATCTGCCTCGATGGCATCGCTGTCTATCCAAAAACTTTAGGACATGATAACTAACACCATTAGAGTGTAGTATGGTGGACCCTCATAAAGTACACTCATTTACTCTAAGCCTTACACCAAGAGGATTGATAACTTATGTATGCATGTGGGTTATCAACCTCCACAATTTCAATCATTCAATTGGAAAAGGAAATTCAAAGCAGCATGTTTCCCACTTTGTCCAAACTTGCAATAATGCAAGCATGGAAGGTGACCTATTGGTAAAACAATTTGTTCGATCTCTCCAAGGGAATGCCTTTGATTGGTTCATAGACCTTGCACTTGATTTGCATTGACAATTGTGATAAAATGGAGCGTGAATTCCTCAACCTCTTCTATAACACCTTATGAACAATAACCATGATGGAGCTTACCAATACAAAGCAATGGAAAGATGAGTCAGTTGTTGACTACATCAATAATTGGTGTTCCTTAAGTCTTGATTGTAAGAATAGATTATCTGAGGTGTCAGTTGTGGAAATGTGCATATAAGGAATGCATTGAGGTCTTTTGTATATCCTCCAAGGAATACGACCTTGCACCTCCGAAGAATTGGCTACTTGGGCACATGACATAGAACTCAGAATAGCCAACCATGGTGTAACGAAAGATCCTATCATCGACCAACAAAGGGAGATAAATGATGGGAAAATGGGTGACATGACCTCAAAGAAACCTGTCCAGGAGTCAATGATGGTATATATGACTCCCATTAAAATTTCGGTAAGAGATAAAAAGGAGGTAAAAGAGGTTGCATCAACCCAAGAAAATGAGAGGTGTCGGCTCACCTTGAAGGAGTTGGAGGAGAAGAAATATCATTTTTCCGACTCTAATGTGCCTAGCATGTTGGAAGACTTGCTCTAGAAAAAAGTTATTGAACTACTTGAGTGCAAGTGCCCGAAAGAAATGGGTTGCGTTGATGATCTGACTACTATCGTTACCACTGAATTGTTAGCCACCCGGTGGAAAAATGTTTCACCTTAAAAGAGCTTATAATGAAACTTGCTAGACAAGGAGAATGCTAAAATTTTGATTTTTTTGCTTTCGTTACATAGGATCTAAAGGCTTAGGATAGTTTGCATGCACCTACACGATTCAGAGTATGGGAATGAAGAGATCTAGGGTCCTAATAGGACCAATTAGACATATTAGAGAATTGATTGATTAGACTAGTGGGTTAACTTTTAAAAAAAAAATTGAGCCATTTTAAGCAACATTGACCAGTATTGAACTAGTAGATCAACGAATTGGATTGGAGAATTGATTAATTAGATTAACGGTTTGATTAAAATGAGAAAAAGGGAGGAGAGGGGAATTAGATTTTGACCAACAGTAGAAAACAACTTTTCCCCTCTTTAAGTACCCTTATTTGTTTCCACATCCTA
Organism: Vitis riparia; assembly: GCF_004353265.1. Taxonomy (NCBI): domain Eukaryota; kingdom Viridiplantae; phylum Streptophyta; class Magnoliopsida; order Vitales; family Vitaceae; genus Vitis; species Vitis riparia. The sequence goes on from NC_048448.1 coordinate 22,681,474, forward strand.
ACCAGGTTAACAACATCTCGTCTATTAGGATAAAATAATAAAATATAAAGTTAATGAAATGTGAATAAAAAGATAATAAATATGAAGTTAATGATGTAAATTTTTATTTTTTATATATGAAATATCTTCTCAACAATAAAATATTATAAATTTTTTTGTTTAATTAAATTAAAAATATTAATATATTTACATTTATATGATGTAAGAGGAGAATATAAAAGATAAAAGAATGAAATATTTAAAATTTAATTTCTATAATTACTTTTAATTTTAATTTTATATATAATAATAATTATAATAACTTTTTCGGTTTAGTAATTGGTTGAGTTTTAAAAACATTAATTCGGGTCTTTGAGAACATATTTTAGAGAGTAAAAAAACTCCCTAGTCCTCTCATATAAATTTTCATTTATTAAGAATTTTTGGATAATTGATAAGATGGTGTCACATGTATATATAAAAGATTCATAGGAGAAATATTTGGTAACAACTGTATGTGCCCTACCTGCTAAGTGATTCTTTTATTTCTCTTAATTTGAGAAAAATAAGTTTAACAATATTTTGACCAACTTGTTTTGATGAGCCACTAAATGAAGACTTTCAAACCTTTTATATATTTGGTGGCCTAATGAAGACACCACCAAGGTATGCTAAACCCAATTAGCTCCTCAGGTCCTACTCTGAGCTTGGCTTAGTAGCTTAAGAAAAAAAGAAAGTATAAATAGAATCTCCCATATAGAGCCATTATATGGGATGCTATTATTTTAGGAAAGAAGCTTAGGGGAGGTAGGATATGTAATTTATTTAAGAAAGGCAAATTATATTCAAGTGCTTGTATAGCCTAATGGTAGCCATCTATTTTTATTTAAAATCTTTAAGTTCAGAGAGACATTTGCATCTCTTGGGCACAAGGTGGCTCCTGGGCACAAATTTAATGAAGTTTGTGGCCATAGGGCACCAAAATGGTATTAGTGTCATGCGGTTGCAGGGCCATAGTGCCTCCCCCCCCTAAAATTTTGATAGAAATAGAGTGAGCAGAGGAGAGGGAGGAGACTTAAGGTTTGATAGGTGAGGACATTTTCATCCTATTACATACAATTTTTTTAGAAAAGAAAAAAGAAAAAAGGAAAATGGCTAATAGCGAAATACATGTAAGAGCATGGTATGAGATGTGGGGGGCCCTATTTCAACAACAAAGCAGAGAGAGCCCCTGTTTTCTTAACCAGAAGGAGGAGCTCTCATAAGCAGATCAGGTACCCTCATTGAGTTATGATGTTATAATGAAAAGGAAACAGAGCAGAGAAGAGAAGAAGAAACAGAGTGCTCATTTATTCTCGTTCATCATACAGAGAAATAGGAGGCGGGCAAAAAGAGTGCTGTAAATAATCTGTAACTAACTCCAGCTCATCCTCTTAGAAAAATACAAAAGCAGCTGTCTAACTAACAGGACTTTTATTTTTACAGTTAAGATCATCTTAATAGATGTGGCTTGGAATTGATATGGTATACTTGGATCAAATCTTACTTATAGTGTTGACTACTCCATCTGCATCATTGAAATCTTCAAGGCGAATAGGGGATGGAGTTGTGCAGGGAGGCATGTAATCAGGAGGTGGAAGGAGACTAGTTTCTGGTGTGCCACCATCCTTCACTATGAAAACAGTGGCCATACCCCATGTGAAATGCCGATCCAAATGACAATGCCATAGCCACACACCTTCAAGAAAATCATCCACACAATCAGTTTCGAAAATTAGCATCTATGATTCATCTATAAAACGAGTGGATGAAAAGTTGAGGAAGAACATACCTGGATTGTCGACTCTAAGTCTGATGGCAACCCACCCATTCTTAGGAACTCTAACCGTGTTTTGTTCAGGTGGATCAACCAAGTTATAGCCTTTAGGATCAGCCACAGGGTCGAAATTTCCAAAACCCATGCCAACCACAAAAAAGGTAAATCCATGCAGATGAACTGGATGATCTTCAGCTGAAGTTAGCAAATTTGTTCCCTGGAATACAATCTCCAATGTTTCATTGTAATTCAGCACCTTCACCTTGGTTGCTGGCTTCGTTATGGCAGAAGGCAAATCGTCCACACCAGTGAAGTCAAAAAAGGAAGGCGGGTCGTCTGGAAAATCTGTGGTGTAAACCCCACTTATGTGCCTGAAATTAAGGATTTGGAATCATTAGGAAGCAAATATTAAAGTCCATGTTTTTTAGTAGTAGGCAACAAAGGTATACCTGTAGTAGGCATCCAATATACTAGAACTGGGATCCATGAAACTTATGTTGTTCAAGGTGGAAGCAATATGGGGGACTATAATTCCCTCAAATGTATAGCTGACCAGATTAATTGAAGCTGTTATGAACATTCTGGTAGTTACATTTTGGGGCACATTTGCTGGGTGTTCTGGGCTTGCTAAGCTCCTGAGCTTGCTGGTGAAGTTATATCCAGCATCTAATTGGTAAAAAGTGGGAAGCGTAGTGGGAAGGGAAGGAGAAGCTGGTGGGGTGTAGTTGCCTCTATACTGAAGTATCGCGGTGGCGGTCATATTGGTAAAGTCAGGTACACTTGGGTCAATGGTGACAAATTGTCTTATAGCCATGTAATAGTAACTTGGGGTTTGGTTTGCTGTGATCAAGACATCCATGGTTTGTCCTGGGGTGATCATTAAGTAATTGGTAACTAATGGTTTGGTGTAGGTTCCATCTGTGCCAACGACTGTCAAGTTGTGCTCAGAAATAGCAAAGAAGAGTTCTGAATTCATGGCTGCGTTCACTATGCGAAGAAGATAGGTCTTGCCATAATCCACAACCAAACTGTATGCTGGCTCTGCCACACAGGAAACAAACATGGTGATCATCAGATCTAAATTTATAAATGTACAACGACTTGAAATTCCTCTTCAACTTTTGTCATATATATGCATAAGTCTGTTAGAAATGTTAACTAGTTATATGCTTAATTACATACCACTAGAGCATGCGACTAGATCTCCAGGAAAGCCATTGATGGTGTAAGCATCGGATTCGGGTGTAGTAGCATTATAATGGATCAGGTCATACTCAAGCTCCGCGTTCTGGTCTGCATCATACCAACATGCTGCAGGTACATGATCATGAGAAGCTGCTCTTCCTAAAAATATACAAAATCATAAATTTTGATGAAAATATTTGCATACCCAATACAATAACTTCTTCGCCATCAGGCTGGGGAAATGGATAGGTGGTTCCTTCAGCTGGCAAAACCACGATGGCACCGTGCACAGTGGCCCGTGTCCAGTCACTATGGGCATGCCACCAAAGGGTTCCTTCCTGATCTTCACCAAATATCACCTTCTGTGTGAAGCTTGTCCCTGGTTGAATCTGGCACTGCGTGATGTGATCTGGGCCATCTGACCATGGATTCCTTGGCTGCTTCACTCCATGCCTAATAACAAAAATGACATCTATAACATTTATTCTTCAGCTTTAACGTCTTATTAGTTATTAGTTAGTTCCTTCATCTTCTAAGAATGTAGGCAAAACTCCAATTCTTTTATCTAGTTTATATGGGGAGTGTCAGTATGAGAAAGAGATTCAAGTGTCCTCACCAATGAATGGTGACCCCATGACTCCCTTCATTCTGAACATTGATAATAGCCGTATCGCCTGTGTGAACATAAACCACTGGCCCTGGGAAGCTCTCATTTACAGTCAGCATGGTCTTTGTGACACACAGCCTTGTGAAATTGGTGTCCTTGAGCTACAAGAAGACCAGCAAAATGGAAGAATATGAGTATATTAAAAAAAAAAAAAACTAAATAACAAACAAGGTCCATAGATATCAGAAAAGCAGGTAAGAGGGATCCATTGATTAAATTAACCAAGGCAGTGCCAAAAGCATAACTCACAACAAAATCATAGTAGTGCGTATCCCCTTCAGCAATCCTGCAGACAAGCATCAATCCACTCGAAAGCACAAGAAGCAGCAACTGTACGGAAGAATCCATTTTCTCCAACGCCATTATTTCTTCACTCTCCCTCTTCTAATATACGTCTACAGAGAGGAAGGAGGCCAGTTAAAATTTGGCTCCTAAATGCTACTTCATTTAAACCAAGTGTCTATAAGAACAACGGTTGGTCCTGAGTTAGTTGGACTGGCCCAGGTTTGCCTTTGGTTGATTTCTTGTTGTTTCAATTTTAGGTGGAGTCCATGGTCTGACCTCTTTGTTCCTTCCCCACTTGTGTCTCCCCCGAAATTGCCACGTAGGCTAGAAAAACGTTGCCAAACAACATTCGACTCACGGAATGTGAAAAGATCAAAATTAATTTATGAAATTTTAATTATTTGAGTTTGTAATTGAAGTGAAAGCCAAACAACATTCCAATGACCAGTGAAATGTGAAAGCATCAATGAATATTTACTGATTTATTGATAAATAATTATTTATTAATTTAGGGACAGTATTATGTTTGGTATATATATAATGTATAAATCAAAAAATAAGGGATGTGGTCAAAGAGTTAATATATAAATGTCTAAGATACTACAAAAAGAAGAGATGTTATTAATTGTAAAAAATAGAAAAACTCCTATAAAAAAGAGATATGATCGATGTAAAAATTTAATATTCCTAGAAGATAAATAGGCTTGAAGTGTGAATGGTTCCGAGAAAAAGTTGAATTAAGAAAAATAGAACTTATAAGAAATTTCTCGATATTGTATCATGGTTTGCTAATTTTTGGATAGACTTCTTCACTTATTAATTTATATTTCCTTAGGTCTCTAAAGATTTCTAAAAAAATTATTATATGAGGCATTTAGTAATATTACCAATTTAAACATTGATTTGAGTTTGAATCGGAAAATTTTATTATTTAAGTGAGAAGTATTAACAATTTTGATACCATTTGTAATACCCTGCTTTCGTTTATGTAGATATTGTTTGTTATAATATCAAACGGTTCTTACAACTTTAAAACGCGTTTATAAGGTTAAAAAAAACTCATACATATATAGGTTTATAAACTTTTTTTACCCACCAGTGTGAGAATAAAATTGGTGGATGAAAATTATAAAACTATATTTGAAAAATGACCTTGAAAAGGTGAATAAAAAAAAAAGGGAAATAACCATCAACAACACTAATTTTTAAGATAAAGTTAAATAAAATAAGAATTAAAATGTGATTAATTGGAAGATTTTTTTTTGAATATCAATGTTTAAAATAGTATCTAATAAATGAAGCAATGAACTAACTATTGATATTTTGAAATTAAAATTGTGAAGAAGTAAATGTTAAAAGATTTGTGCTAACATTAATGTTTTGGAATTAAAATTTAATAGATAAAATAATAAATTCATAAATTGAGTGTTCCTTGAAATGGATGAAATAAATATTTGCATTCTAAAACAAAGAAGATTGAGGAGAAAATAAGAGAAATTTGAAGGAAAAAAATCAACTCAAAGGTTATCTTAATCTAATCCTATTTACGAGATTCAATTTGAAAGAATTTTTAAGTTTTTGATATAATGAAATTACCTACTCAATTAGGTGAAAAGTAAGTTTTAATTCACTAATTTAAAAAATATATATAGAAAAAAAAAGCCTTAAAATTTATAAATCATATTATCAAGTAAAATGATATTTTAGGAAAAAATTATTTGATTTATAAAAAAGTGTATATATTTTAAAATATTTTTAAATGAATAATGATAAAATTAAAATTCAATTATATATATATATATATATTTTAAATAGTGAGTCAAACCCACTTTTTCTGTGATTTTTTGTTTTTTTCTTTCGAAATACATGAATGTTTGCTAGAAGTTGGACTAGGCTCCTTTGTCCACCTTTGGAGAGATATTTAGATGGCTGCTAGGCTTGATGTCTGCCGGAATCCTTACCATGTAGTAAAAGGTAGCTGTAGTTTGCCATATTGTGAATCACACGTAGGAATTCTCTTAATCACATGTGGGAATCCTTTCGGCGTCACATCAGCATAATCTTGACTGGTGGATGTGACCCTGCAACTAACTTTTTGATCTCTGGTTCATCACCCATTGAAAAGTTAATTAATGACTTATTTGACAGTGAGAATGAAAAAAATAAAAAAGTATTTTTATTTAAATTGAAATGAGAATAATGTAGAGACTTTTATTCGAGCATGTCATTGGAAATTGTTTAATAAAGAAATACTCATTTCTAACATAAATATTTGAGGATGTAATTCAAAAGCAGATTTAAAATTTTTTAAATATATTTTATGGTTGTTTTTTTATTCTTTCTAATTTTTAAAAATAATTTATAATTAAAAAATTGATCTAATTAATTGCAAATTACATTAAAATATTCCAGAATACTTTTTTTTTTTGTTGTTGAGTATTAAATGTAATGAAAAACTTAATAATTTACGTGTTAAAAATAAAATAATTTTATTCATTTTAAATAAAAAAATTATCAACAATTATTATTTTAAAATTAGTATCATTCAATTTTAACAAAAAAAAAAAAAAGAAAAAACAATTATGTTTTTAGATGTTCATATCCATATTTTTATAATATATACTAAAATAATATATTTTTATAAAAATATAATTTATGATTTTATTATAATATTACTATCATATTTTACTAAAAAATTATTTATTTTTTAATTTATTTATAATTAAAAATCTATCATGGAAGGAATCTTAGAGAGAGCCAAGGGAAAAAGGTGTGGTATAGAAATGTATGCCTGAACCATAGTTTTGAGAAGTCGACATCTTTGAATGGCAAGCACCTCAATATTTAATATATTATATAAAATTAAAATTAATTATAAGAAATTAGAAATATAAATATAATTCAATTTTTTTAAAAAATATTTTATCTTTTATATTTGATTTCATGGAATGAAACGATGATAACTTTAAATATAAATATATTAATATTTTTAATTTTATTTAATAAAATATATATAATATTTAAATATGAAGATATATTTAAGATAAAAGGAAAAATATAATATTCAATTCTATTTACATATTAAAAATTACAGATTTTATTATTTTAATACTTATCATTGTAAAAATAAATATTCACTTAAACATTTATGTTTATTTAAGAATTTAAATTAATGAAACTTCAAAAGAAAACAAAAACAAAAAAAAAAAATTGAAAATCAAAGATTACGTTATTTGGTTTTTGTAATAGTTTGCATATAGCCCAATGGTAGATATTTCCTTAGTTTTGTGCTGCAACCCATGTTGATTCCCCCATGCTGCTGCCACTTGCATTTTCCATCCATCTAACGCATCCCACATCAGAAATTGACATAAAATATTTCTTCCTATAAATATAGATGAGCTTAAGATGAAATTAACAAAGCATTTGGCCCATTAGCAGTGGGCTGAACTGGGGATTAGCCTCTAGGCCCACTCGGTGTTGCCATACCCCATGTGAAGCGTCGGTCCAAATGATGGCATAGCCATATGCTTGTAAAGTACCATCCTTATTAGTTATAGAGTATGTTTGATAGTGATTTTAAGAAGTGTTTCTAGTTTTTTTTAACACTTGAAATTTTTTATCTTTCAAGCATAAAAAAGACTAAAAATACTTCATAAAATCACTACCAAACAAACTCTGCATATTAATATCTATATCAATCACACAAAATCTTAAATATAAGAAAATGTACACAAACTTATGGGATTGAATGTGTCTACTTCCTAAGGTCTTAGATTGGTACAGTCTATAATCATCTTCTATATTCTTAATTCAACACTCTCTTGTGCTCCTTCGAAGCTCTTATGGATTTTATAAGGAAAATATTTAACCTTTGTTGAAGTTGAAGTTGTAAGGTACTTTACAACATATCTCGAAAATTTGAGAGTTAGACATTCAAGGGACTTTTGATAAGAGTATGGTAATTTAAAAAAAAAAAAATTTTAAATTACCATAGTAGAAAAAATAATTCCAAATCTACGACAGTTTTTGCCAGGTAGGAGAGTTGTTTTTTTTTTCAACTTGGAAATCGTCTTTTGAAAAGACGATTTCCACCAAAACAAATATATATCTAAAAAAAAATTAATCCCTCAAAAATCATCTTTTGAAAAGACGATTTCCACCCTAACAAACATATAAAAAAAATTAACCACTCAAAAATCGTCTTTTGAGAAAACGATTTCCACCAAAACAAATATATAAAAAAAATTAACCACTCAGAATTCGTCTTTTGAGAAGACGATTTCCACCAAAACAAATATATAAAAAAAAATTAACCACTAAGAAATCGTCTTTTGAAAAGATGATTTCCCAAAAAAAAACAAAAACAAATTTATTTAAGTGGAAATCGTCTCCCACGAAATCATCTCTTCACCACCCAAATTTCAAACTTGTATACATTTTAATACCTTTAATTATCTCCATATTATAAAAATAAATAATACAATTTAATATAAAAATATATTATAATAACCAAATTTATCTTTCACTATTTGATGTAATGCAGCAATTGAAATTGTGTGATCACTTTGGACTACATTTTGAACTTCTCGTGCAATGAATATGGAGTCTAATTGTGAGTGGTCTTGTGATAGTTTAGGGTAAATACAAGTGTGAGGACCTATGTACTTTGTTATCTCAAACAAACCATGAGATTTACGACGACATGCACGAAGCCTCCAATTACAACCCTCAGACCATTTTTTACACTTTACAGCTTATATATCTGGCTCAGATTCAATAACAATCAAATGTTGATTCCTACATATGGAATGACATTTAACAACATATTGTAAGTCTACCTTACTCTCAAACTGCAAACCCTTAAACAATTCATCTGATTCATTCCATAAGTCAGTGTGTGCTATTAAATCCTTATCAGCCATGGAGTTAATTACATCCCAATTCAATTCTCTAAATATTGGGGAAGGGACATCATGTTCACCACCACCTAGCAATGATGCATCATTTTCTGTATTTTCATTATCCTCCATGTCCATAATATCCTCATTACCATCATCTTCATCAAATAACTCCACATTGCCATCATCATTTTCAGGTAAAATGTCAACATAATTTCCAACTGTCATTACAATTGAATCAATAACCCCCGCCATATCTACCCTAACTATAGGTTCCATGTCATTATCATAACTTTGCATATACATAAGGGAAGATGTATTCGCTTTTACCATTTGTTGACTTGGACCTAGACTTTCAATATGCATTGGGATGGTAAAGCTACTAGGCATGGAGTGATAATTAATGGAAGAAGTTTGAAAATACATTTCAATAGTATTTGGAAGAGGAGATTGTGCAACAACAGTAAACATTATGCTTACATCACCATCATGTCGAATAGGCAAAGGGACATAATTAACAGTACCCCTTCCATTTGGAAAGGGAACTGGATATCGGAACACCATATTTAACTTGGTGTAAGTACGATTAATATTCAGAGCATGACACAATTTTGTTTCTAACTCATCAAATGTTATCATACTATTGATTGAAACACCTTTCTTAGGAGAACGATTATAACATACCTCAAATTCACAATCAATAATTTCACCCCTAGTATAACACAATACTGTGGTGTAACTGTCCAGTATCAAACCTATTCAAAAGATCAACAAAGAAGTATCATTATTAATAAACTTTATGATAATAATTGATATACAATATGTATTTTGCAAATCTATTTTACTAATATTATGGTGCATTGTCCATTACAATATATTTCTTTTCTTTTTTAAAATGGATATTTAAATGTATATAATATAACATTTTAAATGTACATTTACATATTATATAAGATAAGACCGACTCTCGGATAATGTTCTACTTATATTTCTTATATTTTAATATTTTTTAAATAATATTGTATGCAAAAAAAAAAAAAAAAATACTAACAACCATTACTAAATTTATTTATTTTATTTTATTATATATTCTAACATTTTACAATTATATCTTTCTTTTCTTTTTTAAAATGGATATTGAAATGTATATAATATTTTAATATTTAAATATATATTATATACCTTTAATATTCATGGTTACTATTTTATATTATACACAATTACTGTATATATATATATATATATTATACATTAAAATATTCGTTTAAATAAATCAAATAATATTTTAGTTTTATTTCTACTTTTATTTATTTTTTATTTTTATCTCTCAATATCTTACAAGAATTTTTTCAATAATTTAAGACAAATCTTAATTTTTATAAAATATAGAAGATAAATTCATAATTTTGGATAATGTTCTACTTATATTTCTTATATTTTAATATTTTTTAAATAATATTATATGCAAAAAAAATAATTTAACACTATGTAGACCCCAAAATTTGTCCCAATTTTATTTTTACATTAACTTTGAACCCAATTTTAAATCCCGATTACATGTGTTATTTTTTGGCCCACTCACTCTTTTAATTCTTAGTTTTTATTATTTTGTAAATTGTTTTACTTTTATTTCTATTTGTTATTATTATTATATTATATTTTTATATTTTATTTATCACTTTCTCTCTCCTCTCTTCCTTCTTCCATTTGCGCCCCCCTCTCGGTTTTTTTCTCCCCATTTGGCCCTCCACTTTCTCCCCCCATTTCCTAGGGTTTTTTAACTTTTGCGGCAATTTAAAAAAATTATAATTAAAAAATGGTAGTTTTGAAAATATTGATAGATTTACGGCAGTTTTGGCCACGTGGAAGGTGTCTTTTGAAGAGACACCTTCCACAATTTTCAAAATCATGAAAGAATTGAATTTAAGCTAAAAAGAGACACCTTCTACAATTTCAGAAAATTTGATTTATATTAAAGGTGTCTCTTGAAAAAACACTTTCCACGTGGCAAAAAATCCAATATACATTAAAGGTGTCTCTTGCAGAGACACTTTCGACGTGGCAAAAAATCCAATATGCATTAAAGGTGTCTCTTGAAGAGACACCTTCCATAATTACAAAAAAATGGAATTATATTCGGACGCCTTTCATAATTTTTAAAAAATTGGGTTTATACTGAAAGTGTCTCTTGAAGAGACACTTTCAACAAATTTTCAGTGAAAATTTCGGATTTTGAAAAGGGACATTCTACAATTCCCAAAAAATAAAATTAAACTAAAGGTGTCTCTTCAAGAGACACTTTCCACAATTTTCATTATTTGTTAAAAAATTTCGCTTTATACTGAAAGTGTCTCTTCAAGAGACACTTTCCACAATTTCCATACACAGTAGAAAATTTCGAATTTATGCTGAAGGTGTCTCTTGAAGAGACACTTTCCATAAAAGAAAAAAAAAATTCTATCTCTTAATTAGTATTACCTACTGTACAACCAAATGTTTAAAGTTTACCACCTGTATACATTATAATCAGTATTTTGACATTCAATCCAAAACCAATGAAAACAAGTAAACCAAATGTCAAAATCAGCACCTTTCCAAAATAGTAACAATACTATTTTGTGTAAAATAAGTCCAAAATAGATAGAATATTATAGAACTTACATTAATAAAAAGTTAGTTAATCCAAAATATAACAAGTAAAAACATACATCTTGAGTATTTGTCCAAAATAATGATATGCAAAATACTAATAGTATCCAAAATATAAGTCATATGTAGTAACATCCTCAATGTGTACCGCACGAAGGAGCCTTCCTCTTCCGTAGTGGACGTCTATGATGTGCATGCTCCACTATTGGCTCTATGGGGCTAACATGTAACCCTCCATGAGCTCCACGACCACATCTCCTACCGCGTCCTCAACCATGTCCTCGACCACGATTAGTCTTTTGTCCTTGTTGATCATCATTTGCTATATGAACTAACTCCTCATGAACCAATGTAGCCTCTATCGATGGTGGTGATGATGCAACAAGTGGTACTACAGGTGGAGTGGATGGCACCTCCATAGGTGTAATAGGAGTCTCCTGAACAGGTGGCAGGCTAATGTTAGTCGATGGTGCATCTCTAAGAACAGACGTATGCCTAGTCTCTCTAGTATGAGCCCCTTAGCCTCTAGTCCGTACACCTCCTGATCGAGTAATGGGTGATATCGGCTGCTGATGAGGTGGTGGACTACTCCTTGTATGAGGCCCTCCTCCCCTAGTCCGTACACCTCCTGATCGAGTAATGGGTGATATCGGCTGCTGATGAGGTGGTGGACTATTCCTCGTATGAGGCCCTCCTCCCCTAGTCCGTACACCTCCTGATCGAGTGATGGATGATATCGGCTGCTGATGAGGTGGTGGACTACTCCTCGTATGAGGCCCTCCCTCTCTAGTCCGTACACCTCCTGATTGAGTAATGGATGATGTCGGCTGCTGATGAGGTGGTGGACTAATGTCAGTCGATGGTCGCACTCGGGCAACAACTGGTGTATGCCTAATCTCCCTCGTACGAGCCCCTCGTTGTGTAGGTCGTACATCTCCTGATGGAGGCTGGAGCTGTGTAGTAGCATCAACACTAAATGGAGCATCTAAGCGATCCATCTCATGTATGGCCTCTAATACAGTAGTACATAGCTTGCGAATGCGAAAATCATCTGGAGGTGTAATATCATATATCTAGTGTATGCTGGTAGTCTGTAAGTCAAATAAGAGTTAAATTAAATTCTTATAAAAATAAAATAAACTTTAATAAAAAGATAAAACATGAAAATTACCAATAGCTCGTGGAAGGACCCAGTATGAGTAAGAAATCGAATAGTAATGGAGCGATACCACACCATGTATGGATCATGATACCTTAATGAACCTATAGCCATCTCGCTTCTAGCAATATGCTCACACCTAGAGCTCCAACGTCGAATGTAGTCTCCATGTCGAGTAGTCCAATCAACATTATGTCTACCTCTCAAATCACATTTGTGTAAGATTGACTCATTATCACATGGTTGAGGATTCCCTTGACGAAAACCAAACTGCCGCAATACTCGATCAGGTCTATGCCATTCAATTATGTGGAAACATATCAAAGGTGAGATAGTGCACCATATATCTTTCCCAGCAGTACAATAATCCAGAAGACCAACATTCATGTCATCAACATAAGACTGCCATATAATCTGTACCCAAGAAACGTTAGATATAATCAGTGGTTTAGAATTTGTTTAGAGAAACAAGTATAAGAAATGAATCATACTTTTATCACCTGATCTGCTGTAAGTCGATCAAGATGGTGCCTATACTGAGCTAAGACGTGCATTCTAATCGAAGTAGCCCGAAACTCATCTCTCCACCTATAAAATTAAAATAACAAAGCATAGTTAAATAAATAAAAAATGTTAGAATTTAAGTTTATGCATGTATCCTCATAATAGTAAAATTTGTCGTAATTTTATAATATCTACTGAATGGCCAATGGAGGTGGAGGTAGTTGGTCATCATGTGGAGCTATACGTAAACGATGAGGTGCAATAAATGGGAACCTCTCCCATACCCATAACTGGAGCAAAATCAGTGGGCCATATATATCATGTGTATCAATATGAGAGGCTCGACACAATTGTCGATAAAGCTAGGCTAAACAGGCACTACCCCAACTATACCTACCAGCAACCTCAAAATCCTCTAGCAGGGGTAAAAACATAAGATGCACCTTATCGCTAGACTTTCCTGAAAATAGAAAACCTCCAATGAGTTGTAAGATATAAGCCCTAGTATAACGCTGAATAGACTCCTCATCAGCATCTGGTGCCAAAATAGGGAAGCTCTGACTCAACCATGTAAGATGAAGGCGCTGGCCATCTATGTCTGTATCTCCAGGAGTGAGTCCTAATAGAGAATAACATACACGCCTCCAATCTAAACATGTGCTACCAGTAACTACATCTCCATCTACTGGTAGTCCAATCAACATGGCAATATCCTGTAGTGTAATCGTGCACTCCCCCTGAGGTAAGTGAAAGGTATGAGTCGCAGGTCGCCATTTCTCAACAAATGCAGTAATAAGATGCCAATATAAGGAAATGAATCCTAAGCGTGAAACACCATAGAAGCCTGCCTGCTGCAACAATGGAATAATACGCCCATCGAGTACACTGGTGCGATGGAAGATCGCCTCACACCGTCTACAATGAAGCTCCTTAGAGTCAACACCCGTCCATGCTACAGATGACCTGTGTGTGGCCTGTCCATGTAGAACTGTCGGATCCAAGGGTCCCGGCTCCATCGTGCGGTGATACCTACATATACCAAATAACCATTAATTTTTGTTATCATTAGTATGATTACAAATTTACAGACATTACATAAAAATATCATATTATCAAAATGGATAATCTTTCATACTTTAATTGTTATGAGAAAGGGGGTTGGAGGATTGCCCTCCATCTTTTGTGGGACAGTTGCGACGATTATGGCCCACTATTTTACATAAACCACATCGAATCCTAACGCTTGGTTCCTTCAAATCCATTTCATTCCTTATCCTTGATGATCTAGGACACCCCTTATCCCTCATTGAAGTTGGGTCAGGGTGGAGAATAGAAAAATCAGGATACGACCAATAAGATTCATGAGGAATGGGATTAAATTCAGGAGCGTAACAACTGGCATAGGCATCCAACCTATAGTATTTTTCAACTAATTGCCAACTATCAATCCTCATATGAGCAGAAACAGCTTGCACATGTGAGCATGGAATGCCAAATGATTGCCACTTATTACAACTACATGTACCTTCATCAAGCTTAACCACTTGTTTGTTACGTCCTTTATCCATATGAAACCCATGGAGAGTAGTAATTACTTCAAATGTTTCATGAATTCGATGGAAAATGGTGACAGTGTGTCCACTAGCTTTGGCCTCGGCTCTTCTAAATTTTTCAATTGCATACACAATGTACACATCTCCAACTGCCATTCTAGCACGTATCTCTGCTCTACGAGTCTCAAAGTATGACACACATCGATAAAAAGTTAATTGAACAAGTGTAGTGATAGGTAACATTCGCGCACCCTTAAGCACCCCATTAATGCACTCGGCAATATTTGTGGTCATCCACCCATACCGATATCCTAGATCATATGCTTGAGTCCACTTTTGAGTGTCTAACTTTGAAAACCAAGCCACATTTTTTTCATCCAATCGTTTTAACTCCTCCATGTATCTTTCATACTTCCGCGGTTGATGTTGACATCCAGCTCTATACGCCAACTCTTTTAAGAACTTATTCTTAAATTTGTCATTAAAATTGCTCACTACATGCCTAAGACAGTATCGATGTTGCGCATGAGGGGGGCTCCATCCAACTGATGGATTTCTAACAGCAACATTTATTCCTGCATGGCGATTTGAAATTAAGCATATTCCTTCTCTTTGAGTGACGTGATGCCTCAATGCAATAAGAAACCAAGACCAACTATCCTGTGATTCTTCCTCAACAATTGCAAACACAAGGGGGAATACATGACCATTTCCATCAATTGAAGTAGCAATTAAAAGCTTCCCCATGTATTTTCCATATAGGAATGTACCATCAATTTGTATAATTGGTCTGCAATGCTTGAACCCTTCAACATTGGCCCCAAATGCCCAAAAAACACGCATAAGTCACACGTTTCTAGAAATCCCTCCTAAAGGTATTGTCTTCCAAACAATCTTTGTTCCAGGATTAGTTAGCTGAAGGATGTTCATCCACTTCGGCAATGCTTGATAAGATTCATCCCAATCACCAAAAAATCTAAGCATTGCTTTTCTCTTAGCTTCCTAAATTCTCCTATAATGGACATCATATCCAAATTTATCCTTCACTATCTGGTGTAATGTAGCAATAGAGGTAGTGTGATCTCTCTGAACTACATTTTGGATCTCTCTTGCAATCAATGTAGAGTCCAATTGAGAGTGGTCTTGTGATAATTTAGGGTAAACACAAGTATGAGGACCTGCGTACTTGGTTATCTCAAACATTCCATGGCTTTTACGACGACATGCACGAAGCCTCCAATTACATCCTTCCTGCCACTTCTTACATCTCACTGCTCACAATTGTGGTTTCTGATTCACAAACCACCAAATGTTGATTCCGACATATTGCATAACGTTTTACAGCATATTGCAAGTCTTCTTTACTCTCAAATCTCAATCCTTTAAACAACTCATTGGATTCATTCCACAATCCGGTACGTGGTGTGAGAGGCTCAGCAGTCATGCTATTTATTGCATCCTAATTCAATTGTTTGAACATTGGAGAAGGCATAATATGCTCACCATCATCTGAAGAAACCTTATTTGTTGGAGGTTCATCATCATAATGCATCTCATTAATCTCGTCCTCATCATAAAATTCCACATCATCATTTTCATTTGTAAATGGGATGTCAACATAATTGTTTGTCGCTCCCATGACTGACTGAGTTGCTACTGCCAAATTCCCTCCCATTTCGTCATTGTGTGCTAAATTTTCATCCATTTCATCAATCTGCACTGCCAAATTCCCCTTTGCTGGTATTTCCACATCATGACCCATAATTTCTTGATCAAATGATGGACTTAACTCAGATGAATGATCCCTTGGACGTGTCTGCAAATACATTTCAATAGTATTCGATGGTGGGATTTGTGCTACAACATGAAACATTAACCTTACATCATCATCATCTTTAATTGGTAATTGTATATAGTTAATGTTTCCATTTTCATTCGACATAAGAATTGGATACCGAAATATCATGGATAACATGGTATGAGCACGATCGATCGACATAACAACTTATCCTCCAACTCATCACATTTGATCAAATTGTTCACTAAGACACCTTTTTTAGGAGGACAACTGTAACACACCCCATTTGGCCCATCAATTATTTCACCATCCTTATAACACACAATTGTAAGCAAACTTTCCATTGATGTACCTAAAAAGAATCAAATAAAAGATATATAAGACTAAATCAAATTAAATTTATTTTAATTTATCATATTCAATTTAATGTATTTTATATAATTTAATAATCAATACACTTATCAAATTTATAGTTTTTATTAAAATGTACATACAAAATTGAGTTTTTTTTTTGCCACTTGGGGGGATTCGAACCCCCAACAAAAGGTTCAACATGCATCCGTAGCTCCACTAGGGCAAACTTGCCCCATAACATATAAAATGCACTAAAGAAATATATATCAAAAGTTAGAATATAAATACAATATTAAAAAAAAACACTTTAAATAAAAAATTAATTATAACTATTTTATAATTGAATGAAAAATTTTCATTTAATTGATTAGTAAAAATATATCATAATTTTATTCATAGTGTTTTTACTATTATTAATATATTAAAATTTTATATATTTATCATCATATAATATATCATAATTTTTTAATATTAAATATATTTTAAAATTAAACTATAATCACATTTCACAATATTATCATCAAATAATATTTTATATAATCAATATTCACTTATCAAATTTATAGTTTTTATTAACATGTATATAGAAAATTGAGCTTTTTTTTGCCACTTGGGGGGATTCGAACCCCCAACAAAAGGTTCAACATGCATCCCCTAGTTCCACTAGGGCAAACTTGACCCATGATATATAATATGTACTAAAAAAATATATATCAAAAGTAATAATATAAATACAATATTAAAAAAACACTTTAAATAAAAAATTAATTATAACTATTTTATAGTTGAATGAAAAATTTTCATTTAATTGATTAGTAAAAATATATCATAATTTTATTCATAGTGTTTTTAATATTATTAATATATTAAAATTTTATATATTTATCATCATTTATTTTATAATATATCATAATTTTTTTAAATAGATTTTAAAATTAAACATGTTATAATCACATTTCACAATATTATCATCAAATAATATTTTGTATAATGAATGTACACTTATAAAATGTACATACACAAGCTTTTTTTTGCCTTTTGGGGGGATTCGAACCCCCAACAAAAGGTTCAACATGCATCCCCAACTCCACTAGGGCAAACTTGCCCCATGACATATAATATGCACTAAAGAAATATATATCAAAAGTTAGAATATAAATACAATATTAAAAAAACACTTTAAATAAAAAATTAATTATAACTATTTTATAATTGAATGAAAAATTTTCATTTAATTGATTAGTAAAAATATATTATAATTTTATTCATAGTGTTTTTAACATTATTAATATATTGAAAATTTATATATTTATCATAATTTAAGTTATAATATATCATAATTTTTTAATATTAAATAGATTTTAAAATTAAACATGTTATAATCACATTTCACATTATTATAATCAATTTATAGTTTTTATGCATACAAAATTAAACTTTTTTTTTTCCACTGTTGGGGGATTCGAACCCCCAACAAAAGGTTCAATATGTATCCCAGCTCCACTAGGACAAACTTGTCCCATGATAAATGATATGCACTAAAGAAATATATATCAAAAGTTAGGATATAAATACAATATTAAAAAAAACACTTTAAATAACACATTAATTATAATTATTTTATAATTGAATGAAAAATTTTCAATTAATAAAAATATATCATAATTTTATTCATCGTATTAACTGATTCCGTTTACCTTGGAGTTTAGTCTAATTTTCACTATATCCGTGTGGATATCAATCTAACCAGATAAAAACAAATTCAATTCAATCTTATCCAAACCTAAACCGTATATACCCACACCACTTTATTCCTTCAACTAGACAACCAAGGATTCGTATAGAAATAAAGATAAAAAAATGAATAAATTATTAAACAAGACAACCAAAGATTCATATAGAAATAAAAATATTTCTTCAACTGATGTATGTGGATTGCCTATTAAAGATCAACATACCTTCTTGCAACAGTTGAGAGCAATGAAACAAATAAAAATATTTCTTATTTGTTTTTAATTTTAACAAAAAAAAAAGATAGTATTTTTTATTTTTTATTTTAACAAATAAAAAGTGAAGAATCTCCTTGAATTTAAATTTGAATTTGAATTTGAATTTCAATTATTGCAGGTACTAATCTAATCAGGTTAGTATTTTTTTATTTTGTTGCAACCCCCGTTTGATTCCCAAGTTTTTGCAATCCCCGTTTGATTCCCAAGAAAATCCATCCCCCATTTGCTTTCCGGGAAAGTCCATGCAAAACCCCCTAAAAAAACAAACAAAAAAATGTTTTTTTTTTGCTCCATGCTTTCTGGATCTGTCCAGGGGTCTCTTTGCTTTTGTGCCATTGGATTTAAATTTCACAAACCCTCCACGATTTTTGAGCCACGCTGAAAAACACAACCTTTCCCCTCAAATCATGATCAGATTACGCTGAAAAAATTGGACAGATACCCTGTGTGCGGGCTGGACTGGTAGGAAATATTGGAAAATTTTTTTTTTCAACTTTCCCACACTTTCTTGGCAACCAAACAGAATCACAACAGGCCGAACCACAAAAAAAATTAAAACTTTCTCCATTATTTTTAGTCTACTCGGTTTCATTGTAAAAAAAAACAAAAACTTTATTTTTTTTACAACTTTCCCACACTTTCTCGGTGACCAAACACAACCACACCACCAAATATAACCACAAAACTTACAGAAAACATCGGGGGCAATGGTTTCTCAGATCTACACTTCACTTCCTTCCTATTGGTGTTGAGGCAAGGATCTCCACTTCATGATCAACGTGCGGGATAGTGGCTTTTCGGGCAGAGGAGGTTTGATGCAGAGAAGAAAAATGGGAAGGGAAGAGAAGAAAAACGGGAAGGGAAATGGAAAGGGGGGAATGAGTTTTCATATCTCATCCTACGTGTTATCCTACGTGTTCAAAAGTGCCGTAGAATTGGAATTATTTTCCAAACTATGGTATTTTAAATATTATTTTTTTAATAGCAGTATATTTATCAAGAATCCCATTTCCTAAGAACAATAGCCCCTAATTCCCAAGAAAATGCCTCCATTTTTCCCCCAATTTTTTCCCTTCATTCTCTCTCGGCAGCCCACATCTCTCTCTTGGGATTTTTTTCATTTTTTATTTTTTCCTCTCCCACATTCTCAAAAAAGGAACAGGGCGGCCACCATTTTTTCCGATTCCCTCCCCTCCATTCTCTTTGACGCTGCAACTCTCCACTCCCCACTCCTATTCCCAACCGGCTGCCTCCTGTTTCTTTTTTTTTTTCATTTTATTTTTATTTTTTTGCTTTCCTTTTCCAAAACACCCACACAGTCGACTCCCCATCTTCCCTCATCCATTTTTTTCTTTCCTCCAACTCCCACAGCGCCGACCCCTAGATTTTTTCCCTTTTCCATCTTCCTCCCCAACTCACACACATAACCAACCCCCATTCCTTTTCCATTTTTTTCCTCCCATTTTTTTTCATCTTCCTTTTATTTTATTTTATTTTTGTTTCCCAAAAACTCATCATCCCTCACTATTGTCGGTAGGATCACCGGTCAATCTCCTTTGGTGAGCCCCTGTCGGTTGCCGACCTCCTCCATTTTTCTCTCATTCTCTCATTTTCCCGTATCACTCATCTCCCATTATTATTATTATTATTATTATTATTATTATTATTATTATCATTATCATTATTATTACTATTTCTTTATTTTTCTTTATTTGATTTTAATAGTAATTGTTGTTGAAATTGGGCTTGTGCTATGTTTGTTTGTGGGCATTATGTTTAGGCTTTGTTAATTAATGTGAAATTTGGGTTAATTTTCTATTGTTAATTAATATGAAATTTGGGTTAATTTATTGTTGGTGAATTAATTTGAAATATGTTAATTTGGGTTTATGGGATTAATTTAGGATATTTGGACTATATCAATTGCATATTGTTTATTTGGACTTGGACTATTGTTAATTGATTATTAGTTTAGGTTTATTGGATTGGGCTTGATGTATTATGGGAGAGATCTTTTTCCTACATAGCCAAAACACCCACCATTGGAAGAGATGACACTAGAAGATTGGCTAGTGATTTGGATAGTCACTGGAATTCGAAAAGTTTGTGCACCAACAAATAGCACCGTTTGTGGGAACGAAACAAAAAGCTAACCATGGTGACTAAATGGGCAACTAACCATACTGATGGTGAGTGTCGCCCCAACAACTTATGAGCAGCCACAACAAACGATTGAACCCCAATTGATGGAGTGCCAAATATAGCTGCATGAGCTGAGAAAAACCACTGACTAGCTCAGAAGAGAGAACTAGATCTTGGTGACTCGACTCGATACAACTGCTCAGACACTATCAATTGACAAAGAGGCGTTGGTGGGCCTGCCAAAGAAAAACCTCTCGGTTTTAACCAATGGCCCAATTCATCTGGAAACAAAGATCCTTAAACGAGGAGGCATGATCATCAACAATTGTATTTTCTAAAGCGAATCTACTGTGCATCGTACGACCACCAAAAAAAAAAAAAAAAACCTTAGGTGCCAAGAAGCACCCAACCCAAAAAGTCTAAGGTGCCCAAATAGCACCTAACCAGGCCTAGAACCTAACAAAACCTAAAGTGTCTCAGAAACACCTAACTAGGCCTAATGCCTAACAAAGCCAAAAGTGCTCAAGTAGTACTCGGCTAGGCCTGGAGCTTAACAAAGCTTAAAATGCCCAAGAAGCACCTGGTTAGGCCTAACGCCTAACAAAACCTAAAGTGCCAAAGTGGCACCAAGTCAGGCTTAACACCAAACAAAGATTAAAATGCCTAAGTAACACCCAATTAGGCCTAGTGCCCAATAAAACCTAAAATGCCTAAGTGGGACCCGATCAAGCCTAAAGCCCAACAAAACCTAAAGTGCTTAAGTAGCACTCGACCAAACCTAGTGTCCAACAAAGCGTAAGGTACCCAAATAATACCCATTCAAGCCTAATGCCCAACAAAACCTAAGGTGCCCAAGTAGCACTTGGCTAGGCCTAACACCCAACAAAGCCTAGAGTCCCAAGTAGCATTCGATCGGATCTAATGCCCAACAAAGCCTTAGGTGCCAAACAGTACTTGACCAAAAGCCTTAGGTGCCAGAGAAGTGCTCGATTAAAAAGCCTTAGGTGCTGAGTAGTACCTGGCTAAAACTTTAAGTGCCAAGAAGGACCCAACTAAAAAGCCTTAGGTGCCAAGAAGCACTTGGCCAAAAACCTTAGTTACTAAAGAAGCACTTGGCCAAAAGCCTTAGCTACCAAATAAGCACTTGCCCAAAAAGCCTTAGGTGCCAAGTAGCACTCTGCCAAAGCTTCAAGTGTTAAGAAACACCTGACTAATAGCCTTAGGTGCCAAAGAAGCACCGGACATGCCTCAGTTGGTCAGTTTCACCAATGTGGTTGCGAAACTTGCCCTCCTGTTATTGAAATTCTTAATGATACACTTTATCTGCACCACAAGAAAAAAAAAAAAGACAGAAAAATGGAATAAAAATGTAAGAGTATGAAAAAAATTTTGCTTACCCTCAAACAAAACAAAAAGAAGTAGAACAATTCTTACAACACACTCAAGTCTCAAGAAAAAAAAAAACTATGGCACAACAATAAGCACATATAGGAGCTAGAACTAGGGGGCAAGGTAGCACTGCCCTACTCTCGTGTGCATGCATAAGGAAAATACAACCCTACCACCCACAGAGTTCTAACCTGCAAAGGATCAAAGAAGACGAAATACCCATTTAAGCAAAAATACCCACCAAAGCCAAGTGCGCAACAAGGTAAAATGCCAATCAAGGCTAAGTGTGCAACAAGGTGAAATGCCTATCTAGGTGAAATAACCATCAAGGTTGAGTGCCCGTTTAAGCAAAATATCCATCTAAGCGAAATGTCCATCAAGGCTAAGTGCTCATCTAGGCAAAATGTCTATAAAGGCTAAGTGCACATTTAGGCTAAATGCCCATCAAGGTTGAATGCCCATTTAAGAAAAATGCCCAACAAGGCGAATTGCCCATCAAGGCTAAGTTCTCATCTAGGCAAAGTGACCAAACAAAATGAAATTCCCAAAGAAAAAATGAAAAAATGGTTGTACATGTGCCACCTTGTGCAAATCCTCAAGCGTCGCCATTTTTCAAGGTGATGCATGTATAACCTACCATTTTCTTACGAACCGCAACACAAAGGTTTCACTCCTAAGTAGTTGTTGGCGCACGTTGTCCCGAACCTACTTAAGGGCATTGGAAGTACCGACCAGAGAAGATGACCCATTTGTGGGTCTACCTACCCGTTCGGGTCAAGTGATGGATTTTACTACAAAAATTACTTCCTAAGGGGTGTTGAATTTTATCGAGAAGGGGTACTCGAATGTTGTATCGGTCAAATATCATTTTCCCATCGAGAAGTCCACTTGGCTCCATTTAAACCTACAGTGATTCGAGAGCCTACCTTGACTGGTTCTAAAAGAACTTAAAAATTAATAACCTAGGAGAAGTTGTCAGGTCGTCAACACGGATCATGTGTCATGGATATCAAGGACACCAATAAGGCATGTATGAGAAATAAATCCCAAAGGAAAACCTTGTCCTATCATGTCAACATGAGGTGTCATGAAGAATAGCCTATAGACCCTCCATTTTTTCTTCTTAGCACATGTGACAATAAGTGCCTTCCTATACTTCTATCTTTACTCATAGTCATCCTTTGGTTGCCTTTCGAGCTTAGTTTAGTTCTCATTTAGATCTTTTCGAGGATAAATTCTACTTGGATGCCTCTGATAGGCCTAGTTCACTTAGGTTAGTTTTTGAGTTTGATTGCTTGATTTTGAGTATAAGTGAGCTTTGTCTTGATTTTAGATCTTTGATTACATGAGATGAATTCTTTGGTTGTACGAACTTGACATTTTGTTATTATTTTCTATTGAGTTCGTTTAATATCTTGATTCATTTGAGTGCAAACATGATATTGATATTTGTGTTTGTTTTTATTTTTATTATTATTACTATTATTTTTGCATGAGATTTGTACTTTGATTTCTTTCGTATGTATGAGATTAATGATTGATTTTAAATATGTATGTGATTGACACTCTAATTTTTAAATTGCGTAATTTTGATGTTTAATTTTCTAATTGCATGTTTTTTTTACTTTAATCATTATCGTATTTTTGCATGGGACTTGAGGGCTATATATTGGAGATTTTGGTTGCCGGATATTGGAAAAAAAGATCGATATGGATTTTGGTGGCTTGGTAGTTGGAATTGAGTCGTTAAATTTTAAAGAAATTCATGAGAATAGTGGCGATATATATATATAGTGTTTTAGTAGTTGACATGTTTATTGTGTAAACTTTGTGCACATTAGGCTTTGTGGATGCATTTCTATGTAGAAATCATGAAGATTACACCATTATGGAAAAACTGGTAACAATAAAAAAACCAAGACAACTACTATAAGAAAAATAAAATATGGTTGCCATTAGGGAGAACAACTCTCACATGCATGCCAAACATTGATCCCATGCACGTGCATGCAACCTTGCCATGCATGGGCACCTTTGATGCATCATTTTAAGTGCATCGGGCCAGTTTCTCTCCAATCTAGGAAGACCCACCACAAGCTCTTAAATTTCAATGGCAACACAATAGGGGGTTACATGAAAAATTGGAGAAGTCATGGAAAAAAATAGAAAAAAAAAAAAGTCAAGTTGGTAATTGAAGGAGATTTAAAGAGTCTTAGTGGAAAATGATGTATGGGAAAGGAGTTGGTTGTGGTTTTCAAAGGGATAGAGGAAGAAAAAAGAAAAAGAAAATGGTGGGATGTTGGAAAGAGACGAAGATGAAAAACTGAAGAAACAAGCTATTTTGAAGAAAATGGTACACAACTTGCAGAAGAAGTAGAGAGAGAAAGATGGAAAAATGAACTAAGGAGAGGATGCTCTGATTTTCTAAGGGATGGATGAGTTTCGGGGGAAAATAGGTGTTAAAAAAAATCAGAGAGAAAAGAAAAGAGAAAGAAAGATTGTAGAAGAAGAAAATGAGGTTTTCGACAAAGAGAAAAAAGGAAAAGAGAGTGATTGACCGACTTCCTTTTTTAGGTAAGTTCTTTATTGTAAAACCCTTGTTCCTTTCTAGATTTTTATCATTGACTATTTTTGTGTGTTTTATTGCATACTTGGGGTATAGCCATTGGGACAGCATAAGTTTGTTATGGATTCTTTGCTTGTTTTAATCATCTTTGATCTCCATCTTCTCTTGCTGCTTGGGCATTATTTGTTTTTTTGGTTGTGGATAACAAAGGATGCATGTTGAGTTTCATAAGGTTCTGGTCTGTCTACATGTTTATGGCCACTGATTTATTCACTGCTTTATTTGTCATTATTTAGATTTAGGTTGACTTTATGGCATGTGCGCATATTAATTTTAGTCTCATTCTCATGTTTAATTTTATCTCGAGTTTTCCTTGCTCAATTAAGCTCATGGATTGAAATGTAAAATAGGGTTCTTGTTGATTTCCTTTACTTCCATCTTTTATGCTTTGTTTATGTTCTTGTTTTTCTTTGTTTATTGTTTATGTATTTGTTGCTGATGTTGGTCGAGTTATGTTACTTATGACATTACCCGAGAAGCATTGTCCTCCCTGATCACCCTTCTTCATTGCCAACTAATGTGTTCCTCTTGGTGAGAAACTGGTTGTTGGATGCACAATCCTGCCTTCTAATGTTACACTCATGCAATTGTTGTTGTGAATTTCAGGGTGAGATAAGTCATAGGACATTTATAGTGATATTATGAGGTAAGTGCATTTGATAGTTTGAGTAACCATAATGGCGTAAGAAATCTGACCATATTTAGAATAGCTCCATATCTCATTTAGCATATGAATACCCCTATTGCCACCTGAGGATGATGCACTCTAAGTCGCATCTTAAGCCCCCAACCTTCGCATGACCATCCTAGTGCATGTTCATCAGCATCACGTTTGTAGGGGACGGCCATAGCAACTTTTCATTGGGAAAGAAAGCCCCCGCATGCACTTAAAAAGAAGGGGTACTGCACCATAGATCTTCAAAGAAAGGTTGTAGCTTTCCAAATGATACCTTGGGCGCCCTATATAGGTGGATTCTTCAGAACATCAACCATGCATTCGTGAGAATAAAGGTGGTTGCGTGATCCTTTTCTCCTAACACCCTCCGTAGTTTTTCTCTCTAAATTGCCCATTATTCTCTACCATTTCCCATACCCATTTTTCCAAGACCTTATTTCACTTCTATGCTTCCCAGATTTCTCATTCCACCTTTTCCAATTTGTCTTATTCCAAATTACATATCAGCTAATCTTCTTCGCATATTGAGAGCTTTGCACACATCATCATGGATAAAGAGTTTAATTTTGCATGGCCTACATGGCCCTTTGGTGCACGTTTTCTTCTTCACTACCCAGGACATGTTGCTAGTGCTAAAGTCAACCTAATATGAAAGGCTTATGCAATCTTCACACCCAACTGATCTAACCATTTTGACATTATAAGGTTGCCACACAAAGTTAAGCCAACGTGCCCACTCCTTTCACCATGAAATATTGGCCATGAATATGTGAATTGTCATGGCTGAATTTTTGTGGAAAATTATGGAAATAGTGGCCTTGTGTCTATGAATTTCTATGGCTAAATTTTTTAGAGAAAAGATGGAGAAAAGTGGTCACATTAATGGATATTCACGACTGAATTATAATGGCTATGTTTGCTGAATAAAGTGGTTGAATTTTATGGAAATTTAAGTACAGAAATGCAGAAATTTTAATGAAGACCATGACTGAAATTCAAGTGATTATTTGCTGAATTTTTAATGTAAATCATGGCTAAAATTCAAGTGGATATTTGCTAAGGTTTTAAATAATTGGCTAAAATTCAAGGTTGGACATGGAGATTTGGGGTAGAAATTCATGCCGCATTGGTGAGTTTTAATGGAGAAAGTTGCAACAACATGGTGAGACTTTGGACGCTTGAATTATTATTTTTTTTAATGGTAAGAATGAGTGAAAGTGGTGGCTATTAAATATTTGAATTGATGATTTTTTTTAATGGAAAAATACATGTGAATGTCATGAATTCGGTGGCTTATAATTGATCTTTGGCAGTTGAATTTCTTTCTATGGAGAATTATGGAATTTATGGCTGCTAGTGAATGAAATTCAAGTGGAAAATATGTTAATTCCCAGATGAAAATCAATGGAATTAGATAGCTAAATTTTAGCCATGTAATGAAGTTTCATGGCTGTATTTTGGTGGCCGTTTGGTGGAGATTAGAGGTTACATATAGAGGGTTTGTTCATGGCTGAAAATTCCTTTAATTTAAGTAGAAATACGACTAAATTCTAGTAGATTTGGTGGTTGCATATATGGTGATCGAATGGTAAAATTCAAGTGAAGTTTAGTGAATATTTTCATGGTTGAACTGTGTTGAAACTCAATTGAAGAAATAAGTTAAAAGTGGTTGCATATATGGTGGTTTTTGTGGTTGAGAATTAATGAAGAAAATGCATCCAAATTGATAGATCTTCATGAGCGTCGATTAGTGTGATTTTTAATGGATAAATTTAAGAAACATAATATGAGCTACATATTGGTGTGCGTTTGAGTGGAGAAATATGTCAAAGTGGTAAGATTTATGGAGCATAATATGGAGTTGAATGCAAGGTTAAAATTCGAGGGAAATGCAGCTAAACTTAGATATTTTAAATATTTCATGTGAATATGCATTTCTAATAATTTTATGGTTAATTTTTGTTAATTAATTTTCTCAAGTCTTAATATTCTAGTTGCCAATTTTCAATATTTCATGTTAGTATATATTCTTAATATTTTTAGGATTAGTTTCCACAGATTTAATGTCTCATGTTTCAATGTTTCCTAGTTACTAATTTTTGATATTTGATTGTCAATGGATGTTCTTAACATCTCTATACTTAGATTCCATTGGTCTTGCTATTCCATGATCCTTAAAATTTATTGTTGGTAGTTTGATGAATTAGAATTGTTAGTATATATTTTATTTCTATTTTTCTTTTTTAGGTTCAGTTTCTATTGATCCTCTATTGGTTGATATTTTTAATTTTTTTTTTCTGTTGCCAGTTTTAAAACTTTATGATAGTGTTTTCTCTAGAATTTATTTTAAATAGTGATTGTGATTGATCTTGATAATCCATGTCATTTGAGTGTTATTAGATCATTTTTCATGCTATGAAAGTTCTTATCTTTGAAAATTTGATAGTTCTAGGGTGTTAAATCTTCTTATTATTAGTCATGACAATTTTCTCTTAAATAATTTTTCTTGAATGTCAATAATTTAGTTTCATGACGATTTTTCATTATTTGATTAACATTAGTCAGTTTCATGTTATTTAGATTATTTGCATGCCTTTAAAAGTCTTATCCTAGAAAGTTCATTAACTCTTAGGTTTTTAATCTTCTTGTTTTAGTTTCACGTCTTTAGATTATTTCTCGTGCTATTAAAACCTCATAATGCAAAGTTTGATAATTTTAATATTTGATCTTCTTGTTTTTAGTTTCATATTAAAAGTTCTTAGGTTTTAGATCTTGTTATTATTCATGTATTTTGATTGTGTTATCATATTGAAAGTTCTCATTTTTGGAAATTCGGCAGTCCTTAGGTTTTAGATCCTCTTGTTATTATTCATGTATTTTGATTGTGTTTAGGTTTGCTTTGACTATTGCCTAGTCCTTTGAATAAAATAGAATACATGTTGAATGATATAATACCTGAACTAACTTTGATGTCTTGTGATAGCATTTAAATTGCGATTCAGGTACACATACTATCATTTCTTTATGATTGCATTTGGAATTTTTGTCTAGCATGCTAGCAATAATAGAGTTTTGAGATCACCTTAGCCTACCTAGGTATTTATAATCAACTGACTAATTGTCATATTTACCTCAACTTAGCTAGTAGAGAATTCTTTAGGGCTTAGAGGGGTGGTACCTCTTTGGAGGTACTTTTCTGATAGGTAACCTGATCCCTGGACCCAAACTCAAGTTTTTCGTAGATAACTTTTCCAAAAGTCAAGATTCATTTTAGGGGTTTGGTTCTTACTTGATTTCTCTTTTAAAAAAATAAATAAAAGTAAGTGGTGACTCCAACTTTTTATAAAAATATGTTTTTTACTTTAATCAAAAGTGAGTCTCGCCAGTTAAGTGGGAATGCATGTGAAAAATGTAGGTCCACAAATTGGCGAGTCCATAGGGGATCAAACCTAAAATCTCTGGTTTTATAGAAAATCAAGCTTGAACACTAGTTGAGGAAAATATGACATTTAATTAGTTGATTAGAGGATACCTTCCTTTTGGGCAAGGTGGTTCAGTTTGCTTGCTTAATTGATTTGATATCTCAACATGTCATTATACTTGCTTCTCTTACATGATTATCTGGTTGCCTGTTCACTTTAGCATGATTCACTATCGCTTTTGTTCAGTTAGGACACTGATGGTTTGCTATTTTACACTTGTCTTTTGCATGATTGGTTTTTGCATGACTGTTTGGTGCTTGTTTGTGTAGGACACACTTGTATCCCCAAATCCTTAGTCTTAGTCAACCTTGTTTCCCTTGTACTCATACTTCATGTGAGACATATTACTTTATGATTGTTTTTCGACCAAGCCAGTGGTTAGGATTAGAGTCTAGTAATGGACTATAACTATGTTTGGGAGCACTATGGAGGAGGTCGACATATTGATATTGTGTGAAGTTCGATTTGTGAAGACTTGTATAGCCTAGAGCTAGACTTCATGGATACTTATGCGTCCAGTGTGTTTCCTTTGTTTTTTTTAGATCATAGGTTTTCGAATACACCCACACACGTTACTATGCACAATAGATTACCCCTGAGTGTTGAGAAATGTGAGAGCCTTTGCCATTAGGAAACCCCTTGGGAAGCGAGGTAGTACATGTGTGGAGGTGATGACCACCTTGCATGGAAGCATCCCATTTTTTCAGAGGCGTGTAGAGGGTTGAGTATTATCGAAGGGTACGATTGCTTCTATTAAGGATCCCTTTAACCCACCCATTTTTTTTATAAAGCCACCTTGTCCTTATAGGCTAAGCTTAGGCCCATTAGGATTCAATTCCTACACGTGGGTGCATTTGTGGGCTTTGAGAGTCGGGTTAGTATTAATAGGTTTAGTTACCTTTGTAGTAGTCTCTTAAATATTTGCTCGGAATTTGATATTAGTTTGAGTACTTCCAAGTTACCTTTTTGCATAGTTAATAGACGTTCCTTATAGAGTTTCCCTTACACTATGTCTTATCTAGTGTTTCCACTATTGAAAGAATATTGATACATTTGATCTAGGTTCAACTTTTTTTTTTTTTATCAAAGTTAGGGGTAGATTGATCAGAGTGTCAGACCAGTTAAATCAGGTAGATCAAATCTTAGATCAGAGAGATATGGATCCATAGGCGGTTATAGTTTATCAATTTACTACTGCTATGGCTTCGATCTAGGATGTCATAGTTGGTCTTGATAAGAAGAAGATGTGGACTAGTCTTCAGATTTTTGGTCGAGTTTTCACATGTCTTTGGACATTAGGTTTAAAATATTTCATGATGCTAGGGCTTGTTCGATTGCTGATGTATTTGTGATGATATTTTCACATTAATAGTTAACATGTCGTGTTTGGATTTGTTTACATTTTAGACTTGGAGTCTTGGTCAACATTTGTTGGATGCATTATTTTAGTTTTGCTTTGTCAACATAGTCCTGGTGATGCATGGCATTATTTAAGCATTTGTTGATTAAGGCGATATATTTTCATTGCATTATCATTGAGAAGATCCTAGAGTGTCTTGTATGGTGACATTCTATGTCTTAGGTTAGTCATTATCTTAAACTGGGGAATATCCTCTCTTTGAGTTCATTGGATTTTTTTGTGGATTTCATGGTCATTCGACCCATTTTATTGATCCTAATGAGTTATCACCTGGGGCCTTTCCCATTTCAGAGCTCTTCTACTACTAAGGCATACCCTCTTTTCATCGAGTTCATTATCTCGATTGCTCTTTCTCTTAAGTCATTTAGTTGTCTTTAGGTTATAGATTGGTTTCCTTTACATGTTCTCATTTATCTTTTAGGCATTCTTGATTGCAAACCCAACATCCCATTTTTTAGCTTATTTGAACCATTCTTGTTCTTTGAGTCTGTTTAGGTCATTCTTGTAGACCTTGTTCTCCCACCTCTTAGTTTGTTGAAGCATTCCTATTCTTTGAGTCTGTTTAGGTCATTCCCTCATTCTAGTTGCATTTGGTATATGACTATAGCTTAGGCATTCAAAGTCACCTTTCTCAGTTAAGTGGTCAAAGCCTCTTCATCAGCTTAGGCGTTCAAAGCCACTTTTTTCAGTTTAGGCATTTATAGCCCTTGAGCAGCAAGTTTCTGAGATAGAATGGGATCGGGCTCGGTTTGATCAACTTAACATTTTAAATGAGAAGAGGTTGAGAGTTTCAGACCATATTACAGCTTATTAGAGGAAAATGACTCATGCTTTCAAGAAATGGGTTAGGCCTAGGCTGTTATAGAAAGAAGATTTGGTTTTAGGGATTCTCAAAGGTCTGATTAGAGACCCTAGGGGGAAGTTCATACCTAGTTAGAATGGATCTTACGTTACACGAGAGTTGACTCTAGAAAGAGTTGCATGGTTGACTGAACTAGATCAAAACCAATTTTTAGAGCCAACCAATATGGATCAACTGAAAAAGTATTACATTTGAGATCATGGTCGAATGATGGGTGGCCATCATTTTAGTTAGCCTCATACCTAATCTCAGCTATTCATCTTTCGGCTTTGATTTTGAACTACACCTATATCGATCGATCATCATTATCATATCAGTTTAGTTTCATTTTCAGCGTAGATCGCACCTATATCAATCGATCATCTTCATTTCTAGTTCAGTTGAGTTCAATTTTAGGACTGCACTTATATCAATTGGTCATCATCATCATTTAGTTCAGTTTTGGGATCGCACCTATATCAATCGATTATCATCAATTTAGTTGAGTTCAGTTTTAAGACAGTACCTATATCGATCAGTCATCTTCATCTCTAGTTCGATTTGAGTTTCAATTTTGGGACTTCACCTATACATATCTGTCATCTTCATTTTTAATTTAGTTGAGTTCAGTTTTAGGACTGCACCTATATCGATTGATCATCTTCATCATCAATTCAAATTGATTTTCAGTTGTGGGACTGCACTTATATCGATTAGTTATCATCAGTTTAGTTGAGTCCAATTTTAAGACCATACCTATATCGATCAATCATCTTCAACATCAGTTCAATTGAGTTCAGTTTTAGGACCACACCTATATCAATCAATCATCTTCATCTCTAGTTCGATTTGATTTTTAGTTTTAGGACTGCACCTATATTTATCGGTCATATACATCTCCAATTCAGTTGAGTTTAGTTTTGGGACCATACCTATATCGATTGATCATCATCAGTTCAGTTGAGTTCAATTTTAGGACTGCACCTATATCGATTGGTCATCTTCATCTTTAATTTTTTTTACTTCAGTTTTGGGACTACATCTATATCGATCGATCATCATCAGTTCAATTGAGTTTAGTTTTGGGACCGTACCTATATTTATCAATCATTGTTCAATTGAGTTCAGTTTTAGCACCGCACCTATATCGATCGATCATCTTCATCTCTAGTTCAGTTGAGTTCAATTTTAGGGCCACACTTTTATCGATCAATCATCATCAGTTCAATTGAGTTTAGTTTTGGGGCCACACCTATATCGATCAGTCATCTTCATTTCTAGTTTAGTTGCGTTTGGTTTTAGGATTGCACCTATATCGATCGATCATCATCATCATCTAGTTCAGTTGAGTTCAGTTTTGGGACCACCTATATCAATTGGTCATCATCAGTTTAGTTGAGTTCAGTTTTAGGACTGTAACTATATCGATCAATCATTTTCATCTCTAGGTCAATTTGAGTTTTAGTTTTGGGATCGCACCTAATTCAATCGGTCATTTTCATCTCTAATTCAGTTGAGTTGAGTTTTGGGACCGTACCTATATCGGTTGATCATCTTCCTCATCTGTTCATATTGATTTTCAATTTTGGGACTTCACCTATATCGATTAGTCATTTTCATCTCTAGTTCAGTTGAGTTTAGTTTTAGGACCGCACCTATATCGATCAATCATCTTCATGATCAGTTCAGATTGATGTTCAGTTTTGGGACTGCACCTATATCGATTGGTCATCATTATCATCAATTCAGTTAAGTTCAGTTTTAAGACCGCACCTATATAGATCAGTTATCTTCATCATCAGTTCAGATTGATTTTCAGTTTTGGGACCGTACCCATATCTATAGGTCATCTCTATTTCGGTTTGAGTTTCAGTTTTGGGATCGCATCTATATCAATCGGTCATCATTAGTTCGGATTGATTTTTAGTTTTGGGATTGCACCTATATCAATCAATCATTCTCGTAGAGTTTAAGGCATTAGTTTCCTAGTGTTCAAAGATGATAGTTTTCCACTTCTTATTCTCACCATTTCATTGTATTCATTCTTCCTGTTGTTTCATCACATAGACTTTCTAGTATTCCTCTTATCTAAAGTATTTTTTTTCCTTTTCGTTTGGTTTATCTTTGAGACAATCGCATCATGTGCTAGGATAAAATTTTTGGTCTTTCTTAGTTCTTTAGTATAGTTCACTTTGTTCCACTCATTACTCATGTTTCCACTCTTATTCCTTACAGTCCTGATCTATATCGAATAAGGGCATATTTGTAGACCCTCCATTTTGTCCTCTTAGCACATGTGACACTAGGTATCTTCCTGTACTTCTCTCTTGACTCGTAGTCAACCCTTGGTGGCCTGTCAACATTCATATAATTTACTTTTTTAAAGCCACTTTCTAGGACCCTTTGTTGAGGGTTTATCCAGACCCTCATTATGACTTTGGCAGCCTCGAGTTACATTTAATTTTTTCTTTTTTTTTTTCTTTTAGGATAACCCATTTAGGTTCACTAATAAGACATTTAGACACATCTTAGGTTACTTAGGCACTTTTCTGATCACTCTAAGTCACTTAAGCACCATCCGAGACTAGGCCAACTCAGGTTCACTTGGTCCACCCAGATCACCTTTTAAGTAATTCTTGTATAGCTTTCATAGTTTGTTTGATTTTCATTTTTAACACTTACATGTGCTTGATTTTATTTATTTATTTATTTATCTATTTACTTATTTAGTTATTTATTTATTATTATTTGTTTATGTTTATTTATTTATTTTCAGAAAATTGCATGTGATTGGTGATCTTATCTTATTATTATTATTATTAAATTTGCATGAAGTAATACTTTAGTTTTTTCTTATAGGTATGTGTATTGTTGTTTTTATTTTATTTATTTACTTATTTTCTTTTCTCTTTTTTCTTTTCTTTTTAAATTTGCATGATTTCTAATTCTTTTTGTTTTGCTATTATATTACAAGATTTCTAACTTACATTTGGCTTTATTTTTTTTGCATGAGCTATCCTGGTTGCATGCATTCATTAGGAGTTTTGATGGCTTTGTGGTTGAAGTTTATGATAAAAAATTCAATGAAATTAAAATGGATTTCAGTGGCAGCCTATATTAATTTTGAAGCTGAATTTTTATGGTTTAAGTAATGGAAATTTGATGGCTTTGTATGAAAATTTTGTTGCTGAACTTTTCATGGTTTAAAATAATGGAGTTATGCAGTTATTTGTGGATGATATTTTAATAAAAGAAGTCATGAAAATATGCATGGCTGGCCATATGGAAAGAACTAAGAAGTTCTAAAATTTTGAAAAACCACTTATGGATATGTACAGGCTGCTACACATTCCACATAGCACCCATACCATTTTGGAAGAAAATAAGAAGGTTGCTAAGTTGAAATGTGAAGGGAGGGGAACCACACCATGGGACCTCGGGTTGCACCATGGGAAATCGAAGAGGCTACATGCAAAACCTGAGTTTTGGAAAAACCAGTGGTGAAAATTGATGCATGGAGAAGAGAGTAGGCAGGAATTTCCAAAGAGGCAGAGAGAAGCCTTCAGGAAAAGGCATTCTGATATAAAAAAGAGAGATTGAGAAGCTTAGAGGAGGAGGTTTGGATTTTTTGTACCAAAGAAAGGGGGCTGTTTGAGAGAGAAAGAATGGAGCAGGAGAAAAAGGAAGGAAAAGAGAGAAGATGAGAAGTTCTAATTTTTTAGGAAGAAGAGAGAGATAGAAAAGGGATAACAAAAGATTTTTTGAAGGAAAATGAATGGACAAGAAAAATTGACCAATCCGGGAGAAGATCAAAAGAATATCTTCAGGTATGGTTTCTTTGTAGTTTTTTTTATATTGATTATTTCTCATTACTATTGCTCCGTTTGTTACTTAGACATTATTTGTCTATTTGTTTGTGGGTAATAGAGGATGCATGTTGAGCTTTGTAGATCTTTAGTGTGTTAGCATGAGTATTGCTATTGATACGTTCATTGTTTTGTTAGGCATTACTTGAAGTTTAACTTGTGGAATACGATTATGTATGCACATGTTCTATTTTGGATTTTACTATGTTTCTTTTCTTTCACTAACATTTCCTGTAAATATTTGAAGCATGGATTATTTTAAAATTGTTCCTTGAGAGCACCTTCCGCTTGCTAATGGTTTCACCCATTCGAAGCCCATTAAGAATCAATGAAATGGAGCTAGGTTTTATGTTTTTTTACCTGCACAGTTTATGTGTTTTTGTTCTTTTATGCCTATTATTTGATTTCTTGTTAATGTTGAGGGAGATGATGAGGTTTTTTTTTTTTTTTTTAAATAAATAAATAAAATAAAATAAAATAAAGACAGCACACACCCTTTAGCGTGAGAGTGGTATGGAAGGTCATTTGGAACACAATTGCATCCCCCAAAAATTGTTTCAACACACACATAGTCCATTTTCTTGAGAGACCCTTAGAATTTTATTTTTTTTAAAAGAAGTGCACACAGATCGAAAGGTTCCATGCACAAGTTTTTTTTTTTTTTTTCATGGGTTGTATCCCCAAATAGTGACTCATGCATGCATATGGATATGAGAAATAACACCAGAATGATGGATTGGAAATGAAGGGGTGTGTGATTTTTTTTTGGTAGAAGAATGAATGTACGAATTCGTTTGAAAAGGTGTGGATATTTGGTGAGATAATTTTTTGGTTGGGATGATACCAGATTCGGCTCGGTGGATGAATGAAATATAAAAATCAAAATTTGTAAAGTGGAGAGCATCAAAAAGTGGAGAACACTTGATCTGATTATGGACACAGTGGAGATTGGTGTGAGGACCAAAATTTTCTAGCATGGATGTTGTTTGGTGCACGGTTTGTGGAAAAAAGAAGGTAGTAGAATGTTCTAGAGAGATGGATTTAGTGCATTGTTTTGGCTTGAAGGGAAAATGATGAGAAGGTATTAGAGAACTGGCTATTAGTGGACAAATTTGAATTTTGGTGGGAATAAAAGAATGATCAGAATTTTTAGATGGGAATCTTTAGAACTTTGGGGAGGCAAGTTGATTGTGTACGACTGTTAATGGTGGAGAGGTGAGTTGATAGTGCATGGCCGCGAGGAGAAAAACAATAAGCACATGATCACACCATCAGATTTTGAAACCACTAGATTGCTAGCACAAGCACACATCAGGTTGCTAAATTTTGAGAATTTGCATAAGCTTGTGAAAAACAACACCACAAGCTAAATTTCAAAGAACACACACTAGTCGAACTGATGAAGAAGGCACACATAGCCACATAGAGAAAGAGACCGCTAGGTTGCCGCTATGAACACACACACACATCAGCCACACTTTCGCTCTCATCACACATAACTCAGCATGCTTCACTCACTTTCAGCACAAACCACTTTGTTTCCTTAGGAATTTTCTCCTTTTGGTTGTGTAATTTTATGTATTTGTTAGTGATTTCAAAATGCTTATCAATATTTCTTTCTAAAAAAAAGTTAATTCTCAATTTCTCAAATTCGTCTTAAACAATGTTAGGTTATGAAATTTTAATTTTCCAAAATTCATGCAACCAATTTTATTCAGTATGTATATTTGAAAAAAGTTTTATAATGAATTTTGGTTCTAAATATACATGAATTAAATTTCATAGCTCCAATCAATGGAGTCTTTATGGATAAATTCGTGGAAATTAAAATGGGATTTAATACATCCCTACATATAAAGTTTTTTTTTTTTTTTTTTCAAAACATAGTTTTTCATTGAAATCGTGGATAGTTCACTATACTTTTGTATTTGTAAATTCGAATATGACAACTTAAAAACCCTTTAATTTTTTTTTAACTATTCCATGACATTTAGAATCTTGCTTGGGTCAAATATGTTCTTTCAATTAGAAGATATAAATAAATCTTTTAAAAGGTTTAGTTTTCACTTTGTTTTTTACACTTAGTTTTGTTTTTCAAAATTAAATTACTAAATTATCTCTTTAATTTATTTGAACATTTTTATATTAATTTAGACTTCTTATATTTAATTTTTGATACATAAAATATTAATGAATGATTTCTGAAATAAGAGATATAATTGTTTTTTCTTTTTGCACCCACTACACAAGTGCTCTTCTAGAGCTGAGAGATTTTTATTTATTTTTAAATATGTTGTGAATGTCATATTGCCCTGTGATTATTTTTCATATAAAATAGACATATTAATCTAGTTGTGTGATTTTAATTTAATTTTTTTTTTTATGATTTTAGGACATCTCAAAGTTAATTACAAAAATCAATTATTAAATACCTTAAAAAAATGCCCTGTTCTTGACCTATTATCATCATTATGAAATCTGGCACTAAATGAGGGTGGTTAATTAATTTGGTCACTTAGATGATAAACTAGACCTATAGGAGATGTTTTTTTTCTGAAAATTTTCGTGATAAAAATTTACTTTGGATATTTGTTTTAGATTTATTTTGTACAATCTTCTATTCTGATCATTTGCTAACTTTTTTTTTTCTATGAAGTGTCCCATTTTTTAATAAATTTGTTATTAATTGGAATATAATTGATTGATTTAGCCTATTGGATGTTAATCTGAACATGTTAAAGATGTTACCTAATTTTTAGTTTGGTAAGCTAATCTTTATTGATATTTATTTGGAGTTTATTTTGTGAACATATATTCTACCTTTTTAATGATATTTCCTTTGCTTTTGATAATTTGGTCACTTTTGAACATGCTTGTGAATTTTCCTTGATTTGAGACATGCTAAGTATATATAATATATATAGATTTAGTTTTTTATTATTCTTTAATCTCATTATTATTATTATTTGTGAATTAAACCCATTTTTATAAAAACACTAATGCTTGGTACTCAAGTGCACTCTCTATCTTCCCATTTCAAAGTTCCATGAATATGTATGTCATTGGAAACTATATCCATATTTGATATTGACTTTGGGTGCTTTGATGTTCATTTTATTTCCTTTGATAAAATGCATGTTGAGTGATATAATACCTGAACTTACTTTGGAATTTTGTGATGGCATTTAAGTTACTAATCCAGGTATGCATATTATCCTTTCTTTATGATTGTGATTTGAATCCTTGTTTGACATATTAGAATTATCAAAGTTTTGAAATCACCTTAACCTACCTAGGTATCCTCAATCAATTGACTAATTGTCATACTTCCCTCAACTTAGCTAGTATATACCTTTTTAGGGCTTATAGGGATGCTACCTCTTTGGAGGTACCTTCTTGATAAGTAACCTGATCCTCGGACCGAGACTTAAGTTTTTCGTAGATAGTTTTTCCAAATTTCAGGAGTCATTTTAGGGGTTTTGTTCTTACTAGATTTTCCTTTTAAAAATAAAATAAAAGTAAGTGGCGACTCCAAATTTTAATGAAAATATAGTTTTTCACAAATTAAAATCGAGTCTGCCGTTTCGTGTGGGGGCAAATCGTAAAAATTGTGGGTCTACAAGGTCAAGTGCCCAAACAAAGTGAAATTCCCAAAGAAAAATCAAAAGACTGTTGTGTGATTTGTGTTGCCTTGTGTAAATCCCCAAGTGTCGTTGCTCCTCAAGGTGATGGGTGTATGACCTACCATTTTCCTATGGACGACAACATAAAGGTTTTGCGCCTAAGTACCTCTCAGCGCACGTTGTCCTAAACCCACTTGGCCGCGAAAGGGGGCATTAGAGGTACTAGCCATAGAAAACGGCCAACTTGTGAATCTACCTACCCACTCGGGTCTAGTGGCAGATTTCTCTACAAAAACTACCTCTTAGGGAGTGTCGAATTTTATCGGGAAGAGGTACTTGAATATTGTATCTATCGAATATCATTTCCCAATCGAGAAGTCCTCTTGACCCAATTTTAAACCAACAGTGATTTGAGAGCCTGTCTCAGTCGATCCTAGAAGAACTTAAAAATTGATAGCCAGGAAGAAGTTGTTGGGCTGCTAATATGGATCATGTGTCATGGATATCGAGGGCACCAACAAGGTGTGTATGAGGAATAAATCCCAAAGGAGTCTTGTCACATCAACATGAGGCATTAGGAAGGATAACCACACGCCACCTAACACAAATCTGCCAGCCAATCGTGCATGCCATGCAACCTTGAACATCTAACTCCCGACATGACATTTCCGCAGGAGAAGGTTTACCCACTTGACCAATCAGGATTTAGTTTGGGAAGCTTATAAAGAAAAAAAAAAAAAAAACAAAAGATGGGAGAGATCCTTCTCCTATATAGCAAAGACACCCACCAACAAAAGATATGACACTAGAAGATTGATTAGTGACCTAGATAGTCACTGGATGATCACATCTAGAAAGGTTGTGCACCAACATATACATAATTATATTTTCACAAATTTTTTTCAAAGAAATAAACTTCAAATCATGTGACACTTCATATTAAATTATTAAATAAGTTTAATAATTTTAAAAAATAAATTATAATTTTAAAAATTAATCTAGTTAATTGCAAATTACACCAAAATATTCTAGAATGCTATGTTCGTAATTGACTACTAAATGTATTAAACTTTATTTATTTTAAATAAAAAATTATTAACAATTATTATTTTTAAATTAGTATCATTTATTTATTTTTATTTTTTAAAAACAATTAGGTTTTAGATGTTAATATCCATAGTTTTATAACGTACACTAAAATAATATATTTTTATATAAAAAAATATAATTTATGATTTTATTATAATATTACTATTATATTTTACTTAAAAAATATTTAATTTTTTACTTTATTTGTAATTAAAAATCTATTCTCATTTTTAATAAGACTTGAATTAATATATATATATAATACAATCTTTTCCTTTTGTCTTCAATAATTCATCTACTCCCCAATCAACCTTTCCCTATTTTTGTTCAACCAATTCATACTAGGCCAATATTTAGATTCGCAAAAATCCCATCACTTGGAGATGGCGCTACAACATAGAGAGAGAGAGAGAGAGAATGAACCAAGGGAAAAAGGTGTGGTATAGAAATGTATGCCTAAGACCATAGTTTTGAGAAGTCGGCATCTTTGAATGGCAAGCAACAACTACCTCAGAGTAATTATGTCCTTTAATGGTCCCTAATATTTTGTCACATGACGATACCAAAAAGTAATAGCTATTAAATAATGGGGGGTGGTTAAAAAAAGTTTTATTTCTTTATTCTTTGATAATAATTTCACCCCTTTTTCATTATATTTGATTTTTATTTGAATGTTGAATTTCAGATGTTGATTTAAGCTAATAACTTAAGGTGTTAAGTAAAATTTAATGCTTATTACTTAATGATTTAAGTTAATTTTAAGTTAAATTATATTTAATTTGTTAATGTAAAACTTATTACTTAATTATTACTTTAAATATTAAGGTTATTTGATAAAATTAATTTAAAACTAATTATAAATTATCAAATTAACACATTTATCCTCATAAATTATAACTCTGATAAAGGAGGTTGAGTAATAGTGTAAGTTATGGAGTAGCAAAGAAGATCGTGGAGATATTTAAGGCAAATAAAGATAAAAAAAGGTAAAATGAAAATTTTGACTAAGATAAGTAAAAGATTTTGTTATCATAGACAGATATGGAAATGTTATACACTCATAATTCTATGAAGGCCCATAAATGCTAACGTAAAAATATTTAAAAGATTATCAATTACATTATAATTGATAATGACTTATCAAACTAATTAATATATATATATATATATATATATATATATATATACTTTTATTCCATTTTTATAATAATGGCTTCGTGGAGAAATTGGTTAAGGTATTGTAGTGCATTGAAAATAATAATAATAATAATTAATAATAATGGGTGGAGTTGGTGTGAAGTTGTTGAAAAGAAAAAGGAGAATAAGATAATAATAAAGAAAACTAAAGAAGGGGTTATGGAGAAGAGATGCCAATTCCCATGGTAATGCATATAGTGAATAAAAATTAAAATAATAATTTATTTTTAAGGTATTTTTATTTTGGACCGTAAATAAAAAAGAATAATATGAACTATTCTTGATAAGGAAAAAAGTGATAAAAAAGGGTATAATATGAATCAAATATTTTTGAGGAATCTAGTTTAATTAAATAAGCTAAAAGAGAAATAAATTATTACGATATAATTTGGTAGGAATATGAGTTTTATAAATATCTAGAAATTCACTAATTTAAATTAGTGTTTAGAAAGTTGAAAATAATATTAGTGATAGTAATATTAACATAGGAAATTAATTAGGATTACTAATACTAAATAAAATATTGAAGTTGGCAAGGATTTTACATTTGTGAAAGATTGGAAATATTGAAGTATATATTATGATCTCTAATCAAGGTAGTTAATGTGGATGACCAATTATTTGATTAAAAAAAATTATGACCACCGTATGGGATGTATACTACCACAAGCATAAACTTTTCCATTTTAAGAGATCACAGTACAGAAAAGTTGGTATTTCAGAAAGACAACTCTCAAGAAATTACAAACCCTTTAGATTTGAAGTAAAATACCAAATCAGTTAACATTTATCTTATCAACTAGCTCAACTGAATCCCGGAAATCTTCAATCCTAATAGGGGATTGAGCTGCACAAGAAGGCATGTAAGCAGGGGGTGGCAGCATACTGGTGTCCGGGGTTTCACCATTCTTCACTATGAAAGTAGTGTCCATTCCCCATATGAGATGTCTATCAATATGACAATGCCACAGCCATACACCTGTAAAGAAAAACTGAGAATGGTAAACAAAAAGATTTCTGCAACCCTGAAAGTGATCTCTTAAGAAACATACGTACCAGGATTATTTGCTAAAAATCTGAGGGCAACCCATCCTTTCTTTGGAACTGTAATGGTGTTACGTTCAGATGGATCGACCAAATTGTACGATTTTGGATCAGTCTCATTGTTGAAAACTCCAGTACCCATCCCAACCACATAAAAGGTGTATCCATGCAAATGCATTGGATGATCTGAGGGTTGGCCTTGCAGGTTAGTCCCCTGGAATACTATCTCCACTGATTCATTATAATTGAACACCTTCACTTTTGTTGCCACTACAGACAATGGACGAACATGAATATCCCCAGTGAAGTTATAGTAAGAAGGTGGGTAGTCTGGAAAATCTGTAGTGTAAACCCCGCTGGTGTGCCTGCAATAAAGTTTTCATAATGTCATTTTCCAAGCATGCATATACTAATATCAGACTATTGTGAAGAAGATTTTTTTAGCTTGATGTTTCCTTGTAGACATCGATGTCCTTGTTGAATAAGAAAATGTGTTGGGAATATGTTTATAGAAATTTTATGTCATGAAGGGAGAAACTTCCGAGAGAACATCTGCATCTAGTGATAATTATACCAATCATTTGGAGAGGTAAGAGACAGATAAGAGACCCATTTTGGGGCAAAGAAATAGAAGATGTTACAGAGCTTAAGTTCATCACCAAGATACTAGGAACGATAGGAACATTTCTCCCTAATTTCTCTAATTAGTAATTTCAGGCGCCATATATGGAGTGGAGAAATTTTTCTCTAATTTCCCATGCCCCTAGGATTTCCTCAGTGCTCCTTTGGTCACTTAAAAAGAACCTAGCTAAATAATGAAGACCACCACAATGGCCATCAACATGTACTTTAGGCTATGTTTGGTTCCTGAAAATTTTGAGGGAAAATGCAAATGGAACCAAATATTAACAGCCGTGAGAGGGAGAAGGACAGAAAGAAATTAAGAGAAAAAGAAAGAATGAAAGAAGAGAAGATGATGGCCTTTTGAGGAAGAAAAAAATTTGGGAACACGCCTACAAGCTGCTTTTTGGGGCACACTAGAAGTCATTCATTATGGGGGGCCCAATATTTAAGGAAGGATCACTCAACTCTAGCATTCAAACACAACATGATTAATTAGTTTGTAGAGAAAAGAATCAAAGAAACAAAATGAAGATAGAGAAAATATATAATAAACAAAGGGATACCAGTACCTGTAATAGGCAAGCAGAATACTTGAAGTTGGGTCCATAAAAGTGATGTTGTTCAAGCTGGCACCAAGATGGCTGACCTCTGTCCCGTCAAGTGTATAATTAACCAAATTTATGGAAGCTGTAATGAACATCCTGGTAGTTATATTGAGTGGGACATTGACTGGGTGCTCTGGGGTTGCTAAGCTCCTCAAGAGGGGAAGAAAGCCCAATCCAGACTCCCAGTCATGGAACAAGGGAAGGTTAGTGGGAAAGGAAGGTACGTCTGGGGGATTATAGTTCCCTCTATACTGAAGAATAGCGGTAGCCGTCATATTATTGAAGGTAGCATTGGCGGTTAAGGTTGTGAATCGTCTTGCACCCATGTAGTAATGACTTAAACTCTGGTTTGTTGTGATCAAAACATCCATAGTTTGGCCTGGGGCTATCATGATATAACTGGTCACTTTTGGCTTAGTGTAGGTTCCGTCCGTGCCAACTATAGTGAGGTTATGCTCAGATATGGCAAAGAAGAGTTCTACATTAACCACTGCATTCACTATGCGAAGAAGATAGGTCCCGCCATAGTCCACCAGGAAACGGTGTGTTGTCTCTGCAAGCAACACATGAATTATGGTTATCTATGTAAGTCATAATTAAGAGTTTTTTGGTAGTGATTCTAGGAAAATAACCTTTTTTTAATAAGAATTTTCTAACATTTAAAAAGTTGGCTGCTAAAATCACAACCAAACAAACTCTAAATATATGATTTAGTATTTCCTCTGGCCTCTGGCCTCTAGCCTTTGGCTGGGTGCATATATGTTTACATACCACGACCGCATGGGACAAGATCTCCTGGTTCGCCGTTGATGGTGAAAGCATTATCATCCAGTAGTGATTCAAAAGTTTGATTTGAAAAGAACTCCTCATATTCCTTGTTCAAGTCTCCTGAAAACCAAGATCCTGCAAGTACAATAAAAATAAAATGCAATAAACCCTTTAGTTTGTTTTTCAACTTGTTTTAACATCTTTTCTTAGTGTTTCATTTTGGTGTTGATTTCAATCACATCCGAGTAGGATTTAGCAACTTCATTGGTTAATATATTTCTATAAGTATATTTCATATACAAAACTTATTTTTTTTTAGAGATTTATTTAAAGCATCTCTTTAAAATCTATTTACCTTTTTTTTAAAAAAAAAAAATTAATCATAACTTTAAAATATAATTGACACACATCTAAGTATTAACTAGAATCAATCTCAAATAATTATAAAATATAAAAGTTAAAATACAATTTTTTTTTTTCAAATTAAGAGTTCGTCTGGATATGTGATTTAAGATGGTCGTGGTTCTCTGGAAATAATTTTTTAAAATA
This sequence comes from Vitis riparia, assembly GCF_004353265.1. Taxonomy (NCBI): domain Eukaryota; kingdom Viridiplantae; phylum Streptophyta; class Magnoliopsida; order Vitales; family Vitaceae; genus Vitis; species Vitis riparia. Next base: position 22,726,274 of record NC_048448.1, read on the forward strand.
AAGTAAAATAAAGAACAATTTTTATAGAACAAATGAGAGGTGTTTTCACCAATTTTTAAAAACAAAATAAAAATATAAACCCGTTTGACTATATTTTCTTAAACTTGTTTTTAAAAACTGATTTTAAATTCTTTAATTTAAAAACAATTTATAAAAAAATTAATTGATTAAAAGGGATGAAATAATAATTTTCTTTACATAAATGTTTTTTACTACTTCAGAATTTTATATATAGATTTTAAAAGAAATTATTATTTTTACAGTAAAAAATGAGCACATTTTAGTCTAAATGTGGCCAAAAAATTATGGGGGGATAGATGTCCAAAATTGGATTTTTAATAGTCCTTTTAATTTAAAAATAAGTTTAAAAAAATATGGGGAAACAGACCCTGTAAACGAGATTTTATTATTGAAACGTGATAAGTAATTTATCAAATATTTATATATGGAAGTTTGACTGTATGTACCTAATACCAGGAGGTGTTCAGCATCAGGCTTGGGAAATGGGTAGGTGGTTCCTTCAGTTGGCAAGATAACAATGGCACCATGAACACTGGCCCTTGTCCAGTCACTATGGGCATGCCACCAAAGAGTTCCTTCCTGATCTTCACCAAATATCACCTTGTATGTGAAGTTTGTTCCTGGCTGAATCCTGCACTGAGTTATGTGGTCTGGACCATCTGACCATGGATTCCTTATTTGCTTCACTCCATGCCTGCATCACAACATTCTCATAATTAATCTTCCACTCACAGAGTGTATGAGAAGGAGACGTATCGATCCGTACCAATGGATAGTGACACCAAAATCGTCTTGATTGTGAACGTTGACATACACCAGGTCGCCTCTGTGAATACGAATCACCGGCCCTGGAAAGCTATCATTTACAGTCATCATGCTCTTTGTCTTGCACAGCCTCGTGAAATTGGTCTCTTTCAGCTTGCAAAACACCAAAATACCCAATAAATTAAAAAAATATATAAAAAAAAAATAAAGGAACCCTATATTCTGCATGCATGGGTAATGGGTGCTAAAATAATACTCACCACAAAATCATAGTAATGGGTGCGCCCTTCAGCCATGGAAGCTAACATTCCAGTCAAAAGCGCAGGCACTAGCACCTCTAATAAAAACCTCATCTTCTTCATCTTCCTTTAAATTCAAACATAAAACTCTTTCCTTCTTGATCCTACTACTTCTGAGCTTGTTTTCCCTCTGAAGCTAAACATAGTATTTATAAGTACTAATCGTATTAGTGGGTCATGGACATGGGGGCCACTCTGACTTAATGTTTCTCGCTATAAGACATCCGGCCGATTAGTCAAATCAGAAAGAGCGAGTCAAATCCAGCTACTTTTCGATGAGTGTCTCAACAAATTTTCAATTTGTTCACTGGCGGGCAATCGAATTGCTTTCCAGAGATTTTCCTTCCATGATGAGACTTGGATTGAATGAGAAAGGGATATAATTAGCATTTATTTTTATTTTTAAAAATAAAAAAATATGTTAATAATAGTATAAAAAAGACTTTATTTTTATTTTTTATATCGCATGAAATCAGAAAGAGCCAATCAAATCCAGCTACTTTCAATGCGCGTCTCCCCAAATTTTGCTAGGTCCACTTTGTTGAATGGCAAGCAACCCAATTTCTTTCCGAGTAGAAACAAATAAAATAATCGAAAATAAATTTAAGGAGTGTTTTTAATCTTAAAAAAAAAAAACCGTTTTTAAAAAAAATAAAAATGAAATATTTAACAAAATTTATAAAACACTTTAAAAAATCTGAAAACTTTTAATTATAATATTGAAAAATCATTTATAATATTTTTTGAAAAAAAAACTTGATTAAAAAAAAAAAGTACTTGTGGACCCCGCATTTCGACTCATGCGTTTCCCATTCGATGGCGAGCTCGATTTTTGTTTTGAAAAATTATGATTTTTATTTATTAAGAAAATGACTTGGAGTCGCCACTTATTTTAGTTTTATTTTTAAAAGGGTAAATAAAAATAAGAAAGAAAAAACCCTAAGTGTGACTCCTTATTTTGGAAAAGGTGGTCTGTGAAAAACCGGATCAAGTTCGGGGATCAGGTTATTTATCGGGAAGGTACGGTAAAGATCGTAACACCCTTCTAAGTCCCTAAAGTCGGGTCTCTACTAATAAAATGAAGCAATCATGACAATTGATGAGGGAATCAATGAATACTCAGAGTGATCATGTACATGTGAGAATTAGGACATGCATAGACAATGATTAGAGGGAAAATGGGTACATATCTGGGCAACGATCCGCCATGTGCTATCAATAAAGGGGTTAGTGCACAATGTAGGAATAATTTCTAGCATGCATGTTAGAGAGCAAGATAAAATCAATCATGCATGACAATTAAATTAATCAACCAATCAATCAATTATAAAATCACTTATGTGGGGCCCCCACCAGAGCCCATTTATTTTGCATGAATTAATATCACAAATTCCATTATTCTAGAATTATGAAAAATTCATTCATACTTATTAAAATCAAGAGGAGTAGAAGATTGTTTGAAAATCAGAGTGGAATTAAAACTATTTGAAAAAAAATTGGATCTTTGAAATTTATTTGAAAAATTGGAGTCCCGAAGATTACTTGAAAATTGGAGTTTTTTTAAAAAATTAAATTTCGGAAACGGAATTTTGGAAATTAAATTTAAAAGAAATTGGATTTTGGAAATTAAATTTGAAAGAAATGAAATTTTGGAAATTAAATTGAAGAATTTGAATTTTGGAAATTAAATTTGAAGGCAATCGGAATTTCGGAAATTAAATTTGAAAAAAAATGGAGTTTTAAAAATTAAATTTAGGAAATGGAATTTTGGAAATTAAATCTGAAAGAAAACGGATTTTTGGAAATTAAATTTGAAAGAAATGAAATTTTGGAAATTAAATTGAAGAATTTGAATTTTGAAAATTAAATTTGAAGGAAATCGGAATTTCGGAAATTAAATTTGAAAGAAATTGGAGTTTTAAAAATTAAATTTAGGAAATGGAATTTTGGAAATTAAATCTGAAAGAAAACGGAGTTTTGAAAAATAATTGAGAGTCAGAGTTTTGAAAATTAAATTTAATAATTGGAAATTTGAAAAGTAAATAAATAAAATAATAATAATATCGGAAATAATAAAGATTAAGTAAGTGAATGTAAAAAAATGGGATCTTGGAATTAGAAATTAAATTAAGAAATAGGAATTTTGGGAGAATTTAACTTTAATATTAAAACATGAAGGAATAAATAAAAAAAATGGTGAATGGTGGTTGGTAGCTTGCCATGCAACGTGTTACCTAGGTGCTAAGTGGTAAGTGTACTTGGAAAAGTGAGCTACAAAGGTACTAGCTGCCAAACCTAAAAGCATATGAGAGAATTGAACTTGTGGGGCCTATTTGCATTGTGATATTTTCATTCTCATCACATAAATTAATGTTATTTGTATTTGGTGGGTCTACGGGACACCATTCTTTAGCTGGCAGATTAAGAGTGACCTCCATCCAATGCCATTTGAGCCTCATAGTCTCTATATCCAGGAGGATTACTAGCACCTAGGTAAGGATGAAATGACACAGCCACGAACCAGGAATGCAAAGATAGCAATACATAGGAATGAAGCTCCAATATTTTCTTGTGAACCAACCACCGCCAAACAACACAATCACCTCCATCCTCATTTTTCATCACCTTCTTTCCTGTACTCTTCCCCATCTATCTCTTCACTGTCCCACTTCATCACAAAATCCATCAAGTCTCCAGCTTTCTTTGGGTCCGCAAGGATTGAGAGTGGTAAAGGAAAACAGGGGCCTTTTTAAGGATTCTCTCGTGGACGGCAACTTCAGACGAGTGCTCCTTGATGGTGAGCTGCAAACAGCAGGTGGGACGAATGGAAGGTGGCTGGAAGAAATGGGTTAATGGGTTTTAAAGAAAGTGATTTAAATGGAGAAATGGGTTTAGTGGAGTGGTTAGATGGAGGGTGAGCGAAATCAAAGGGACCCTTTTTAAAAGGGTGAAACCATATGCAAACACAGGGAATATATGGAATGAGGATCGAACATGGGTCTTTAGTGGAGAGAGACCAATGGTGAAAAAAATTTAAAATTTATGATTTATCTAATATTGATAAAGCAACTGATAATTTTGAAAATAATAAAAATATATATAAGATAACATAAATAAATAAATAAACAGGGCGGGGTAGAGTTGGTATGGGAAATTCACATGCCTAACCCGCCCTGCACCATCCTATTTAATTTTTTAAATAAGACGAGGATGAAAATTATTTTGAATAAATGGGAAAGAGATGTGAATTATTTTAAATAAATGGAATGGGGACGACCCATCCCAAACCCACCCCGTTGCCATCTTATTCATTGCTGCCACACTAGTGACTTATCCTACTATTTGCTCTTTCTTAATGTTAATAATGTTGGTGATGAGGTATTCTTACTCTTTTGTTTAAATTTGAAAACATGTTTGTTGTGAAGTTAGGTATGACTCCACCAACTTTTGGCCCAACATTTCATATGGCATATTCTTTCTTTTAGCCTATAAATGAAAGCCTTAGGCACCGTAACCAGGTCTTTGAAACATTTGGCAGAGGTACCATTTATTTCTATCATTATTTGAACTCTAAAGTTTGAATGTACAAGGATACAAGGTAGCGTTATCTGTAAGTTCTCAAGGATTTTGCATTTGTTAAAGATTGTAACTATTGAAGTATATATTATGATCTCTAATCCAGGTAGTTAATGTGGATGACAGATTATTTGATTAAAAAAAATATGACCACCGTATGGGATGTATACTACAAACATAAACTTTTCCACTTTAAGAGATCACAGTACAGAAAATTAAAGTTGTTATTTCAGAAAGACATTACTCTTAAGGGAATTACAAACCTTCACAAGATTAGGATAGAGTTTAGATTTGAAGCAAAATATCAAATCAGTTGACATTTATCTTATTAACTAGCTCAATCGAATCCTGGAAATCTTCAAGCCTGATAGGGGATTGAACTGCACAAGAAGGCATGTAAGTAGGGGATGGCAGGATACTTGTCTCTAGGGTTTCACCATTCTTCACCATGAAAGCAGTGTCCATTTCCCATGTGAGATGCCTATCAAAATGACAATGCCATAGCCATACACCTATAAAGAACAACTGAGAATGGTTAACAAAAAGATTTCTGCAACCCTAAAAGTGATCTCTTAAGAAAACATACGTACCAGGATTATTTGCTAAAAATCTGAGGGCAACCCATCCATTCTTTGGAACTGTAATGGTGTCACATTCAGGTGGATCAACCAAATTGTACCATTTTGGATCAGTCTCATTGTTGAAATTTCCACGACCCATCCCAACCACATAAAAGGTGTATCCATGCAAATGCAATGGATGATCTTCACCTTGGCCTTGCAGGTTAGTCCCCTGGACTATTATCTCCACTGATTCATTATAATTCAACACCTTTACTTTTGTTGCCAGTACGGACATAGGAGGAGGGTAAGTATCCCCAGTGAAGTTATAGTAAGAAGGTGGGTAGTCTGGAAAATCTGTAGTGTAAACCCCGCTGGTGTGCCTGCAATAAAGTTTTCATAATGTCATTTCCAAGCATGCATAGTGTCACAAGATGCTTTAAATAACCTTTCCCATAGGGGTTATATAGAGGGCGGGAAGCTTCTGGAGACTCCTGGAACCATCTACACTACGTCATTGGTGGGAAGAGTGTGAAAGGTTCTAGAGATGCCTAAGGATGTCTACACATTTCTACACTATGGTGGAAGGCATGAGAAGAGTCCAAGGCTTTCTAGAGAATTCTAGGGATCTCTTGTATATTCTTGTACCTAGACTTGTACATAGAATTGTGTAGGATGTTCTAGATTATTCTTGAGTTGTACGGAACCCTCCAAGGTTCCAGAAACTTCCTAAGGTGCCTATAAATAGCTTAAGGCCTCATTTGGCCAAGGCACCACCCAAATCACTTCCTAACCAAGCAAATGAGTTCCTAAATCACTTGTAAAGCTTCCTTTGAGCAATAAAAGCTTCCATTCATTAAGAGTTGCCTACTACGCCTTCTAAAGCTTCCAAGTCGTGAGCATCATAGCCTAGCAAGCTAAGTATCGAGAGTAAGGCTGACTTAGTAAGATCAAGCGTCTTGACTTGTTTAAGTGTTGCACGAGCTTAGGAAAAGCCTAAGTCCATGACAGTTGGTATCAAAGCGCAGCTACGAAGCGGATATAGTAAAGGAAGCATGTCGAACTCCAATATGGAGATGACTAGTAAGCAAACCCGTGGGAAGAAGATCGAGCCTACTGCATGGGGCAAAGGCAGGAATGATAAATCTCGTGATTTCATAGCCAACATGGAGGCAAGGCTAGCCAAGGTGGAGCTAGCCATGACAGACACCCGGGAAGGGGTGGACTTGATCGAGTAAGGCAAGAAGAAGGGTTTAAAGGATCTAAGGGAGGAGATCCAAGACTTTCATGAGGGGGTGCTAGGCTCACAAGTTCAGCCAGTGTCACACGAGGAGTTTGTGTCCTTCCAAGAAAATATCTTGAGCATGCTTGCTAGCATGGAGTCAAGGATGGAGGCCTTAGCCACTCGAATGAAGTCCCGAGACCAGGAGGTTAGGCAAGAGTTGGCCATTTACAAGGTTGTTGTGTCGGCACGGGTCATGACCACACAAGGAGGCATCTAAGGTGGAGGTGCCGAAGCCACAAGGGTTTAGTGGCAAGCAGGATGCCAAGGAGTTGGACAACTTCTTATGGAATATGGAGTGATACTTCGAGGCTATCACACTAACTGATGAGGCAGCTAAGGTAAGGACTGCAACCCTCTACCTTACTGACACAGCTACTCTATGGTGGCGTCAGAGGTTCACTGATATAGAGAAAGACATTTGCACTATAGAGACGTGGGAGGACTTCAAAAGGGAGATCAAAAGGCAGTTCTACCCCAAGAACGTTGCTTACCTAGCTAGGAAAAACATGAGGCGTCTCAAGCACATATGGGTTCAATGCAACTGCTAGGTGCCCTCCAAGTCAACCCAAAGCCTAGTATGCCTAAGATCTCTTTACTATCAAGGGTGCAAGTAAAAGAGGTAAAAGGGGAGCGAGTTGAGTTAGCCCGCACACACATGAACAAGGTCACCAAGAGAAAGGTGAACTCAATGGGCAAGAGGAAGCAACACTCCAAGCATTGAAAGTGTAGGTATTTGCATTCATCTGAGGCCTCACGGGAGAAGGAGGTGAAGAATATCCTTGCTAAACGGGTCACCAAGAGACAAGGGGTCCTTCCTATGATAGAGTATCTAATCTGATGGAAAGGACTACCTAAGAGGCAAGCAAACTGGGAACATGTGGATTCCTTGAGAAGGTTTTGGAAACACATCGAGAGGTTTCAAGAAAAGGCAACGACGGGGATGTTGACAACATAGGTGGGGGAGAGTGTCACAAGATGCTTCAAATAACTCTCCCCATAGGGGTTGTATAAAGGGTAGGAAGCTTTTGGAGCCATCTTCACTAAGCCATCGGTGGGAAGAGTGTGGAAGGTTTTAGAGATGCCTAGAGATGTCCACACATCTCTACACTATGGTGGAAGGCATGAGAAGAGTCTAAGACTTTCTAGAGAATTCTAGGGATCTCTTGTATATTATTGTACCTAGGCTTATACATAGAATTGTGTAGGATGTTCTAGATTATTCTTGAGTTGTAAGGAGCCCTCCAAGGTTCCAGAAACTTCCTAAGGTGCCTATAAATAGGTTAAGGCCTCATTTGGCCAAGGCACCACCCAAAAACAACCCAAATCACTTTCTAACCAAGCAAGTGAGTTCCCAAAGTACTTGTAAAGTTTTATTTGAGCAATAAAAGCTTTCATTCTTTAAGAGTTGCCTACTATGCCTTCTAAAACTTCCAAGTCGTGAGTATCTTAGCCTAGCAAGCTAAGCATCGGGAGTAAGGCTAACTTAGCAAAATCAAGGGTCTTGACTTGTCTAAGTGCCGCACGAGCTTAGGAAAAGTCTCTAAGTCCTTGACAATATGCTAATATCAGAGATGATTGTGATGGAGATTCTTTTAGCTTGATATTTCCTTGTAGACATCGATTTCCTTATTAAATAAGAAAATTTGGGAACACGCCTACAAGCTGCTTTTTGGGGCACACTAGAAGTCATTAATCATGGGGGCCGCAATATTTAAGGGAAGGATCACTCAACTCTAGTATTCAAACACAACAAGATTAATTATTTTAAAATAATAAAAAAAACAAAATAAAGATAGAGAAAATTAAAGAATAAACAAAATGATACCAGTACCTGTAATAGGCAAGCAGAATACTAGAAGTTGGGTCCATAAAAGTGATGTTGTTCAAGCTGGCATCAAGATGGCTAACCTCCGTCCCCTCAAATGTATAATTAACCTTATTTATGGAAGCTGTAACGAGCATCCTGGTAGTTATATTGAGTGGGACACTGACTAGGTGCTCTGGGGTTGCTAAGCTCCTCAAGAGGGGAAGAAAGCCTAATCCAGAGTCCAAGTCATGGAACAAGGGAAGATTAGCAGGAAAGGAAGGTACATCTGGGGGAGGATAGTTCCCCCTATACTGAAGAATAGCAATAGCCGTCATATTATTGAATTCGGCAATACTGGAGTCCAAGGTCACGAATTGTCTTGTAGCCATGTAGTAATGACTTAAACTCTGGTTTGTTGTGATCAAAACATCCATAGTTTGGCTTGGGGCTATCATGATATAACTGGTCACTCTTGGCTTAGTGTAGGTTCCGTCCATGCCAACGATAGTGAGGTTATGCTCAGATATGGCAAAGAAGAGTTCTAAATTAACCACTGCATTCACTATGCGAAGAAGATATGTCTTGCCATAGTCCACTAGCCAACGGTGTGTTGTTTCTGCATGCAACCCATGAATTATGGGAATATATATAAGACATGATTATCTTGATAGTAATTTTAAAAAATATTTCAAGTTTTTTCCACTCTTGAAAACGATTCTTTTGATAAAAACTTTTAAGTACAGAAGAAATTTATAAACTTCTTCTCAAATTATCATCAAACAAACTCTAAACATGGCTAGGTACCATATATAAAACATACCACCACCGCATGCGACAAGATCTCCTAGTTCGCCGTTGATGGTGAAAGCAAGATCATCGAGCATAGTTACAGTTTGATTTGACAGGAACTCCTCATATAACTCATTCAAGTTTCCCGCAAACCAAGATGCATAATAAAAATAAAACACAATCGACCCTTAGTGTGTTTTTCAACTTGTTTTAATAACGAGGAAAAGTGGGTTTTGTTTCGGGAAAATGAATCTCAAATTTTTTTAATCGGTAATATTTTTATCTATTTAAAAATAATTTAAAATATATGTATTTTGCAACGAGTTATTTAATTATTCTCTAAAATACTCTTTTACTTGTCATGTTATTAATATCAATTGATAATTAGACTCTTTTATATAAATATTTTTTCACCTTTTAGATTTATTATTATTATTATTATTATTTTATTATTTAGGATTTTTTTTTTCATTTCTTCTAATATTCACACTCTTCAAACTCCTCACTTTTGCTGTAAAATGTTGGCTCATGAAGAAAATAATAAATCCAACTTTTCCTAAGAGGTATTTGTTTATGTGGGGGTGGGGGTGCGGAAATCTCAAATAATAATAATAATAATAATAATAATAATAAATCAAAAAAGAATGAAAATATTTATGTGGAATAATCTAGTTAATTGATGTTAATTAATAACATGATAAATGAGATAGACATTTTAGAGAATAATTAAATAATTCGTAAAAAAATGTTTGTATTTTAAATAGATGAAGATAATTTTGATTTTAAAATTTTGGGTTCTTTTTTCAATATTTTTCATATTAGTGAGTCCAAACTCACTTTTCCCTTAATAATATATTTCCTTGTGTTTCATTTTGGTGTTGATTTCATTAATGTCCAAGTAGGGTTTAGCGTAAATTCATTGCATCATTGTTTATTTCAAATTTCATAGATTTATAAAATTTGAAACTCAGATGTGCGAAGTTTGAAACTAAAAATGGTTTAGAGTATTTACTCCAAGTCCAGAGGGGAGGGCATGTGAGTAAAATTAACCCTTTTAGTTTATTAATAAAGATTTTAAAACGTTTTACCTTTATCTTAAAAAAAAAAACATTTTTTTTTAATTTTAATCCATTTTTAGAATTCTTAAACCTGATTTTCATATAAAATAAAATCAAATTCACTTTTGAAAGTTTTAGGTCAAACTATCCCAATTTTGTGTAATTTGGATGAGAAAGAAATTTATCATAAATTAACAAAGTGATCATTAACAAAAAAAAAAAAAAAAAAAAAAAGGAATATAATTGAGATAAGTTCTATTTTCATCAATTTTCTCTCATTTTCAAGAGAAACTAGATCTAAATTCTTTTTCATGAATTTTTACTTAAAAATGAAATTAACAACATAAAAATCACTTAATTTTAACTAGAGATGAACTTAAAATAAATTCACAAAGTTTCAAAATCAAAATTCAACTATATGCGGTTACCATTTTTGTCTCATAAATTATTTAACATTCATTAAAATTAAATTTCATAAATCTATGTAAAAATGAAAATATCAACCCTGAAATCATAAATTTTTTACTAGAAATGATTCATTATAATTTTTAAAAATTCAAACCAGTTATAATAGAATAAAACTAATTAAATAAACTAGCTATCATGGATTCCACTAAAATTTTAATCAAAACTTTAAAATATAATTGCCACACATCCAAGTCGATATTTTTTTCAAATTAGGAGTCTGTTTACCCATGTGATTTAAAAACAGTTTTTTATTTTTAAAAATAAAAAACTATTTTTAAAAATTTCTAACAATATTTGACTTTTGTTCTCTGAAAATAATTTATAAAACCAAAATGAAATAAAGAACAATTTATAACAAAAATAAATCTAAGTTGTTTTCAGCCGTTTAAAAAAAAATATGGACTTATTTAGTTATGTTTTCTAAAACTTGTTTTTAAAAACTGTTAAAGTTAATGAATGAAAAATAATTTTAAAAATAAGCTTAAGAAAACAAGTTCAATGGCCCTAAAAAATAAGCTTAAAAATAAGTTGCTTCTTGATCCTTTTATTTCTGAGCTTGTTTTCTCTCTGAAGCTGAACATGATATTTAACTATTCATAATGAAACGTAGTGATCCTACCAGTGGGTCGTGGACATGGTATGGGGGCCGCGCTGACTTACTGTTTTAAAGTGAATTATTTGAAGTTCCCAAACTAACCCTGGTATGGGAAAGTTTCATCAATCAATTATAATTATTTATTTATATTTTCCAAAGATTATATCCATTAATCTTTTGTGCTTACTCCATCAACCCAAGCATGCAAGACCCCAACCAGATCTACAATCAAGCGGGTCCCCTACACAATTGGAAGTTGTCGGTGTTCCTCTCTCTTTGTGATTTTTCATTTTATAATATTTTATTAAAATTTCATAATTTTCTAGCTATACGACAGCTGGTTAGTCCAAAAAGGGGAAAAAAAAAAAAAAAAAAAGGAGCTAATCAAATCTAGCTACCTTTCAATGGGCGTCTCAGCAAATTTTGCGAGGTCCACATTTTTGAATGGCAAGCAACCGAAATTTCCGAGTAGAAACAAATAAAATAATCCAAAAAATAATTAAAACGCTAACTCGTTTAAAATCATTTTTCAAAATTATTCTCTAATTTTTTCTAAAATAAAAAAAAAAATTGAACTTAAGATATTTTTTACCTGTTTTTAATTTTTTTAAATATATTTAAAAAAAATTATATCTAATATTCTATTTTTAATTATTTTACATGTTTTTATAATTATTTTTTAAAACAATCTTAATAAAATAAGTGAAAACAATAGAAAATAATTAATAGATGTTATCTTAAAAACACCGTGTTTTTAGTTTATAAGATCGAAAAACAAAAAACAATTTTTAATTATCAAACATGTTTTTTATTTTGAAGAATAAAAAACTATTCTAAAAAATAATTCCTAAACAAGTCCTCTATATAATGACCTAAAACTCCCAAATTTAAACACATTAATGAAATAATAAATCAATATTGCAATAAATAAATTAACTAATGTTTTTCTAGAAAGGCACATGTAGACATGTTATCCTAATCACCTTTCTAAGTATAGGTGGCAACAGTTGAATTGGCCATATCTTAATACCCAACAAAAGAAGAAAATAAAATATATTTTAACTTTGAGTGAAGTTGGCAAAATTCTTGAGGTCACTTCAAAACATAAGTAAAAGATTTTGTTATCATAGACAGATATGGAAATGTTATGCACTCATAATTCTATGAAGGCCCATAAATGCTAACGTAAAAATATTTAAAAGATTATCAATTACATTATAATTGATAATGACTTATCAAACTAATTAATATATATATATATATATATACTTTTATTCCATTTTTATAACAATGGCTTCGTGGAGAAATTGGTTAAGGTATTGTAGTGCATTGAAAATAATAATAATAATAATTAATAATAATGGGTGGAGTTGATGTGAAGTTGTTGAAAAGAAAAAGGAGAATAAGATAATAATAAAGAAAACTAAAGAAGGGTTATGGAGTAGAGATGCCAATTCCCATGGTAACGCATATAGTGAATAAAAATTAAAATAATAATTTATTTTTAAGGTATTTTTATTTTGGACCGTAAATAAAAAAGAATAATATGAACTATTCTCGATAAGGAAAAACGTGATAAAAAAGGGTATAATATGAATAAAATATTTTTGAGGAATCTAGTTTAATTAAGCTAAAAGAGAAATAAATTATTACGATATAATTTGGTAGGAATATGAGTTTTATAAAAATCTAGAAATTCATTAATTTAAATTACTGTTTAGGAAGTTGAAAATAATATTAGTGATAATAATATTAACATAGGAAATTAATTAGGATTACTAATACTAAATACAATATTGAAGTTGGCAAGGTATACATTTGTGAAAGATTGTAAATATTGAAGTATATATTATGATCTCTAATCAAGGTAGTTAATGTGGATGACCAATTATTTGATTAAAAAAAATTATGACCACCCTATGGGATGTATACTCAAGCATAAACTTTTCCATTTTAAGAGATCACAGTACAGAAAAGTTGTTATTTCAGAAAGACTACTCTCAGGAAATTACAAACCCTTTAGATTTGAAGTAAAATACCAAATCAGTTAACATTTATCTTATCAACTAGCTCAACTGAATCCCGGAAATCTTCAATCCTAATAGGGGATTGAGCTGCACAAGAAGGCATGTAAGCAGGGGGTGGCAGGATACTGGTGTCCGGGGTTTCACCATTCTTCACTATGAAAGTAGTGTCCATTCCCCATGTGAGATGTCTATCAATATGACAATGCCATAGCCATACACCTGTAAAGAAAAACTGAGAATGGTAAACAAAAAGATTTCTGCAACCCTGAAAGTGATCTCTTAAGAAACATACGTACCAGGATTATTTGCTAAAAATCTGAGGGCAACCCATCCATTCTTTGGAACTGTAATGGTGTTACGTTCAGATGGATCGACCAAATTGTACGATTTTGGATCAGTCTCATTGTTGAAAACTCCAGTACCCATCCCAACCACATAAAAGGTGTATCCATGCAAATGCATTGGATGATCTGAGGCTTGGCCTTGCAGGTTAGTCCCCTGGAATACTATCTCCACTGATTCATTATAATTGAACACCTTCACTTTTGTTGCCACTACAGACAATGGATGAACATGAATATCCCCAGTGAAGTTATAGTAAGAAGGTGGGTAGTCTGGAAAATCTGTAGTGTAAACCCCGCTGGTGTGCCTGCAATAAAGTTTTCATAATGTCATTTTCCAAGCATGCATATACTAATATCAGACTATTGTGAAGAAGATTTTTTTGGCTTGATGTTTCCTTGTAGACATCGATGTCCTTGTTGAATAAGAAAATGTGTTGGGAATATGTTGATGGATATTTTATGTCATGAAGGGAGAAACTTTGGGGCACGCCTACAAGCTGCTTTTTGGGGCACACTAGAAGTCATTCATTGTGGGGGGCCCAATATTTAAGAAAGGATCACTCAACTCTAGTATTCAAACACAACATGATTAATTAGTTTGTAGAGAAAAGAATCAAAGAAACAAAATAAAGATAGAGAAAATATATAATAAACAAAGGGATACCAGTACCTGTAATAGGCAAGCAGAATACTTGAAGTTGGGTCCATAAAAGTGATGTTGTTCAAGCTGGCACCAAGATGGCTGACCTCTGTCCCCTCAAGTGTATAATTAACCAAATTTATGGAAGCTGTAATGAACATCCTGGTAGTTATATTGAGTGGGACATTGACTGGGTGCTCTGGGGTTGCTAAGCTCCTCAAGAGGGGAAGAAAGCCCAATCCAGACTCCCAGTCATGGAACAAGGGAAGGTTAGTGGGAAAGGAAGGTTCGTCTGGGGGATTATAGTCCCCTCTATACTGAAGAATAGCGGTAGCCGTCATATTATTGAAGGTAGCATTGGCGGTAAAGGTTGTGAATCGTCTTGCACCCATGTAGTAATGACTTAAACTCTGGTTTGTTGTGATCAAAACATCCATAGTTTGGCCTGGGGCTATCATGATATAACTGGTCACTTTTGGCTTAGTGTAGGTTCCGTCCGTGCCAACGATAGTGAGGTTATGCTCAGATATGGCAAAGAAGAGTTCTACATTAACCACTGCATTCACTATGCGAAGAAGATAGGTCCCGCCATAGTCCACCAGGAAACGGTGTGTTGTCTCTGCATGCAACACATGAATTATGGTTATCTCTGTAAGTCATAATTAAGAGTTTTTTGGTAGTGATTCTAGGAAAATAACCTTTTTTAATAAGAATTTTCTAACATTTAAAAAGTTGGCTGCTAAAATCACAACCAAACAAACTCTAAATATATGATTTAGTATTTCCTCTGGCCTCTAGCCTTTGGCTGGGTGCATATATGTATACATACCACCACCGCATGGGACAAGATCTCCTGGTTCGCCGTTGATGGTGAAAGCATTATCATCCAGTAGTGATTCAAAAGTTTGATTTGAAAAGAACTCCTCATATTCCTTGTTCAAGTCTCCTGAAAACCAAGATCCTGCAAGTACAATAAAAATAAAATGCAATAAACCCTTAGTTTGTTTTTCAACTTGTTTTAATATCTTTTCCTAGTGTTTCATTTTGGTGTTGATTTCAATCACATCCGAGTAGGATTTAGCAACTTCATTGGTTAATATATTTCTATAAGTATATTTCAAAATTTTATATGGGGAAACAGACCCTGTAAACGATATTTTATTATTGAAACGTGATAAGTAATTTATCAAATATTTATATATGGAAGTTTGACTATATGTACCTAATACCAGGAGTTGTTCACCATCAGGCTTGGGAAATGGGTAGGTGGTTCCTTCAGTTGGCAAGATAACAATGGCACCATGAACACTGGCCCTTGTCCAGTCACTATGGGCATGCCACCAAAGAGTTCCTTCCTGATCTTCACCAAATATCACCTTGTATGTGAAGTTTGTTCCTGGCTGAATCTTGCACTGAGTTATGTGGTCTGGACCATCTGACCATGGATTCCTTGTTTGCTTCACTCCATGCCTGCATCACAACATTCTCATAATTAATCTTCCACTCACAGAGTGTATAAGAAGGAGAAGTATCGATCCGTACCAATGGATAGTGAGACCAAAATCGTCTTGATTGTGAACGTTGATATACACCAGGTCGCCTCTGTGAATACGAATCACCGGCCCTGGAAAGCTATCATTTACAGTCATCATGCTCTTTGTCTTGCACAGCTTCGTGAAATTTGTCTCTTTCAGCTTGCAAAACACCAAAACACCCAATAAATTAAAAAATATATAAAAAAAAAAAATAAAGGAACCTTATATTCTGCATGCATGGGTACGTGGGTTAACTGAAGAAGGTGCTAAAATAGTACTCACAACAAAATCATAGTAATGGGTGCGCCCTTCAGCCATGGAAGCTAACATTCCAGTCAAAAGCGCAGGTACTAGCACCTCTAATAAAAACCTCATCTTCTTCATCTTCCGTTAAATCCAAACATAAAACTCTTTCCTTCTTGATCCTATTACTTCTGAGCTTGTTTTCCCTCTGAAGCTAAACATAGTATTTATAAGTACTGATCGTACTAGTGGGTCATGGACATGGTATGGGGGCCGCGCAGACTTACTGTTTCTAGCTATAAGACATCCGGTTAGTCAAATCAGAAAGAGCTAATCAAATCCAGCTACTTTTCAATGAGTGTCTCAACAAATTTTCAATTTGTTGACTGGCAGGCAATCGAATTGCTTTCCAGAGATTTTCCTTCCATGATGAGACTTGGATTGAATGAGAAAGGGGTATAATTAGCATTTATTTTTATTTTTAAAAATAAAAAAAATGTTAATAATAGTATAAAAAAGACTTTATTTTTCTTTTTTTCTTGTGATTTGTCAATAAATTTGTGATGATTTATATACTATTCTGATACTTATTAAATGAGGTATTGATGTTAATTTCTTATTTTATAATTTTTATTAAAATTGCATAATTTTTTATACCGCATCTGGCTAGTGAAATCAGAAAGAGCCAATCTAATCCAGCTACTTTTCAATGCGCGTCTCACCCAATTTTGCTAGGTCCACTTTGTTGAATGGCAAGCAACCCAATTTCTTTCCGAGTAGAAACAAATAAAATAATCGAAAATAAATTAAGGAGTGTTTTTAATCTTAAAAAAAAACAATTTTTTTTTTAAATAAAAATGAAATGTTTAACAAAATTTATAAAAACACTTTAAAAATCTGAAAACTTTTAATTATAATATTGAAAAATTATTTATAATATTTTTTGAAATAATAAATTAATAAATTAATTTATTTTAGAGAAGCTCAGAAATTTAAACACGTTAATGAAATAATAAATTAATATTACAATAAATAAATTAAAAGGAAACAAGAAACGCTGACATTTTTTTAGAGAAGCACGTTAGACACAGTGTCCTAATCACCTGTCCAAGTGTTGGTGACAACTGTTGAATTGTCCATATCTTAATACCCAACAAAAGAAGAGAATAAAAAAATCCAACTTTGAGTGAAGTTGGCAAAATTCTTGAGGTCACTTCAAAAGGTCAGTAAGATTTTGTTATATTATAGACATGCAGATATGGGGATGTCAGATACCCATAATTGCATAACCAATAATTCTACCAAGACCCATAAATGCTAACGCAAGAATATTTAAAGTTTATCAATTATATATATATATAGATAATACTTTTTTTTATTTTTATAATAATGGAAGTTTTTTAACTTTTTTTTTTAAATATCAAATTTCCAACCACCTCCTACAAAGTTTAAAACTTTTTTAACCAGCAATAAACTAAATGACTAAATATTAAATTGGAAAAGAAGATAAAAATGGTAACTTTATATCATGAGTAAGTATAGGTGTCTTATGGACTTGAACCTATACTTAGTGTCGACAGTTTCTATTTGAGGATCCATAGTGAACTATGTCTTGAACTAGGCCTTAAAGTCAAACTTTAACATGTCATACACATAGTACTAATACAAGCTGACTTGGTTTTAAGTGGGTTAATGCAATTAATGATAATGTACTTGTATCTTGATTCTAATGAGAGTTGCTACAAAACAAACCTATTCCCATAGTCGCTCATGACAACTCTTATTTAGGTGACTCCTCTAAGGGTATATGTGACCTGCACCTCATGACATCCTATCTCGAGCTCATTCAAGAAATACACTTCCTAACACCACATTGGTAGCATTATCAACATAGGAACGGGGAAAGAACTTTCTCCTTAAAAGTAGTGCTATTTAGGAGTCATGCATGCAATAAGGATTGTTTCTACCCATTAAACCTTCTTCATGAGATCTTCAATCACAAAGGTTGGATTACCTCTAGAGGTGTTTCCTTTGGGGGCTTAGCCCATCCACATTAGGGATATGGATCTAGCTTACTAGTTAGTGTTGAGGCAACTATTCATAATTAAATGAAATGGATATGATTTTCCTCATTTTCGTACATTATGCTAATTTATCAATATATAAGGATGTTTTCCACTTTTCCTGCATCATTATGCTAGGAACTCCAAATTACTCCATTCCCTGACCCAATATCTCTTAGAGTGCATGCAACTATTCTTAGGTTTCTCTAAATCTATCGTAGTAGAATAAAATGATAATAAAAATCATTATTAATCATAGATCTAGAGATATAATACTCATACCTGTAATTTGGATATTACTAAATCAAAATCCACCTGATGAAGATGTTGAATAATGTTGTAGTCATTGTAGAACTAATCTACCTAGTGCTCTTTCACCCGATCTCTTCTTTCATGGTCATGGCATGAGAGAGGGTGGACTTCTCTCTCTCTAAGAGGGTGACTAAGGTTCCTTTCTTTAGAATCTAAAAAATATGAGCAAAAAAAACTTTAAAGCTCTAACTCTTAAGGATGTTTATATATGCTTTCATGTGAGCTTTAGTAACTTGAGCCCAAATTGGGCTTAGGTCACCTAATCTAACTCACTTAGGTCCTAATTAATTAATTAGCCCTAACGTAATCTAATTAATTAATTAGTCGATTCCATAAAATCAATTCATAAGATCTAATGCAACTTTATGTTTTTATCAAAACACCTTTTATGCACTTATGAATTAAACCTAAAATAGCCTTGAAGTGTGTCACCATGAAATAAGAGCTCAAGTGGGGACCATTAGGATGCATAGGAAAATATTAGCTCCCTCAAAATCTAATTTTGAAGTTCATTTGACATTCCACTAAAAAGAGCCAATTGCACTTCATTATCCTATGAAATTACAACGAAACAAAATTTAAGTTTGTGTCTTACTATTCATTGCATGCAGACTTCTCATGAGTTGGTGTCTATAATCTAAGAGGGTAGTGGTATCAACCTTGTTATGTCATGGTTGTTGAATTCTATGTTACTAAAAATTGGAAAACCATTCTTATACCTCTCCTCAACCAAAGAAGTTTGGGGATGCCATCCTATAAACTTATTCAAAGAAAGGAAACACTACTAGGATTTATGATTCACAACATGAAGTAGAAAGATCTCACTACAACAACCTACCACAATACCCTAAAAATCTTATGGCAAGGGTTGGATTTTCATCAACACTTTGAGATGGAATCTATAGCAAAGTGACCTAGTGGGTTAGATTAAGTGACCCAAGCTTAAGTTGGCTCAAAGTCACTTAAGCCTACGGGAGAGTCTATATAAACTCTATGTTTTAGGTTTAGACTCTTAACTTTTTAGACCATTAATCTTCCAAATACCTAGCCTCCTCCTCTTTCTCTCCTTTCAAGGTGTGTAGTCACTCTATATAAGTGTCATGGATCAAAAAAAGAGTGATCGGGTGGAAAATGCTAGGTTTTGAGATCCCCCTTGTCATCTTCATCGATTGAAATCGATTTATGAACATCTAGATCGCATGTATTGTTTTCTAAGCACTTAGATCTAATTTTAATTATTTTAGTTGTATTTAGATCTAATGGCACTAGGATCTACAAAGCATGCACCATATGATCTTGGTGTTTCCAACAAAATCTTACTATGTTCTTCATGAAATTTTAGTAGGTTGTTGGAGGCAATCTAAACTATGTTTCTAAGAGTTTGGAATATTTTTTCCTCTCTTTTATTGTTTATATTTGGGTGAGACTCAAACCTTTGAGTTTGATGATATTTGTTGAAATCCAACTTTGGGTGAATTGTTGATGATTGATAGTCTCTAGTTTTTATTACTAAATAAGAACTCATTGTACCTCATCAACTTTTATTAATGAAGATCCGAATAAATTGGTGGTTTTTCCTTTCACATTTTACAATTTTTCACATAAATATGTGTGTCTTGATGGTCGGGGATTGTGTTATTTTATATTGCCCATTTTATTCACTTGATATTCTAGATTTGCATGCCTATTTGATTGCACAAAGAGGGAAATCTTTTTTACTTGGATATATTTCTGTATCAGAATTGTCCAAAGATTACTTTTCTTCCCCAACATATATAGTATATATTACAAGAAAAGACATTCTTCTCAAGAAGACATTTAATCCTAAGGAAGGGAACTAATATTATTACATTTAATATAATGTAAAAGAATAACATAATTCCCCACTCCCAATCTTCATCCTCTCTAAGAGTCCCATGGAGATAAGTCCTCTTGAAACATATGACAGTAGATCTTATGAAAGGTCAGGCAACACTTCAATATTAGTTTATATTAAGAGTGGCCAAACTAATTAACCTGATGGCTGAACTAGTCAATATATTGCCCAACTTGACCAGACTAGGGTTTGTTTTGGAAATAAAAATACCCAATTAGATAACAGGGCTTGTATTAATTATTTCAATAGACTCCTCAAAATCTTCAAGCCTAATAGGGGATGGAACTGTACATGGAGGCATGTAAGCAGGGGGTGGCAGGAGACTGGTTTCTGGGGTTTTGCCATTCTTCACTATGAAAACAGTAGCCATGCCCCATGTGAAATGCTTATCAAAATGACAATGCCATAGCCATACACCTGTAAAGAACAACCAAAAGAATCTGAGAATTGTTGGTATGTTAAAACTGGCTATCCAAAATAAAAAGAACATTTTTGCAAAATTTGAAAATGATCTCTTAAGAACATACCGGGATTATTTGCTCTAAATCTGAGGGCCACCCATCCATTCTTTGGAACTACAATGGTATTACGTTCAGGTGGATCAACCAAGTTGTACCATTTCGGATCAGTCTCGTTGTTGAAATTTCCACGACCCATTCCTACCACATAAAAGGTATATCCATGAAGATGCAATGGATGATCTTCAGCTTCATCTAGCATGTTAGTCCCCTGGAATATAATCTCCACCGATTCATTATAATTCAACACCTTCACTTTTGTTGCTGGTTTTGTTATAGAAGAAGGCCAATCATCCCCAGTGAAGTTATAGGAAGAAGGTGGGTAGTCTGGAAAATCTGTTGTGTAAACCCCCTTAATATGCCTGAAATAAGTTTTTTAGCGCTAGTCAGCAAGCATTTATACAGAGCAAAATAAATTTCTTGTAAGCAAAATAAATTATATAAAAGAAAAGGAAGTCTCACTTTCTGTAAGAACCATGGGCAATGGCTATTTTCCCCATCATCCCAGAATGGTGAAACCCATTAAGCCCTCAATGGTTGAAAACATTAAAAGCCAACCATTGACTTGGCTTTAAAATCTTAAAATCTTCACTCTAAACCAATTACCCCTTTATATTAAGAAATTTTCCCTCCTAAAATTGGGAAGTTTTAAACTTTCAATAATATTCCAATTTCAAAGCTAGCCACCTGTTTCTTCTGGTCAGGCCATGTAGAACCAACGAAATGAAAACAAAACAAAGATAATGAAAAGGAATGAACAAAGGAATACCTGTAATAGGCAAGCAGAATATCAGAACTCGGGTCCATAAAACTTATGTTGTTCAAGCTCGCAGATATATGGCTGATCTCTGACCCTTCAAATGTAAAATTAACTACATTCATTTCTGTTGTTATGTACATCCTGGTAGTTATGTCGATTGGCACATTTACTGGGTGCTCTGGGCTTGCTAAGCTCCTCAACAGGGGAAGAAATCTCAATGCAGAGTCCAAGTCATGGAAAGAGGGAAGGGTGGTTGGAAAAGAAGGTATATCTGGGGGAGTATAGTTCCCCCTATACTGAAGAATTGCAGTTGCCGTCATATTATCGAAGTCGGTGACAGTCGGGTCAAAGGAAACAAATTGTCTGGCAGCCATGTAATACTGACTTGGACTCTGGTTCGCTGTGACCAAAGCATCGATTGTTTGTCCTGGGTCTATCATGATATAACTAGTGACTGTTGGTTTAGTGTAGGTTCCATCTGTGCCAACAATAGTAAGGTTATGCTGAGATATGGCAAAGAAGAGCTCTGAATTAACAGCTGCATTGACTATGCGAAGAAGATAGGTCTCGCCATAGTCCACTGACCAACGGTGTATTGTTTCTGCAACACATGAATTACAGTAATATCAGACATTTTGTGGTTTACTAATTTCTGTTCTACGTGTACAAGAATGTTATTGTTCACATATAGGAATTCTTCTTGCTAGGTATATGTTTACATACCACTACCGGAGCATGCGACAAGATCTCCTAGTTGACCATTGATGGTGTAAGCATCGGATTCGGGTGTAGTTATATTAGGAATGGAGAGGTCCTCCTCAAGCATCTCATTCAAGTCTCCCACATACCAAGATCCTGCAATACAACAAAACAGCTATAGTAAGATCCAACTTATACAGTACCAGCTATTCATATGTGAGCATGCCGATCTCCCTTATGTACCCATCCTATGGATCCTTCTTAGCTACATCATAATAAAACCATATGATTTCTATTTAGATATTGTCCGCTTTGGGTTGAGGAGCTTTCGTAGTTTGTAAAATATGTTTGCTTAGTTAAGAAGAGTTCATATTTATACAACATTAAAAAACTTTCTCCCATATCCGATACGAAAAATCACCAATAACCCTACATTTTCGCTTTAAGCATAAAGTAAATAATATTTACATAGTTAAAAGAAGGTCGTTCCAAATGGAATCAAACTCAATCCTAACCCTAGTGTGAGAGTTTGTTTGTCCTTATAAAGAGTGTCTATTTGTTGATTCCACAATCCCATTGGACACAACAAGAACGTTATACAAATGAATAATTGTGATATCCAACATCACATAAAAATAAATAAATAAATAAAAATTCTAGAGCTATGTATGTATGTGCTTCTTTTTATATCGTAGAAGCATCTTTTAGTCGTAAGGGTCTTTTCAACTAAGAGCGGACAATATTTATTCCATTGGAAACGAGTTATTACAGCATATCTGTAACTTTTACTAGAAATATTTGCTTACCGAGTATGATGAGTTCTTCACCATCAGGCTCGGGATATGGATAGGTGGTTCCTTCAGCTGGCAAAACAACAATGGCACCATGAACACTGGCCCGTGTCCAGTCGCTGTGGGCATGCCACCAAAGGGTTCCTTCCTGATCATTACCAAATATCACCTCGTATGTGAAGTTTGTTCCCGGCTCAATCTTGCATTGAGTTATGTGATCTGGGCCATCTGACCATGAATTCCTTGTTTGCTTCACTCCATGCCTATACAAACAATATTAGTTTGGATTTTCAGCATCAAGAAACCATTAATAGGTTTCTTCATCTTTAAACTGGACGTGAAAATGCTAGTTTTCTGCCCGTAGTGTATGACAAAAAAGAGAATCATCCTTAGTTCCTTACCAATGAATGGTGACACCAAAATTGTCTTCATTGTGAATATTGACATACACTGTGTCGCCTCTATGAATTCGAATCACGGGCCCTGGGAAGCTGTCATTTACAGTCATCATGCTCTTCGTGCTGCACAACCTTGTGAAATTGGTCTCTTTCAACTGCAAGACAACAAAAAAAGGGGAAAAAAAAAATCTATCAAACAAAAACAGGAGTTCTAAAAAAATCAAATAAATAAAGAAATCTAGCCTTGTATTCTGCAGGTGTAATAGGGTTACTGCAAGGAAATGTTACAGTAGAACTTACAACAAAATCATAGTAATGGGTGTCCCCTTCCACCATGAAAACAAGCATTCTACTCAAAAGCGCAAGCACTATCGCTTCTAAGAAAAAACTCTTCGACCCCAACATTTCTTCGCTCTTCATCCTCCTCTAAATTCGAATAAAAAACTCTTTGTCTCGTATTGATTTTAATTGTACTCGGTCTTTATAATAAAAAATTGATACTTTCTTGTTCCTGGGCGTGGTCAGTTGGACTCCGGTTGCGCTGGGCTGACTGCTTGTTGTTTTAAAGTTAGTTGGAGGGCTACGGCCACAGCCCACCTCGAATATATATATATATATATATAGAGAGAGAGAGAGAGAGAGAGAGAGAGAGAGAGAGAGAGAGAGAGGGAGAGAGAGAGAGAGAGAGCCTTGTTCCTGGGCGTGGTCAGTTGGACTCCGGTTGCGCTGGGCTGACTTCTTGTTGTTTTAAAGTTAGTTGGAGGGCTACGACCACAGCCCACCTCGAATATATATATATATAGAGAGAGAGAGAGATGCACCATCTTTCTCAAAAGTTGGGTACTTCCCGGATTAATAGTTAGTTATTTTATTTTTCTCTGGAAAGGAGTCAATGCAGTGTTCCACTTGTGCATGGGTACCGCGACCCTACATTCTTCCAAGTTCGGCCGCCCTTCTTCCTCCTTCCATTTTTGTTTCTTCATTCTCTTTGGTCCACATCGGTTGGGTGTCACCTCAAAAACTTCTTGTTAAATTTAATTTTAAATTTCAATAAACATAGATCATGTTGGGGAGTTTAATTTTGTTCTTATTTTTTGGAAATAAAAGCATAAGCATATTCATGATTACACAACAAAACATAAAAATAAATAAATAAACAACTTTTCATGATTTTTTTAACAAAATTTCAATTATTTGGATTTTTTATATTTAAAACTAAAACATTGGTGTTAATTTCTATTTCATAATACTTTTTTGAAATTTTGGTGTTCAAAAGAAGCCTTTTTATCTTGGATTCACTTTTGAGATAAAAGTACCAAGGAACTCATATCAATTTTCACGAATATATCAATAGTTAGATTTTATAAATATATCAGGATATATCGGGAAATATCGACAAAATTTTTAACAATACAAAAATTGATAAAAAAAAATTAAATATTAAAAAAATCTAAAAATGATATAAAAATAATAATAAATATATTGAAGTTTTTAAAATAAATTAATTAATTTATATATATATATATATATATATATATATATATATATATATATAAGCCAAGATAATAAAGTATTTAGTTTGTAAATATTAAAATATATAAAAACAGATGATGATATATAAGTATTTTTTTTATTTAAAAATACTGATAAAAAATTTAATAATACATAAAAACTAAGATGATAATGTATTTAGTTTGCATATATTAAAATATATTAAAAAATGATGATATATAAGCATTTTTTTATTTAAAAATATTGATAAATTATTTATAAATTTATTTATTTTGTATTTAATTATTATATAAATTGCATGCATAAAAAGATAAGTAAAATTAATTCCATTAAAATAATTTTATTTTAATTAATTTATAATATGTAATATATAAAAGATAATGAATAAGTATAAAATGTTACGTTCATGAACAAAGCATATGTGGTGGAGTGACATAGGCTATCCCTTCTATACTCTAAGTCATAGGTTTAAATCTAGAAACTTTAGGCATGTGTATTTTATTCAAAGATGAAAATATCGGTAATTACAGGTATATCGATACTTCGATTTTATGGATATATTAGAGATATATCAATAGATATTTTTGACACAAAATATTGATGAAGTAAAAATTAATAAAATTTTTGAAATATTTAAAAAATTATATAAGAAGTAAAAATAGATATTTTAAAGTTATTTTTTAATATATATATATAATTTTCATATTTGATAATAATATTTTCTACATTGATAAAAAATATAAATTTTATAAATATACATTTATTATTAAGTTACATTATAGATTATTTTACAATATTATTATGATAATATGTCTGATTTTAAAATATATTTAATATTAAAATTATAATCCATTTTAATTTAAATGTATTCAATGATATCAAATAAATAATAATATATGTATAATTTTTTTAATATTATATTGATTATATTTAATAAATATATAGATTATATAAAAAAATAACTATTAAGAAAATTATGTTTTTATATTTTTGTAATAAATTAAATCAAATATAAAAATAAAATAATTACAATTTATTTATTTAATAATATAAAAAAACAAAAAATCAGTGAAATATCGGTAAAATATCTGGAAATATCGGTTGAAACAAGAAAAAGTCAAAAAATCGGTAAAATCTCGGTAAAATATCTGAAAATATTGATTGATGGATATATCTTCCCGAATTTTGTATCGGTATCCATAAATATTAGATATATCATAGATATATCAATGATATATCCAGATATTTTAATCCTTGGTTCTATTTAACCTAAAAGCCAACCCACATTTCTTACCCAATGATCGCTTGAATTTTTCGTCGTTTATTGGATCAAAACAAAATTTATAACCTAATTCACTATTCTAGAGCAGCTTGTACCCGATCAAAAAGTGGTTTTTAGGTGTCATCCACTAGGATGGATTATTCCCGGTAAGTAAGGCTTGAATGAGAGGATAAGAAATGAATGTGATCAAGTGAAATTGATTTAAAAATTCATAGTGAAAAATCAATGTAACAATGGTCTCAAATTGAGAAGAAAAATGAAATGTAAAATAGAAGAAAATTACTAGAAAATGAAATTATCAGAGTTAGAATTTTTTAGAAAACAATTTCCGTGGTGAATAGATGTTGAGATCTAATTTTTATCAAGTTAGATTGAAAACCTAAATTTTCATCTAAACCGATTTTTGATTTAGCTTTAGGTCTAGATCTAATTTATCTTCAAATTAGGTCATTTAATCCAAGAGATCAATTCAAATCATATATTCAATTCATCTTAAATTATCTTCCAATGATTCACACAATGCAACTATTCAATCCCATCAAATCTAGCTTTAAGAATTTGATGAATCTACCTAGCTTGCATTGTGGTAATCATCTAAGACAATTTGAAGAGAAAAATCCTCAAATTTCAATTAATCAATCTATTGGATCAAATTATCTTTACAATTCAAGCTCATTTCTCTAATTCACCATAGATCTTGCCTTTAGATCCTCCCTCCTCTGAGAAAAATGAGATTTAGTCACTCATGCAAGACATGTTTGGCTAGTGAGAAAATGAGAGAAAATGAAAGAAAGTAGAGAATTCTAGAGAGAGAAAATCTGGAAAATTTTACAATTTGAAATGTCTAAAGTTTTTTAATGAGTAAATCAAGTTTCTATTTATAGGTCAAGGTCAAGTGCACACTTGGACACTTGGCATCATTTATGAGGTCTTCCGAAGGCTTCTTCACCAAGAAATCTGGAAAAATGCAATTTTGCACAAGATCCAGCAATTTCACACGATTGTGCGAAGTGGAAAATGCATCAGCACCAATTTCGCCTTCCTGGAGCATTTCACATGACTGTGCGAAATTTTCACATGGTCATGCAAAATTAGCTTTTAGATTTCCCTTTGAGTTGCAACTAAAATTGCCTTCTGGTCCATTTCGCATGACTGTGCAAAATTTTTGCATAACTATGCAAAATTTTTGCATGATCATGTGAAATGGAAATACATAATTTTTCAACTCCTTTTTGCCATTTCTTTCATTTGTTTCTTTTGAATCCACTTCAATCACCTCCAAATCAACTCTAAATCCTGATCCAAACCAATTGCATTACTTCTTTCATTTTGCATTTGAATCTTCAATTGGATTCATCTCTTTTGTCACCAATTTATCAAAATCATACCTTGAAATGACTCCAAAATTTCATAAAACTTATTAGTAACTCTTGCAAGGGAAACAACATGTTAATTGAGTGTTTTAGACATAATTACAACTCAAAAGATGTGAAACTCGTGAAAATTATTATCTAAAATATGCTCTTGTTGAGTAATAATCATTCCCTCCAACCAACACATTGCTAGTCCCTTAGCAGTGGTATGACAAAATGAAATAAAAACAATACCAAACAAAAGAATCATAAGTCACATAAGCAAATCATTTGAAAAAAAATATATATGTTTGAAATTTCATAGCATAAATGGTTGATAAACAAACACACCCTACTATCCATAGGTATTAACAAAATCCCAACTTATTTACTATCTCTAATAGAAAGAATATCATGCAAATCAAGGTATAAAAAACATATCCATCTTCATTTCCCAAACAATCTTTCCAAACAAGTCCTGAGTGTAATTAAGCTAGCCCCGAATATAGTACTCAAAATTAATTCTTCCCCCAACCTAACTCAATTTATCTCAAACAACAAAAATCATTCTCTCATAGGTCAAGAACGTACCTATCTTTATTTTATTATTATTTTTTTTTCAAATGACTTATTGTAGGAGTGCAATGCTAAAGGTATCTCCAAGTATATGGTCCATGTAGCAAGGATTCATCAATACTCTCAACCATAAGGCATAGGGCACCAAGTTTATAGGACTATTTAACCAGACAGCAACTCCTCAGACTTCACCCCAGACTCCTCAAATTAGGATCCAATACCTTAACACCTACAATTGAGCTCATACTCCACCTATCCACCCATATAACGAGCATTGAGGTCGGTGGCTCCCAACCAAAATGGCTTAGGGCACCGGGCTTTAAAGACCTTTGAGCCATATACCCCTTGAACCTTGCTCAAGTTTCAAGGCAAGCATAACTCAACCTTTTTATTCATCAACTTTTTTTTTGGTTTTTTTTTCAATTGGGCACATTGGCCTCTTTTTAAGGTGTCTCAACTCAATTCAAGAGTAATCAATGTTACAATACAATTAAGTCCAAATCTTAAGGTTAGACTAGTTTTTCATTTTATATCTGGGGTCTAAAGTGTAGAGTATGTGTCAAGACTCAAATAGAAATGACCCTTTGGAAAATGAAGACTTCAAAGTCAAATCAACTTTAACTCACATAACAAATCTTCTAAGATCAAGCAAATAAGCTAGTATTCTAAATCAATTTTTTCAAGTTAGGTTTGCTCATTCATCAATCACAAATGCTATAGTAATCTCAAAAAATTTCACCAAATAAGTCACAAATGTGATTTATGAAAAAAAAAAATTCTAGAAAAACTAACAAAACTAACAACATATTTCCTTCTCTTCCTCTCTAACCCTTTTCCCAACCTAACTTGTACATTGTCCTCAACGTGTAATGAAAATATACAAAGAAAGGAAGGGAAGATACCTCGATCTCATGAATTTCAGCTTCAATAGCTAAAAAAAAAATAAGATCACACATGAGAATTGTCGAATATGAATGACATAAGAGAAGAAAATATGAAAACAAATATATCTATTAAAAACCAAAAAACCTATGTTAAAAACAATGCATGGAGTAAAATCTAGGTATAGATGATGACAATGTCCAAAGAAAACATGATTTCAATGATAAGTCAATGATTCTCATGGAGTTTTTGAAATTTTCACACAAGTGTGAAAACTAGACAAGAAGGTGAAGTGTGTTGCAACTACTCTCTTCTTTTAAAAGAATCTAGCACAATCATGTCAAAATTCGCATGTACATGCGAATTGGTCAAGAGAGCTTTATCTTATTATAGTCTTCAACAAAATTTTTGCATACTCATGTGAAAGTTCACATGCTTATGCTAATTGGTCCAAAGGCTTAAAACTGCTGCAGTCATCCACATCAGTTTCGCACAGTCATGAGAAATCTCGCATGATCATGCGAAATGAGACAGACACTCATTTTTTTGTATTTTCAAAACTATGAAAACTCCCCTGTTTTTGGCATGAATTCTCCTGTTTTTGCATGAACGTGCAAAATGGTGATGGGCCATTAAAACTCATTTTTCCTTGCTTCATGCATTCCATCCATCCGGAAAGTCCTTCAAAACACAAATCAAAGAATTGAGATGGATTTATTTAATGGAAACTAAAAGAAAAATAAATAAATACAAATCAAAATTCAAAGGAAAGTAAGAAATGAGAAACCATTGGGCTAGCTAGCCATTGACATGACTAAGCCCATTAACCTTTGCATCAATACTCAATTTGGATATGGCTTGCAAACAATAAATGGACCAACTCCTTGGTACTTAAACTTTTCCGGAAAAATATGTGTCTTGAAATAGCCTTCTTTGAACTTGTTCTTTTGAATAAGTTGGTCATGCCATTCCTTGAGTTTTTTTTTCATGGTCTTTGGATTATTATGCACACCATGCTTCATTGTTTTCACTTTCTTGAAGCCGAAAGACCATTTCATTAACTTCAAACGTTGAATTTCTTCATTGATCCTTCAAACTTCAATCTATTCATTGGAAATTGCTTCACCAAGTTTTGAAAAATTATTTTCAACATTTTCTTTCACTAGCTCTTTCATAGGCAATTCAATCAAATGAGCCTCCTTAAGTTCCTGCTCCTCTTTGGTACCATGTTTCTTACATGAATGAAAAATGTTTAGCTCAATTGTCATGTTACCAAAGGTAAGTTGCATCACCCCACTTCGACAATTAATCAATGCATTTGATGTGGCAAGGAAAGGTCGACCAAGTATAATAGGAACATGGTTGAGTCCACTAGTTCTTTGTTCTGTATCAAGCACCACAAAATCAACTAGATAATAGAAGTTATCGATTTGGATCAACACATCTTCAATAATTCCTTTTGGAAGCTTAACCGATCTATCCGCCAATGAAAGTGTGATGGAAGTAGACTTTAGTTCTCCAAGCCCCAATTTCTTATATACCAAGTAGGGAAGAAGATTCACACTTGCCCCCAAATCTAAAAGTGCTATTTTCACAAAAGTGTTGCCAATCTTCACTGAGATAATTGGACATCTCGGATCCTTGTACTTGATTGGACTCTCGCATTGGGTGATTGCATTAACTTGTTCAATTAAGAAAGCTTTCTTTTTCAAATGCATCCCTCTCTTTATGGTACACAAATCCTTAAGAAATTTGGCATAAGCTGGAACTTGTCTAATCATGTCAAGGAGTGGTATATTGACTTTGACTTGCTTGAGAACTTCAAAAATTTCTAGAGCATTATTTACCATTTTCTTGGATCGAAGAGCCATGGGAAAAGGTGGAGCTAAGAGCATATCCTTGTTCATTTTAGCTTCACTCTTCTCTTCCTTTTTTTCTCTTTCAAAACTTTCAGCTTTTGTTCTTTTACTCTTATCATCATCATTATTCTTCTCTTCTTTCTCTTTTGATTTTGGCATAGGTTGATCAACTTGCTTACCACCTCTTAAGGTAATGGTTGCTTTGACTTCATTCTCTTTAGTAGAACTTTCACTTGTCTCTCCAATTTCTTAGACTCCACTTGGATTTTGTTGGGGTTATGAAGAGAATTTTCATTTTTCTTATACCGTATGCATGCTTGTGAGTTTAGAAATAGCAAGCTGCATATTATCAATCTTTTGCGTGAGATTGGTGTTGAGGCCTCGCGTCCCTGTGATCCACGTAGCTGCTGAATGGACGCACGATCCCAACCAATACTGAGTTCTGGTTCAGTGATACCTGCAAAAGATGTCTGGACGGGATGCCCGGACACACCCTCCAATGGTTTTGTCAGCCATGTATCTAGAGAGATAAATCAGTTGGCCTTTTACTAGGTGTATCAAGCTTACCTTCCTCCTTGTGTGAAGGTTCATATATATAGTGACAGAAGCTCTGCCTCCTTCTTTAATGGTGAGAAGACTTCTTGGCTCGTCATGATGCCTCTAGGTGGTGGCAGGGCCATCATCACCCTACGGGCGGTTGTCAGAAATCTTTGGAGGTGACTTGGCTGTCACAGATCGTGGGAGGTGACTTGTCATCATTCCTATCCCATTGCTCTGCAGGCGGCGGAATGTGGGCTGTGGCAGGCTGTCAGAATGACGTAGTAAGACTTGCTTACTTTGGTCAACGATCCGGACAACCATATATCCAGATAAGATATGGCGGTCGTCCGGATGTGGTGTTTGCGAGTGTCGTGTGCTTCTCCTTGAGGGAGTCCGGATAGGAAAAGCACACCACGTGTCCTCTTGGGGGAATCCGGATGGAGCTGATTCGGATAGAAATGCGTGCCACGTGTCATCAAGGGGAAGGGTCCCTACACTTATGAGATTGAAACTTTTTCCATTCACATTGAAGGATAAGACTAAGTTGTGGTTCAACTCATTAAGACCCCAAATCATAAGGTCATGGTTGGAACTACAAACAACCTTCTTGAAGAAAATTTTTCCCACACATCGCACAAGTGGCTCGAAAAGGAAAATTACCAATTTTACGGCATTGGACAATGAAAAATTTTATGTTTGTTGGGAAAGATATATGGAAGTAGTCAATGCCTGTCCTCATCATGGTTTTGACACATGGATGTTGGTGAGTTACTTCTATGAGGGCATATCACCAACTATGAAGCAATTGCTAGAAACCATGTGTGGAGATGACTTTATGATCAAAAGTCCCAATTGTAGGGACCCTTCCTCCTGATGACACGTGGCACGCATTTCTATCCGAATCAGCTCCATCCGGACTCCCTCAAGGAGAAGCACACGACACTCGCAAACACCACATCCGGACGACCGCCATATCCTATCCGGATATATGGTTGTCCGGATCGTTGACCAAAGTAAGCAAGTCTTACTACGTCATTCTGACAGCCTGCCACAGCCCACATCCCGCCGCCTGCAGAGCGATGGGACAGGAATGATGGCAAGTCACCTCCCACGATCTGTGACAGCCAAGTCACCTCCAAAGATCTCTGACAACCGCCCGTAGGGTGATGATGGCCCTGTCACCACCTAGAGGCATCATGACAAGCCAAGAAGTCTCCTCACCATTAAAGAGGAAGGCAGAGCTTCTGTCACTATATATATGAACCTTCACACAAAGAGGAATGTAAGCTTGATACACCTAGTAAAAGGCCAACTGATTTATCTCTCTAGATACATGGCTGACAAAACCATCGGATGGTGTGTCCGGACATCCCGTCCGAACATCTTTTGCAGGTATCACTGAACCATAGCTCAGTATTGGTTGGGATCGTGCGTCCATTCAGCAACTACGTGGATCACAGGGACGCGAGGCCTCAACATTGGCGCCGTCTGTGGGAACACTTCGCTGATTCAGTCACCGGCAAAGATGGCCACACCTTCTAGAAGTCATTCATTTGCTAGAGGAGAGGAAGATAATTCTGAATGGCGCCTAGCCATCGAAAGAAGACAGCTGGCGAGCGAGCGACAACTGCAAGCTCTCCTCCAAGAGACAGAGAGATTAAGAGAAGAAAACGCAGTGTTGCGTATCCAAGCTTCATCGACGGGGCCTCCCCGTCGTCAGCGTTCAAGAGGCCAGGTAGCAAACTCAAGGCCTGACCCATAATCGATATACCCAGGGACAGCAGGAGCAATCCCTGAAACATGAAATGTGAGGCCACATGAGCCACACACGCCCATGCATCGAGCTCCCCATGAGGAAAGCTCGGATTCTACTCGTTTCTCATCTAAGAGACAACGCGACAGAAGACCCTAGTTGTCGGGCGCGATGCGTGCGAGACTGGGCCCCCAAGAACCTGGCAGGCCAAGGCCACCAGTAGCCACAACTTGGGAAGCGCACCTTGACCCCATGGTCACCCTTATTGTACAGAACGTTCCTTCGCACCGTGACCCTGTTGTCACTCCTATGGTGCAGAATGTTCCCCCGCACCAAGCGGTGCGGCAAGTTGGGAGAAATCCCCCAAACGAGCCACCCATTGGCTCCATCAGCAAAAGGTTGGACGATATGCTCTCCACGCCTTTCTGCTCTCATATTATTCATTACGAGCCCCCAAGGGGATTCCTCGTACCAAAATTTTCCACGTACGACAGGTCCAGCGACCCCTTCGACCATATCATGCATTATCGACAACTCATGACTCTCAATATAGGAAACGACCTGATGCTATGCAAAGTGTTCCCCGCCAGCCTACAAGGGCAGACCCTCTCATGGTTCTACCGCCTACCTCCCAACTCTGTTGACAATTTCAGGGACCTGTCGGAAGTCTTCGTGGGACAATACTTATGCTCCGCTCGGCAAAAGCAAAACATCAGCACTCTACAAAACATAAAAATACAAGATAATGAGTCATTGAGGGAGTTCGTGAAGCAGTTTGGTCAGGCCGTGCTGCCAGTAGAGGCTTACAGCATGGATGTTGTCATGCAGATCTTCAAGCGAAGCATCTGTCCAGGCACCCCATTTTTCGAATCACTTGCTAAAAAGCCTCCTACGACGATGGACGACTTGTTCCAACGCGCAAGCAAATACTCAATGCTCGAAGATGACGTACGAGCAGCTACCCAACAAGTCTTGGTTGTCGGACAGACATCCAGAAGTGGTGCGGAAAGAAGTGCCAAACTTCCGGATCGGCCAAGACCATCCGATAGAAGGCAGGAAGGGCCAAGTCGCCCGGAAATGCCACCCCTCACACCCCTTTCCATATCTTATGAGAAGTTTCTCCCTATGATCCAAGGTATGTCTGATTTCAGGTGGCCTAAACCCCTCGGAACGGACCCATCCAGAAGAGATCATAGTAAAAAGTGTGTCTTCCATAAAGAACATAGTCACACGACGAAAGCGTGCAGGAGCCTCCAATATTTAGTCGAAAAGCTTATAAAGGCGGGACATTTGAAGCAATACCTCCGCTCAGATACCGGAGGTAGAGACGCTTCCCGAAATCACAACTCTGGAGCTCCCACGACTTCGACCGCCCCCAAGGCCATTATAAACTATATTAATGGAGGTCCGTCAGATGAGGAGCATGACTCCAAGCGAAAGAGACAGAGATTGTTACGGGAAGCATTAGTGCGCGAGCATATCAATTCCATCCGGCCTGGGATAACTAGGTGGGGGGGGTCTCGCCCCATAGATGGGACAATCATTTTCCCACCAGTAGACACCACCCGAATATTGCAGCCGCACCACGACGCCCTCATCCTGTCCTTAGAGATGGGAAATTTTGACGTGAGACGCATTCTGGTTGACCCGGGCAACTCGGCCGATCTTGTACAAGCATCGATCATTAGCCACATGGGACACAGTCTCACAAGACTCGAAAATCCTGGGCGAATCTTGTTCGGATTCAACAGGGCATCAACTACTTCCTTGGGAGATATTGTACTGCCGGTCCAAGCTGGCTCAGTCTCTCTCAACGTGCAATTTTCGGTGGTACAAGATTTATCACCCTTCAATATCATCTTGGGGCGCACATGGCTGCACTACATGAAAGTCCTCCCCTCTACATATCATCAAATGGTAAGCTTCCTTACCAAGGATGGACAAATCAACCTATACGGCAGCCAATTAGTAGCTCGCCAATGCTACCAGATAGCGCGAGAAGCGGGGACCAGCCAGGAGGATAAACCCCTCCCTGAGTCCACCCATACACTTGACTAATAGCAATCACTGTGTCCAACGGACAAAGATCCCCCGGCAGCGGATCCCTTGCAAACAGTCCAAATTTCGGAAGAAGGTACTCACCTTACACACATCAGTTCCCTCTTAACGCCTGAAGAAACCCAGAACGTTCAAAACGCCCTCCGACAAAATCATGATGTCTTTGCATGGGCGCATTCTGATATGAAGGGAATTCACCCCTCCATCGTCTCTCATAGGCTTAACGTCTTGCCAACAGCAAGACCCATCCGGCAGAAAGTTCGACGTTTTCACCTGGACAAGCAAAAGATTATTCGGGATGAGATTGACAAGTTGCTGGAAGCCGGATTCATCAAAGAGGTGGAATATTCGGACTAGTTGGCAAATGTAGTGGTGGTACCTAAAAAGGAAGGCAAATGGCGAGTGTGCGTCGATTACACCAACCTCAATAATGCATGCCCAAAAGATAGTTTCCCTCTGCCGCGGATAGATCAAATCGTGGATTCCACTGCTGGGCAAGGGATGCTCTCATTCTTGGACGCCTTCTCTGGATACCACCAAATCCCCATGTCCCCGGATGACGAAGAAAAGACAGTCTTCATAACGCCACACGACCTTTATTGCTACAAAGTCATGCCATTCGGACTCAAAAACGCTGGTGCCACCTATCAGAGACTGATAACGAAGATCTTCAAACCTTTGGTTGGCCGCACAATGGAGGTGTATATTGATGACATCGTGGTCAAAAGCAAAACCCGAGAGGAACATACCCTCCACTTACAAGAGGTCTTCCAACTCTTAAGGGAGTATGACATGAAGCTGAATCCCTCTAAATGCATCTTTGGCATAAGTGCTGGCAAATTCCTAGGATTTATGGTCAACCAAAGAGGGATAAAAGTTAGCCCGGATCAAGTAAAGGCAGTCATGGAAACACCACCCCCCAAAAGCAAAAAGGAATTACAGCGCCTCACGGGCAAGCTTGTCGCGCTATGGCACTTTATAGTCCGCTTCACTGATGAACTACGACCCTTCTTCTTGGCAATCCGCAAAGCTGGAGCAAGCGGATGGACGAGCAGCTGTTAAAATGCTTTTGAAAAAATTAAGCGTTGCCTCATGCAACCACCCATTCTAAGCAGCCCCTTCCTCAGAGAAAAATTGTATATGTACCTGGCTGTGTCAGATTGGGCAATTAGTGCTGCTATGTTCCGCTGCCCCTCACCCAATGAGCAGAAACCTATTTACTACGTCAGTAAAGCGTTAGCAGATGTAGAAACAAGGTATTCAAATATGGAGCTAATAGCCTTGGCCCTTCGAAGTGCCGCCCAGAAACTTCGTCCTTACTTCCAAGCACACCTGGTGGTCGTGCTAACCGACCAACCCCTTCGCAACATACTGCACAAGCCGGACCTAACCGGAAGAATGCTTCAATGGGCCATAGAGTTGAGCGAATTTGGAATAAAATTCCAACCCAAGCTATCCATGAAAGGCCAAGTGATGGCCGATTTTGTGTTGGAATATTCCCGAAGACCTATCCAGCGCGAGGAATCAAGTAAAAAAGAATGGTGGACTTTGCGGGTTGATGGAGCCTCCCGGTCGTCAGGATCTAGAGTAGGGCTCCTACTGCAATCCCCAACAGGAGAACATCTAAAACAAGTCATCCGACTGGGGTTCCCCACCTCTAACAATGAAGCGGAATATGAGGCCATTCTATCCGGATTAGACCTTGCCCTGGCTCTATCCGTCTCCAGGCTCTAGGTCTATAGTGACTCCCAACTTGTGGTAAGACACATTCAGAAGGAATACGAAGCCAAGGATGAGCGCATGGCGCGATACTTGACCAAAGTAAGAGACACCTTACAACGATTCACCGAATGGACGATTGAAAAAATCAGGCGGACTGAAAATTCACATGCCAATGCCCTGGCAGGCATAGTTGTTTCCCTCCCCATCAAAGAAGCCATATTATTGCCTATACATGTGCAAGCCAACCCCTCCGTCGCACAAGCCTCCACTTGCAATTCCATTGAGGCAAACCAAGCAGACAACAAAGGCTGGATGGAAGTCATCATAGAATATCTTCGGACAAGCACTCTGCCCGAATAACCCAAGTAAGCACACAAGATCCGGGTGCAAGCCGCTCGCTTCACCCTGATTGGGGGGCACCTGTACAAGCGATCCTTTACAGGTCCCTACCTCAAATGCCTAAACCACTCAGAGGTGTTGTATGTATTGGTTAAGTTGCATGAGGGGGTATGTGGAAATCATTCCGGCGGTCAGTCTCTGGCGCACAGGGCCCATTCGCAAAGATATTACTGGCCCATAATGAAGAAGGATGCGACAGCCTATGTCAAAAAATGTGACAAATGTCAAAGGCATGCTCTCATACCGCATGTGCCGTCAGAGACATTGAAACCAATTTCAGGCCTCTGGCCCTTCGCACAGTGGGGCATGGACATAGTAGGACCCCTCCCAGCCGCAGCCGCCTAGAAGAAATTCCTACTTGTTGCCACGGATTACTTCAGTAAATGGGTGGAAGCTGAAGCATACGCTAACATCAAAGACAAAGATGTCACCAAGTTCGTATGGAAAAACATCATCTGCCGCTTTGGAATCCCCCAAACCATCATAGCCGACAATGGTCCACAGTTTGATAGCAAAGTTTTCCAGAATTTATGTTCAGAACTAAACATTCGGAATTCATACTCCACGCCACATTATCCTCAAAGCAATGGCCAAGCGGAGGCCACAAACAAGACACTGATAACTACCTTAAAAAAGAGGCTCGAGCAAGCCAAAGGAAAGTGGGTGGAGGAGCTACCCGGCATCTTATGGGCCTATCGAACCACACCCGGACGTCCAACAGGAAATACTCTCTTCGCCCTCGCATACGGTATGGACGCAGTCATTCCTACTGAAATAGGGCTACCCACTATTCGGACCCAAGCAAAATCTCAAGATGATGCGAATGCGGAAATAGGAAGACATTTAGACTGGGTAGACGAAACAAGAAAGACCGCATCCATCCGAATGGCTGACTATCAACAAAGGGCAACCGCTCACTACAATCTCAATACAAGGCTCAGGAGTTTTAAAAGTGGTACGCTAATCCTTAGAAAAGTTTTTGAAAATACTGCTGAAACAGGAGCAGGAAAATTCCAAGCCAATTGGGAAGGCCCCTATATAGTGTCTAAGGCAAGTGAAAGTGGAGCCTATCATCTACAAAAGCTAGACGGAACCCCATTGCAACGACCATGGAATGTATCTAATCTAAAGCAGTATTACCAATGAAAGAAGAGATAAAAGAGAGATAGAAACACAATTTGAATAAGTATATTTTATTGATAATTATGAAAAATTGTATACAAAAAGGTCTCCGGACTACAAAGTACAAAGAGAAACCGTAGTAAAATTACAAAAAGAAAAGTTCTCATTTGGTGGGCTTGCCGCGCAACTTGTCCTCCTCGCCCGGAGGAATCGAAGGGAAGTCCCGTTTAATGTCATGTTTCTTCATACAGCAACGGTAGCCGAAGAAGAACATTTCGTCTACCTGCTTCTGGTAGTCCGCTTCAAGTTCCTCCCTTTGCGCAGCAAACTCAGCCTCCAACTCTTCTTTTTGTACTGATAAGCGCGACTGCAAATCCTCTCTTTGTTTCTTCTCGATGGATATCTCTGTCCGGAGTTGCCTCGTCTCTCCCCTTAGTTGGGCCATCTCATCCTCCGCCTCATGTAGACGGGCGTCTGTGGATTCCTCCCGACTCTTCGCCTCAGCAAGTTCCATCCAGAGAGCCTCGTTGTCCTCCTGGGACTTTTTCAAAGCTTCAGTATTTTCTTCAGAAGCTCTCCGGGCAGCAGATAAGCTGTATTCGGCCTGCTCCAGTCTCGAGCGCAATTCTTCTTCACTATTCATGCACTGGGAGACGAGGGTCTTCATGTGATCAGAAATCCGCAGCAGGTCCATAAAAAGATCGTGTTGTTGAACCATGCCGCGAATCTCGCTCACCAGCTGCAGAAAAATAATAACAAAATTCAATCATCAATCATGTGACAAGGACACCAGCATGGCAAGAAAAAATCAGAGGAAGATAAGCTATACCATTTCCGTCGATTCGAACATTTTCGCTGAAGGCGTAGCAATATCTGAGCCGGATGGAATCCGTTTCAGCATCTCTCCCAACTCCGCGTAGCTGAAAGTGCTAGCAGAGGTGCAAGCTGCATCATCAACAGGACTCCCCCTTAATGAAGCGGTAGGGTGCGACTCCTCCCCCGGATCCAAGGCCCTATCATGCACAGCCGGTTGGATCTCTCCGGGTGAATCCTCAGCCGGGACCAGCACCGAGGCGGTTAGGTTCCTTTCTGCCACCTCCATCTCGCTACCCTCCGGATGATCCTCCCAGACGGATGAGCAACTGACTTCAATAGTCTCCAAAAGGCGATCCTGAATCCGCCCGAAAAGGTCAGACTGCAAGTCACGGGCTGGACGAGACCTCCTTATAGCTAGCCCCTTCACCGGTACAGGGGTAATGGGGCTTAGCTCGCAAGGAGGCACACCCTGATTTTCAACCGCCATTTCTTCTATTGGAGGCAGCATTCCAGTGCAAGAGGCCCCGGCTGTATCCTCGTTCGGCTGGGGAGAGTCCGACTGGTTCACTGAGGTCGCTTCCTCAGCCAAGAGAGTCAGTCGTCTAGCCGCCACCACTGAAGGCCCGAACCCGTTCAGACATGCGAGGCGTCCGGAACTGCTTGAAACAGACGGCAAAGCGGGGAGGTCTAGCATTCTTATTGTTACTGCCTTTACATAAGTTACAGGCGGTATTACCACTTCCTTTTCGAGGGTTGGAAGTTTTATTGCTTTTCCTTTATTTAGAGTCTTCTTTTTCGCTGAGGCGCCAGCAGCAGGAGTGGACGCGGGGCGTTTATCCCCAGTAGCCTTCCGCAACGTTCCTTCTTGTCTCTTCTCCTCCCATTTGTTAAGACGGGCTTTTCGTGCCCGAGCGTCTACCTTTTACGCCTTCGTATAGAGTGGGAGGTCTTTGAGAACAAAGTGCTCTCCGGATACCACCTCCTCGGGCAACCGCCTAGGGAGGATGTTCAGAAAGTACGGTTGCGGCTCCCGGATAACCGCGCGAAGATTCTGCGCGGAGAGAAGTGTTTCACAACTTCTCTCAACCACTGCAATCTCGAAAAGCCTGTTCAACCGGTCGAACGAGGCTTTCTCCACCCATTCTACCAGCTTCCCCTTTGATCCTAGCCTACACCTAAGAAAGCAAAGCATATCAGCCATCTAATAATGCTGATCAAATTCACAACAAAAGGAGACTGGGAGTAGCTTATTCATACCTGGGACCCTCAGCGACCGGTTGGGAGAAAACTGCCTGTCCGGATGTGCCGCCAAACCCGCCCACAGACCCTTGACCAGCACACTTCCCTTGGCAGCCCCCTTGGTTGAGTCTGGAAGGCTGGTCACCATCTGAAGGGATGTCAGGTTGGCGACGAAGCTGAAGATATTATTTTTCCCCTTCTTGATGGAGTAAATGAAGAGGACTTCCAGCAGTGTCAAGTCCAGATTGAACAGCATACTCAGGATGCTGCACCCCATCAGCACCCGGACCATGTTCGGATGGACGTAAGCCGGGGGAATCTGGGTGAAATGAAGAAACTCCTTGAACAAAGACGGAAGGGGAAACCAGAGCCCAGCGTTGAACTGCTCCTTGGTGAAGAAAATAGAGTCATCCTCAGATTTTTCAATTGTTACAGCTTCTCCATCCGTAAGCTTAATAAACACTCCATTCGGAATGAAGAAGCGTTCTCGAAACTCCCTCACGTTCAGTTTATCAACGGACTTCTCCGCCTGAACATCTCCGGACGAGCCAACTGAGGTAGCTTCCTTGTTTGCAGACATTTTTCAGAATAACGCTTGACACAGAACCTGCATGAAAGAATACCAACAGTCAAAAACTATAAACTAGACTCACAGTCCTAAAACAGCAGAAACTCTCTCAAAACCTAAAACATAACCAGCATCCCCATCCCAACTCTTATCTCTACATCAAAGACGAGTCGATACCCACAAAAAGCCCAGGGGGGCAACAAAAATCCCAAACCCACCCAGTACACAGTCAAATACTCCCCGAAAAGCCCTAGAAACTGGTACTAACTCCCAGTCACAAGCAACTCGCCCAAACAAAACCAAAAGCAAACACAAAGCAAAATACAAATGGTAGGAAACAGAACGTACCAAGTGTACGCTGGTAAAAAGAAAATGAACTCCGCAGTCCAGTCACCGTCTCGGTACAAATGTCGCTAGCAGAAACCTTCGAACCTCACTCAAAAATGAGAATACGCAGAAGGCTGAAAAGAAAGCGCTAACAGCAAATGCAGTAGAAAATGCAGAAGACAAAATGCAAGAGTGAAGGACTCCGTCTGCTATTTTAAATGAGAGACAGCCTCTCGGTATTCTAAACGCCCAAACTGCGCCATCATTGAACAGACACGCTGCTTGGGGATTCCCAAGAGACGGCGTCTCATCATAAATGCTCTACTTCCTCTTCGCCTCCTAGCACCACGTGGCCCAATGAGCAAAAGAAGTAGCCTCAATTTCAAAAAACAATCATTTTTTAACCTGCCCATTTTGCCCAGACAAAATGGGCAGGTTAAAAGGGGGGCATTGTAGGGACCCTTCCCCCTGATGACACATGGCACGCATTTCTATTCGAATCAGCTCCATCCGGATTCCCCCAAGAGGACACGTGGCGTGTTTCTCCTATCCGAACTCCCTCAAGGAGAAGCACACGACACTCGCAAACACCACATCCTGACGATCGCCATATCCTATCCGAATATATGGTTGTCTAGATCGTTGACCAAAGTAAGCAAGTCTTACTACGTCATTCCGACAGCCTGCCACAATCCACATTCCGCCGCTTGCAGAACGATGAGACAGGAATGATGGCAAGTCACCTCCCACGATCTATGACAGTCAAGTCACCTCCAAAGATCTCTGACAACCGCCCGTAGGGTGATGATGACCCTGCCACCACCTAGAGGCATCATGACGAGCCAAGAAGTCTCCTCACCATTAAAGAGGGAGGCAGAGCTTCTGTCATATATATGAACCTTCACACAAGGAGGAAGGTAAGCTTGATACACCTAGTAAAAGGCCAACTGATTTATCTCTCTAGATACATGGCTGACAAAACCATCGGAGGGTGTGTCCGGACATCTCGTCCGGACATCTTTTGCAGGTATCACTGAACCATAACTCAGTATTGGTTGGGATCGTGCGTCCATTCAACAGCTACGTGGATCACAGGAACGCGAGGCCTCAACAATAAGCTCTATGAATGTGCTTCCCTCATGAAATGTATGACAAACTTCTTCAAAATCCTTTATATGAGTATAAGGATTCTCATTCTCCATTCCATGAAATTGAGGTAGAATTGGTACCAAGTGAGTTTTTATCACAATAAGCTCATTAGGAAGAACTATACATGATCTCATGCCTATCCTTTGAGGATGCATATAATCTCTCATTGATTTAGACATGTGAGAATTGCCATTGTTTGGTCCTTGTTGAGTTTGTTGATTTTCCCCTTGATTTTCCATTTCCTCAACAATTGGATCACAAACCAAAGATAATTAGCAATATAAGTCCTTTTCAATCTCTCCCTTGAGTTTTATTCTCAATGTAGCATGCAATAGAGAGCCTACAAAACAAGCCAAGAAAAACCAAAACAAACCAAGAAAAACAAAAAGAGAAATAAAAGATAAAAATGGAATAAAAAAATAATAAGAAAAATGGAGAATCGATAAAGAGAACTCCACCAATCTTGTGATATGGATCACAAAGGTTAATCCTCACAAAAAAAAAAAAATTGCCTCAATCACCTCGGCACCATCCCCGGCAACAGCGCCATTTTTGATCGCTTGAATTTTCATCATTTATCGCATCAAAACACAATTTATAACCTAATTCACTATTCTAGAGCAACTTTTACCCGATCAAAAATGGTTTTAATACAAACTACCATAATATAGTGGTTTTTAGGTGTCGTCCACTAGGATGAATTATTCTCGGTAATTAAGGCTTAAATAAGAAGAGAAGAAATGATTGTGATCAAGTGGAATTGATTTGAAAATTCAA
The DNA here is from genome assembly GCF_004353265.1 of Vitis riparia. Taxonomy (NCBI): domain Eukaryota; kingdom Viridiplantae; phylum Streptophyta; class Magnoliopsida; order Vitales; family Vitaceae; genus Vitis; species Vitis riparia. The sequence goes on from NC_048448.1 coordinate 22,769,636, forward strand.
TTTGAAAAATCAATGTAACAATGGTCTCAAATTGAGAAGAAAAATAAAATGTAAAATAGAAGAAAATTAATAGAAGATGAAATTCTCGGAGTTACGATTTTCTAGAAAACAATTTCCATGGTGAATAGATGTTGAGATCCAATTTTCATCAAATTAGATTGAAAACCTAAATTTTCATTTAAACCGATTTTTTATTTAGCTTTAGGTCTAGATCTAATTTCTCTTCAAATTAGGTCATTTAATCCAAGAGATCAATTCAAATCATATATTCAATTCATCTTAAATTATCTTCCAATGATTCACACAATGCAACTATTTAATCTCATCAAATCTAGCTTTAAGAATTTTGATGAATCTACCTAACTTGCATTGTAGTAATCATCCAAGACAATTTGAAGAGAAAAATCCTCAAATTTCAATTAATCAATCAATTGGATCAAATTACCTTTACAATTCAAGCTCATTTCTCTAATTCACCATAGATCTAGCCTCTAGATCTTTCCTCATCCGAGAAAAATGAGATTTAGCCACTCATGCTTGGAGATTTGGTATCGCAAGACATGTTTGGCTAGTGAGAAAATGAGAGAAAATGAAATAAAGTAGAGAATTCTAGAGAGAGAAAATCTGAAAAATTCTACAATTTGAAATGTCTAAAGTTTTTTTAATGAGTAAATCAAGTTTCTATTTATAGGTCAAGGTCAAGTGGACACTTGGCATCATCTAAGAGGTCTTCTAGAGGCTTCTTCACCAAGAAATCTAGAAAATTGCAATTTCGCACAAGATCCAATAATTTTGCACGAGCTCCAACAATTTCGCACGATTGTGCAAAGCGAAAAATGCATCAACACCAATTTCGCCTTCTTGGAGCATTTCGCATGATTGTACAAAATTTTCGCATGGTCATGTGAAATCAGCTTTTAGATTTCCCTTTGAGCTACAACCAAAATTACCTTCTAGTCCATTTCGCATGACTGTGTGAAATTTTGCATGATCATGGGAAATGGAAATACATAATTTTTCAACTCATTTTGCCATTTTTTCCATTTCTTTCTCTTGATTCCACTTCAACTACCTTCAAATCAACTTCAAATTTCGATCTAAACCAATTGCATTACTTCTTTCATTGTGCATTTGGATCATCATCAACTTTATTTGTTCTTTTCAATTTGATTCATCTCTTTTTTCACCAATTTATCAAAATCATACCTTGAAATGACTCCAAAACTTTATAAAACTTGTTAGTAACTCTTACAAAGGCAACAACATGTTAATTGAGTGTTTTATGCATATTTACTACTCAAAAGATGTGAAACTCATGAGAATTATTATCTAAAATATGCTCTTTTTGAGTAGTAATCACTAGGTAATTGAGAAATTTTCCTGATCCAACTCTGAAGGCTCATTTGAGAGGGTTCAACTTGAGTTTGTATCTATGGAGGAGTTCGAATGCTTGATGAATGTGAACAAGGTGCTCTACCTGTTCCTGGGATTTGACCAACATGTCATCCACATAAACCTCCATGGTTTTGTCGAGTAAAGTCTGAAAAATTTGAGTTACCATGCATTCATAAGTTACTCCCATGTTTTTTAGCCCAAATGACATGACATTATAATAGTAAATGTCATATTTGGTAATGAAAAATGTCATTTCAGAGTCAAAAGGGTACATTGTGATTTGGTTGTATCCCGGGTGGCATCCATAAATGACAACAAATTATGTTCAACTACTGCATCAACGATCTGATCAATTCGGGGCAGGGGTTAACAATCTTTTGGGTAATCTTCATTCAAATCACAATAGTCGACACACACCCTTCATTTGTCATTTTTCTTTGGTATGACAACAACATTTGCAAGCCACTTCGAGTATTGTATTTCTCGAATAGATCCGGCTTCCAAAATCCATTTAACTTTTTCTCATATTATCTTTTGTTGTTGTTGATTTAATCTCCTTATCTTTTGCCTAACTAGTCAACTTTTCGATTTGATGCTTAGCTAGTGCACAACCACTGTGGGATCAACCCCAACCATGTCTGAATGTTACCAAGAAAAAATATCCATATTGTTACAAAGAAATGATAGAAACGAATCTACTTCATATTTTGAAAGGAGTGAGTCGAGTAATACTTGCATGTTTGGACTCAAGTCAAATAGTCTATAGCTTTAGAGTGGTTCAATAGTATATGACTCAACATCATCTTGATTCTCAGGCTATAATTCTTATTTGAGTTGCTTAATGGAAAAAACCTCATGATTCTCAAGAATGAGTGTACCACCCTACAACATTCTCGAGAGTTCTTTTGATCGCCTCGTAGATCGACTTGACCACGCTTTGTGAGAAAACTAATTTTATGATGGTAAGAAGATGGTATGGCTTTCATTTTGTGGATCTAGGTTCGCCAAGTATGATATTCAAGGAAGACAGATCGTTTACAACACAAAATAGCATGAACATGGTTACTGGTAGCACGATTTCTCCTATTAAAAAAAAAAGCTTTTGAGCCATTAAAACCAATTAAAATTCGTCTTAGAGTGTGAAGAACATCTACCTTATACCCCATCTACAAAAAAAAACTGGCAAATATAACAAGTCCACGACATTCCCGGGGTCAACAAGGATACAGTGTACAAGATGTCCTCCAACTGGTAGAACTAATATGAGAGTGTCTTCGTGAGGAGTAGAAATAGACCATAGTTCAAATGGATCAAAGATGATATGCCCATTTATTGCCTTCATGCTGTCAGTAGTGAAAGTGTGTTGGATGCTAGCTACCATAGGACAAGGGTTTACATCCATAGCATAGTTCTACTGCTTTTGCACTCCTTTAAATGATCCTCCCTAGATAATATTGACCACGGGCTGAGTATCTGCTTGAATAAGGACTATTATCGAAGACGAATCATGTTCCCGACTAGATTCCCCGACTAGATTCCATGGTCTTAACATATTGAGCCAACTTTTCAACATGAATCATATTCTCCATAAAATTCTTCAAATGCCTGCACTCATTTGTTAAATGCTCATGTTCTTTGTGATAATTGCATAATCAAGCTTTATCCCTTTATTCAAGATTATTGTGCATGGGTTGAGGCTAAGCAAACCCTTCAGTAGTCTAGATTAACTCGAGTAGGCAAGAATAAGGTAAAGTGATCGGGGTATACGGTCTCTTTTTGTGAACTCCTCGATCATATTCCTTTTTGTGATTGGCTTTCGTGAAAGAAGTGTTCCTACCAGTGGCTCTCTGATGAGCATCATCTTGGGCTATAACCAGAGTTCTCTATGAAGTTGCACAAAGATCATCCTCAAGCATAGAATATTTGTTAGCTCTTTGAAAAAATTCTTCTATCAACAAAGGCGGATCAAGGGATATGGAATTAAAAAAATGAGTGTTTAGGAAAATGGCTTCCTTAATAGCTTGTATAACAATGTCCATACTCACTCCATTTAACTGGAGAATTGCTACGTCAAAACGCTTCATAAAACTTAGAATAGACTCCTCGCGGTCCAACTTAATGTGGAACAAACTTGCCACACTTTTTTTTCTTCTTATTGAACATAAATAATGCGTAGTAAAAATTTTGAGCAACATTCTAAACAAACTAACCGAATTAGCAGGCAAATGATGAATTCAAGATAATGCGGGGCTTTGTAAACTAGATGGAAAAACTTTGCATAAAAGTGCATCATTGTGGCTTTCGAGAGTCATTACTAGACGAAAATGCATGAGATGGTCGAACGAGTCACCGAATATATCATACATGTTCAATTTGGGCATAGAGAAGTGTTGCGAAGCCTCCTAATGTAGTATAGAATGTACAGACAGAGTAGCAACCATGTCATCAAGGATTCAAAAAATGGATTTGGTGTTTTGTGCTTCATGCAGAGGTTGAAGTGGTGGAAATAGAGAGTGAACCTTGAGCATGGTTTGTGTAGTGTTTACATACTTTGGCTCAACACTCAAATGGGTACTATCAGTTACCTCCTTTACTGGATATGGTAGAAGTGTTGACTCAGTAATGGGTATGGTCAACTAAAGAAACGGTTGAGGATCTAGAGCCAAAGAGGGCACCAGTGTATAATGAAGAGAATGGGTGGCAGTTGTTGCTCATAGGATTCCATTTTTCTATTGAAGTGAAGTGGCTTTTGTGAGTAGTGCCTCAATCTGCCTACGATGTTCCTCTTGTTGATCTTTCATGCGTTGTTCCATTAAATACAAATGGTCCTCCAATGATTGGATTTCCTATTCCTCTCTTTCACCAACTTTAGTTAGCAAAGCTTCTATTTGAATTCCCACAAACAACGCCAATTATTTTTGGTGAAAAAGTTAACCTTCTGGAACAACATTTTTGGTTTTATACTTTTTAAGATGGACACATGTCGAGTCCTAAAAAAGTGTGCCTATAACAGAAAATATTCCTTTTTGTTTTGTATTTCAATACGACCTCCTGTGTTTTCGCGAATATAGATAGTTCGTTTTCATGAGACCACAAGGATGGTTCGTTTTCTCGAGCACACGGATGCATGTGTTTGAAACCTATATCCATTACATACACATTCTTCACACGTAAGATATTTATGATTTTTAATCCAAAAAAATTCTTGTTAAATCTCATTTTGTACTAACATGTGTTAAGTGATTAAAGTGAAACAAGATAAAAGGTAAAACAAAAGGAAGTGCAATATTGAGAAAATAATGAGATGAACAAATAAAGTAATGAAATGGAAATGGGAAGAGAAATAAAGTTGAGGATGAAGATTTTAACCATGGAAGGAAGTTAAAAAGTCAATTGGGAGGGAAATTCATTTTGATTTGGCACTTCAATTTTAGAAGTGATTTTGGTTTCTCAAAGAAATTTGGTTTGCATTTCGGTTCGAAGACGCAAAGCAATTTCATTTCAATTTTTGCCATGAAGAAATTGAAATTTTGATTTTTCTCTAAAGAATCGAAACTATGGAAAGTGGTTAGTTCAATGGTTTTTTCTATTTTTTTATGAAAATTGAAAATTCGATTTTTAATTAAAGACAAAGATTGTCAACCTTAAGTTTGGTTAAATTTAAGTTTTAATGATAACAAAACAAAGTTTGGATTTAATATTTATTTTTAAGTGTGATAGACAAGAAGATTTCCTTGGATCAATAAAAAAGAAGCTATAAAACTATACAACTCAATGATATAAAGCTAAAAAGGAAATCAAGAAAAGGATAATGCACCTTGCATGGTTTTTCAAACTTGGAAATTATTTTTAGAATCTTTTAAATAAAGGATTCAGTTACAATAACTAAAAATATATGAAAATATTTTTAAAGGCGCCTAATAATTATATTACTCATTCATCCAATCAATTTTTAAATTGACTTAATCTCTTGAAATTTTGGATAATGAGAAAACTAGTACAAAATCAATGTTTTAATCTTACAAGGTTTTAGAAAATGATAAGGAATATTCTATAATTGGTTTCTCCAATTACAAATTTATAAAATCTTGAAAAATTAGGTGAACTAGTTGGACTATAAGTTGATGGATTGAGGGAATGGAGTGGTTGATTGGTTAAGGGTGACATTGTGCTTCAAGTTGCCAATGACTAATGACTAACCACTGGTTAAGGTTTCACCCCAACCTTGTCAATCACTAGTGATCCAATCTTGAACTAGTTGAGCTTTTTACAACCAACAATTACCTACAATAGTACATTTTTCCCAATAGGTAAGTAGTTGAGTGATCAATTGGTTGATCGATTAATTGAGTTGAAACAATATTGAATGATTGGTTTCACTCTAAAACTCTTATTTAAAGCTATCTTGGTGCATTTATAAATTGAAGAAAACCTTGAGCAGTTATTATTACACATTTATTGAGCTTTAAAAAGTATTTAAGTGCATCTTTTTCATATGACTTGTTAATCAATCCATACTCAATGCATCTTAAGTATAGTTTTTCTTGTATACTTGATCTTCAATTTGCAAATTAGGAGGCCAAATTGTTAGGTATAATTCTTGAAAACTTGTGAAAAATAATTTCAAATGCGAGATATCACTTGAATGTTTTTCTTTAAGAGTGAGGATCTCTTAAGGTATTGTAAAGATCCATTGGTACCTAGAAACCAAATGTATATTTGAAGAATTTCTTGGTTTTAAAGGATCCTAAGTATAATGGAACATCCCAAGGCTTGGGTTAAAGCTTGAGGCCGTAGACGTAGGTGAGGTTGTGCTAAACCACATTAAAATTGTTGTTTGCATTCTTTACCCTATTTCATTACTTTATTACATATAATCATACTTTATATCCTTATTATTTATAATCTTACAATTTAGCAAATAAAATAAAATAAAATACAAATTAAAGTGACTATCACTCAATTCACCCATTCTCTTAAGTAATCACCTAGGTTTGTTAATTAGATTGACTTCATAATTTTTATGAGACTACTCCTTTTGTTTAGGACTTACCATCTATAAGGATCATAGCAAACCTATCTTCCTAATCACTCATGCAGTTCTACATCAATAGGCCTTAATTCTTTACATGAAATGATAACTCATATTAGAAAACTGGAATGACATAATTTTTTAAATCAATGTATTATGTTCTTTGAGAACTCATTCAAACAAACCCTTATGTGCCAAAAAAAAAGTAAAGAATGTGATTACTATTCCTAAGCCAAGCCATGAGTGAGATAAGCAAGATACGAGAAAACACAATTAAATGTTAGAGTGATTTATTACCTTCATTATGTTATAAATAGAAATGTAAACAATAGGATTTGTCAATGTGAATCAGGAAAAGCTCTTTGGAGACTTCTTAAAATAACTCATAAGGAGCAAGCCAAGTTAAATAATCTAAAATTCCCCATGAAGACAAATTTTTCATTTGGATTTATGGTTTGGGTCATAAGGAATCCTTGCATCGTATTTGGAAACATGAGTAGTACAACTAGAATCAATCCATTAAGTATTATAAGGAACTTCTACAAAATTTGATTCCAAACATATGAAAGCACTAGGCTTATCTTTCTTTTCAAACTAGACTTTATGTTTTAGGCAATCTTTCTTATAGTGTCCAACCTTTTTGCAAAAATAATACTTATCATTCTTGTGTTCTTTCTTATGGATTTGGGCAGATGACACATTAATCTAATTTAGTCATTGCTTGCCCTTTCTATTCTTCTTTTCAAGTTTCTTTCCAACTCCTTATTGACCCATGAGATTAATTGAATGAATTCCTTGTTTCTTTAACTTGATCTCCTCTTGAATGAGCATATTATGCACATTCCACTTATCCTTAATAGTATTGTAACCCATTTGGAATGAGGCATGCTAAGAAGGCAAGGAGTTTATAATGAACTGAACAATGAAGTTTTCATTCACATCCATTCCCATGGATTTCAGTTTTATTGCCATATTTGTCATCTCGGTGACAAGCTCACGCATGGTACATGAACCATCAAACTTCATGGTGGTTAATGTTCCCATTAATGTCCTAGCTAATGTGACTTATTAGCAAAGTCAGACTAGGACTATTTTTTGACAAATTTCACATATTCTTTTGCACTTTTAGTCTTAGGAATTGTGGACTTGATGTTGTTTGCTCCTATCCTATCATCCACATAAACATCAAGCTCAATCCGTTTGATATTTTCCAAGCCTCATAGAAAGACCTTTATTCTGTGCTACTTGAATAAGTAATAGCAGCAAGCTTATCAACTAGGAGTGACAAATTAAGATCCAAGACACCTAGGTGAAGCTAGACTTGTTCACACCACTTAGAGAAATTAAGCTCATTATACTTCAAACAAACAAAGTTTACAAATGAAGAGAAATGAGAGCAAATACTACAAATATATAGAACGCTCATACATGAATGCTTTGAGTCATAAACTTAAATACATAATACAGATTTATATATGAACATTAACAATAAGTGTACATTGAAGTTCCCATTTGGGTGATCCAACAATGTACAACAATAAAGATATTTTTTATTTTATTCTTTTATAAAAATTATATATACACTAACTTGACATGTTCACTATCTTTGGATATACTAAACATATCAAATAAAGTATATTAATTAACCATTATCATGTTCATGACTATAAAATTAACTAATCAATCTTTGGGTGATCCTTAGATATTTTATAATCAATGAACTTCAATATACTCATGACAAAACAAAATATATATATATACACATATCATTATGTCATCTCATCTATAGCATCACATAATCATGAGCAATTGAATTTTATTTAATTTAACATCTATGAAAACTTTCCATTTTGGCCACTTTGGTGACTAACAAATTATTCGTACTATAGATATCAAATTAAATAGTTATAATAGTTATTTGATAATATCATACAATTTAATAGACATTTAGCTTTAGGGTTCTATACCTTTGATGATTAACAAATCATTCATAATATCTATTCAAGTTGTATAATATCAATAATCAATAAGCATAAATAATAATACAGTGATTACAACAACAACAACAATAATAATATACACACACCACTCAAAACTTCATGTATATACACACACACACATCACTCACACCTCCATGTATTCATTGTGTGCCTATAAGCAACACTACAATAAAATAAAACAAAATTTTACAAATAAAGCAAAGCTTTATAACAAAAGGAAAACTCATTCACATAATATACATATTATATATCAATCGATTTTCTTAAGGATTTTATTGGCAAATATGCATAAGGAAACAAAAAAAAAAATCTAAAACAAACTTAAAAAACAATAAATAATAATATACAAAAGAAATCACGTTAATAATAGTTATTGAATAGTCAATTATTCAAAAGGCAAAACATGAAGTCAATTCACAAAGGTACACCAACAAGGTTGCAATAGAAAATATCAATAAATTTAATTCTCTCGTTAAAAGATTTGACATCATAAGAAAGAAATATAAAGTAATCATAAGAGGAAAATCACAAGTTTGCAAACCATGTGCTAGATACCACATGTTGGGGTTTCTTTAATTTATGCAGAACAATTATGCATAACCCTAATTCTCAAGTAACTATGTGATTTTGATAGATAAAGTAAATAATCAAGAAAATATATATGGATATATGAGATTGGTCTTGAAGAGAAATTCTTTGCAAAGAAGAACAAATTAGAGGGAAAACTTGATTTCTTCTCTTGGCTCCTTTAGTTTGATGTACGCTTTTTTTATGGAGAGACAACTGTGTATATATTGGGGTAGAGAGAATATCAAACTACTTATCCATCCCTCTCTAAGAAGTTTCTTAAATCATTAATATTAAACTTTTAAAATCATATTAAAATTGAAAAGACCCCGTCAATAAAATAAAATTAACAATATATATATCAATATATGAATTATTGTTAGAAATACTGAAAGATTGTATTGTATTTCCTGAGTAAAAGAATATACATCAGTGCCTTTATATAGGAGGCATATGTGTGCGGTACAAGTAACCTAACTGGGCCTAAAGCCCATAACATAATATACCCTTAATATACATTAACAGCCCCCCTCAAACTCAAGGTGGATGTGAGACCAACTTGAGGTTGTCAATTAAATCACGAGTGCGTCTTGTAGGAAGTGACTTGGTGAAGATATCTGCAAGCTGATCTTTGGAGGAGACGAAGAAAAGCTTAAGAGCACCATGGACAAGATGATAACAGATAAAATGACAATCAATCTCGATGTGTTTAGTCCGTTCATGAAAGACATCATTGTGAGCAATATGAATGGCACTCTGGTTGTCACAATAAAGGGGAGTAGCAGATGAGGTGGACACACCTAAATCCTTAAGAAGCCATCTTAGCCAAAGGAGCTCAGATATGGTATCAGCAAGGGCACGATATTCTGCTTCAGTACTGGAGCGGGCCACAAAAGTTTGTTTCTTACTTCTCCAAGAAATCAAAGAAGAACCAAGAAGGAAACAGTAACCTGTAGTGGACCTGCAATCAGTAGGATCTCCTGCCCAATCAACATCAGAGAATGCACGGAGTACAAGAGGAGATTGAGCTGAGTAGAAAAGGCCATGAAAAATGGTACCCTTCAGGTATCGAAGAATGCGCAGAACAGCAGCATAGTGAGTTGATCGTGGAGCAGACAAATACTGGCTCACCTGATGAACAGCATAGGAGATGTCTGGACGAGTAACTGTGAGATAAACTAAGCTGCCAACCAATCGTCTGTAAAGAGAAGGATTAGACAATGGTTTCCCCCCGGAGGGTGTCAGATGCGCATTAAGTTCGACTGGAGTGTCAACATTCTTACTGTCAGTGAGTTCGGCTTGAGACAGCAGATCAGAAGCATACTTGGCTTGAGTAATATAAAGACCATCTGTGGAATGAGTAATTTTAAGACCCAGGAAATAGCTGAGATGTCCAAGATCTTTCATCTCAAACTGCTGACTGAGAAAATCCTTAAGTTCTTGAATGCCACTAAGGTCATTACCAGTTATGATCATATCATCCACATATAGAAGAAGCAAAATAGTGCCTTTATCAGTACGACGAAGAAATAAGGTAGAATCATACGGACTGGTAGTGTAACCCAAGCGAAAAATAGTGGAGTTGAACTTGGCAAACCAAGCTCGTGAGGCTTGTTTAAGACCATAAAGTGCACGTCGAAGATGACAAACCTTGTTTGATTCAACAGAGAGACCAGGAGGAGGTTGCATATAGACTGCTTCACTCAGATCCCCATTAAGGAAGGCATTTTTAACATCCATCTGAAAAAGGTCCCAATGACGAGCAGCAGCAACAGCTAAGAGAGCACGAACAGATGAGATACGAGCAACTGGAGCAAAAGTCTCTTCATAATCAATCCCATATTCCTGTGTAAAGCCTTTGGCAACAAGACGAGCCTTGTAGCGCTCAACAGATCCATCAGAGCGAGTCTTGATCTTATAGATCCACTTACAACCAACCACAGACTGTCCAGGAGGGAGAGGAACCAGGTCCCAAGTATGGTTTTTGGTTAATGCATCAAGTTCCTCTTTCATAGCAATCTGCCATAAAGGGTCAGTAGAGGCCTCACGATAGGTTTGAGGCTCGTGAAGTGTAGCAAGGGCAGTGTAACAATGATAGTCAAGTAGGTGTGGAGGAATGGATCTTACCCAGGTTGAGTGGCGAGGTGGAATGTCTTGTGGAGGATCTTCAGGCAGAGTAGGAGCAGGGGACCCAGTCTCAAAGTGGGGTAGCTCGTCATCAATTTGTTCATCTGCAACCTGTCTAGGAGAAGCATCAAAAATATCTGGAGAGAAGTCCAAAGGAGGATCAAAAGTATTTGTAGAAGGAACAAGAGACTCAGCTGGAAAGATTTCTAAAACAGAGGAGTTAGTCAAGGAAGAACGAAAGTGAGAGAGTTCAACAAACAATCGATGTTCCCAAAAGACAACATTACGAGAAACACGAAGACGATGAGAGACAGGATCATAACACCTATACCCCTTTTGAGTTTCACCATAACCAAGGAAACAACAGAGTCTAGAGCGAGGCTCAAGTTTGTTGTGCTCATGAGACTGAAAAAGAACAAAACAAGCAGATCCAAATGAGCTAAGGTGATGATAGACAGGGGGTGACCCAAAGAGACGCTCATACGGAGTCTGATTATGGATGACAGCACTTGGAATACGGTTAATTGCATGAACAGCATGAAGAGCCGCTTCACCCCAAAATGGGGCAGGAATTTTGGCAAAAAGAAGCAGAGCACGAACAGTGTCAAGAATATGACGAAGTTTTCTTTCGGCTCGACTATTTTGTTGAGAGGTACCTGGACAAGTTAGATGATGTACAGTGCCATAGGAATGTAACAGAGCTTGAAACGCATGTTGAGTATATTCAAGAGCATTATCAGATCGAAAGGTTTTGATACGTTTGGAGAATTGTGTTTCAACCATTTTTGCAAAATTGCTATATATTGATAAAATTTCGAAACGAGATTTCATAGGAAAAATCCAACTATAACGAGAATAATCATCAATAAAAACAACAAAGTATCGAGATCCACCAATACTAGCAACAGGAGAAGGTCCCCAAACATCAGAATGAATTAACTCAAAAATATTATTAGAAATGGATTCACTGTTATTAAAAGGCAAAGCTGGTTGTTTTCCTAACTGACAAGAAGTACAATCAAAAATGTCTTTAGACACAGAACCCAACAGACCCCTAGACACTAGCTGTTGTACCCGAGAAGATGATGCATGACCAAGACGAGAATGCCAAAGTGCAAGAGAAGGTAAGGAAGAAACTGCAGCAGCTGCAGTAGCAATAGAAACAGGAGCAACAGGTGGAAGATGAAGATTGCTCACGGGAAACATACGCCCAACTCTAAGACCGGTCCCAAGCTCCTGCCCCGTCCTCGGATCCTGCACAATACACCCAGAATAGTAAAAAATAAGGCGATAACCTAGTTCAGCTAATTGTCCCACAGAGCACAAATTATAGGATAGGTCAGGAACATGAAAGACTCCAGGAACAGAAAGATTAGAGGTTGAAACAAAACCTAGACTATTCCCATGCATGATGGAACCATCAGCTATATGAATATTTAGAGGATGTGGTACAGGGTCAAGTTTGGAGAATAGGGATGAGTGAGGTGTCATGTGATTGCAACAGGCAGAATCAAAAAGCCAAGTTTGAGACTTACCAGGTAGAACAGATAAGGCAGTGGAAAGAGATGCATTACCAGCCATATGAACAGCCTGAGCTATGATCTCCTGTAGTTCAGTGGAGGAGAGGTTGATAGTAGATCCAGAAGACTTGGACTCAACTGAGGTGGAAGCCATTGGCAGAGTAGGCTCAATATTAGCAACAACAGTAGTAGATTTGTTACGACGGTAACAAGTCTCAATGGTGTGGCCAGGACGCTTGCAATAGTTGCAGAACTTTTTGTTGGTCTGCTTGCGACGATTGCTAGAGCCATAGGAATCACCTGAGTGCTGGGGTTGCTCTATGAGTGGAGTAGATGGAGTAATAGCCAAAACATTGAGCTTATTCTGGGCTTGAAGGGTTGCAAGACGAGCTTCTTCTCTAACCAACTCATTTACAGCAGTATCAAGAGAGGGAGCAGGACTGCGATTGAGTAGCTGACCACGAATGGGCTCAAAGTCCTTGTGAAGTGACATCAAGAATTCATAGAGGCGAAATTCATCTCTAATGGAAGCATATTGCTGAGCATCTTTTGAGCAAGTCCAAGTTGGATCAGAAATGTCAATTTGGTCCCAAATAAAACGAAGCTAATCATAATAGTCATTGATGGATTGCCCTGGTTCTTGCCTGAGTTGATGTAATTCAACCACTAACTGATATTTCAGGGATCCATGAGTAGTGGAGTACCTTTTGGCCAACATATCCCATGCAGATTTTGCATCATCAAAGCTACCCATCAGATTGGAAATAGAGGGAATGGAAGTGTTCCGAATCCATGTGAGGATCATGTGGTTATGACTATCCCATTCAATCATGCGATTAAGAAAAACGGCGTCTCCTTCACTTGCTCCCTTGACAGGAATAGTCATTACACCAGGACAATAATGCCAGAGCATGCGACCCTTAAGAAAACTGCACATAGCTTGAGACCAAGATAAGTAATTTTTATTTCCCTCCAATACAGTATTGATGGGACGAGAAAGAAAAATATCCTTTTTATCCATTTAGAGACACAATATGCAAAAACAGACTGCAAAAGTGAAATCTACGTGAAAAACTGGGTAAGGAGAACCTGGTCAACCCTGGAAAAGTCAACGGTCAACACTGGGCAAAGTCAACGATCAACGGTCAATAGTCAACTATTGGTCAACGGTCAAAGTCAACGGTCAGCTGGTCAACGGATGACGTGGAGATGATGTCAGCTAGGGCTAGCGTGGCACTAACACGTCAGCAGTGGTGACGTAGCTAGGGCTGACGTGGCACGTGCGGGCTCCGATGGCGATGAGGTTTCCACGAATGTGTAGATCGGCGTTGGACGATCTCAGTGGTAGCGTCAAAATTGAAATCGGAACAATATTCGCAGCGGTGATGCGAAAAACAGTGATCTTGTGAGGTGTGAAACTCCTTAAGGACGGTGGCTGCAGGTCCAGAACCCAAAGACGACGCCTGGATGACGTCGGAGGTTCAACAGCAAAAGGCTACGGCGGCAGTTGTGATGGCGGAAGCGTTAAAAAGAAAGGAAGTCACACTGAAGACAGACTGCTAAGAAAGGGTCAGAGCAGTGGCTCTGATACCATGTTAGAAATACTGAAAGATTGTATTGTATTTCCTGAGTAAAAGAATATACATCAGTGTCTTTATATAGGAGGCATATGTGTGCGGTACAAGTAACCTAACTGGGCCTAAAGCCCATAACATAATATACCCTTAATATACATTAACAATTATAAAAGCCAAAATTTAAAGAAGAAAGAAAGAAAGGTAAACTAAAAATAATATAAGATGAAATATATTTTGAAAATGATTTTAAAATATTATAAAAATGAAAGTTAATATTAAGATGATGGTTTCATTCAAAATAGAAGAAGGAAAAAAGAAAAAAAGAAAAAAAAAAGTTATAAGAGAAAATATAAAGGACCAATAAATTTTAGTGAAGAGAAAACACACCCATTTGGTAATGTTTCTTAAAACAATTTTCAGAAAACAACTTTTAAGAATAATCCTTAAAAATAATTTTTAATTGTTTTTAGGAACAAAATTCTATTTGAAAACTCAAATATGAAAACATTTTCTTGATTTGTTTTCTTAGAAAGTAGTATGCATTCATATACAAAATAAAAGTTTTTAAAATATTTTTCATATTTTCAATTGTTGCTCAAAGCATTCCATAAAAAAATAACTAAAAACACTTTAAAATTGTTCTGAACAATAACCATTTATTTTTGGAACAAATTCTCTAAAAATTGTTTTGCATCAAAAATTTGTCAAATATATTTTTTATTTTAAAGAATAGAACACTATTTCAAGAACAATTTTTAAACAAGGCCTATAACTTTAGAAAATTTAAATTGTAATTTTTATATTTATTTTTAAATTATATTTTTAACCTAATTTTATTTTTATTTAATAAAAATTTATTGGGTTTTCATTGAATTTTAATATTATGAGATAAGACAAACATTAGATTCTAAGGGGAGTTGGTGTCAAGCTAGAGCACTTGTGGATTTAAAAAGATTTTTTTTTTTATTTTCCATTTGAGTTGATCCACCTAGAAAAACTATTTTTATGGTTTTTTTTTTTTTTTTAAATATTCACTAGTGATTTGATAAAGAAGAATAAATATCATCCCCTTTTTCATTTCAAAGTTTTTTCCAAGATTATGTTTGGTTTCAAAAAATTAAAAATTTAAAAATATGTAAATTTTTAATTAATTTTAATTATATATATACATATATATATATTTCATATTATATCGAAGAAAATAGTCCTAAGTTAAAGTTTTTTTTTCAAGAAATTGGGAATCAAACATTTTTTTTTTCACATTTTTGTTATTTTAAATTTTACTATCAAATTTTAGAAATAAATAATAAATCATATTAACAA
Source organism: Vitis riparia (assembly GCF_004353265.1). Taxonomy (NCBI): domain Eukaryota; kingdom Viridiplantae; phylum Streptophyta; class Magnoliopsida; order Vitales; family Vitaceae; genus Vitis; species Vitis riparia. The sequence continues at coordinate 22,785,177 of NC_048448.1, forward strand.
ACATGATTGTAAGAAATATTTTTGAATTTTAATTATAAAAAATTTAAAATATTTTCAAATTTTCATCATAAAAATAAATTTCAAAAAATAAAAATGCATGGGCAATCAAACATATTTTTTGTGTTAATTTTATTTTTCTCTCATTTTCAGAATTCGGTAGCCGCAATTAGAAACGCTGCGTTTTGGGGTATTATCCTGCAAAACGACGTCGTGGCATCGGGTGGCTGTAGTTGTGACTAGTCATAACGTGGCCCCTGTGACTCCACATATTCCAGTCCTTGCCACATATTTCAATTCAACCAGTCTCGGCTTCTTCTCTCAGAGAGCAGCAATGGCAATTTGGCTTGTTAATGGCCTCAGAGGTCTCTTCTCTGTGTTGGGATGTGTGATGCTGGCCACTCTCCTTTACACCATCTTTACCGATGGCCTCCCTTTCCGCAGAGACCTTCTCACCCCGTATGTGCACTCTTTCATACCCTCTCTATGTGTATGATTTTTATTACAAGGAATGTGAAAAGTTATTGAGAGTTGTCTAGAAAATGGAATTCTTGTGTGGAGATAAGCCAATTTTGCATGATGAGGGAGAACTCAATGAAAGATGAGGAGAATTGTGTGGAGATTGGACTTGGAGTGGTATCTGAAGTGGAAATTGCAAATGAACATGAAATTGGATGAAAAAAAAAAGTGAAGAAAATGAGGGTGTAACTGTTTGGGAATGTTGTGTTGTTGTGTTATATGTATTTGTTGTGAGCCTTGGTTTAATAGGAGGATTTTAGAGCAGTTACCCATGATTTTTGTGTTGAATTAAAGGGGGTAGATTTCTCTGGATATTTCATAATCTAACCGATGAATAGTTCCCTCCTTTGATTTTGGGTTTAGTGTTATTCGTTCTTCCCTTTTTTGTTCTTCAATCACCCCAAGGGATTCTTTCAACAATGTCATTTGTTTTTGGCCCAAAATTCAACTAGGGAGCCATTGTGGATTATTTTGGTCTCTTTTCTCTTGTTCCCTTTCATTTGACTTTTGTCATCCAACCTGGGATTTGATCAGTCCTTATTGTCCTTCTCGACCTCTCACCATGGCAGTTGAATTTGGGTTTATTCAATGTCTGTGTAAATGCACACGATTCTTTAGAAATGGATAAGGTTCTTAATGGATTATGGTGTTAAAAAAGTTGCATGACTTTGACTTCAGGCACTCCATCACTCTGTGGGCTTTCGTGTATTTGTCAACATTTCTAACATTTTGTATTAGAGAAGGGCTCCACATCCTGGGTCTGAGTGATGGGAAGGCTGTACTTGGAGTTGATCGAGAAACATTTACAAAAACTAGAGAAAAGGGTAGCTACTACCAAAAGTGAGAGCTACCATGGAAAGGGCCAACTTAGGAACAGCCGAGTCTTGGAAAAGGGTACCTGGATTTGAGTGAGAGCCATAGAAAAAACTAGAGGAAAGGTCAGTGTTGCTAGAGTGAGGCTGCCCTGGTAAAAGCTTCATAGAAGAGGTCATAAGGAGCCATGTGTGTGCCGTCACCAAGGGAAATGCAAAAGAGCTATCTATCATGAAAGGCAAGGCTACCTAGTGTAAAAGCTGTCAAGGATGTCTACTTTGGGAGGATGGTAGTCTATTAGGATCCTAAAAGGTTATAGGACAAGAGAGGAGACTTGGGAGTTAAGGTTAGTTGGTATATTTAGCTTTATATCTGAATTTATTATTGATAATATTGTGAAAGAAAATTCGATGCTTGGTTATTGGATAAGCTGGAAAGCTTTATCTGGCTAAAAAACCAAAACTGACATATCCATTTCTGATGTCATTTGTTTAATGAGAACAAATGACTTACTTTGTGGATGACATGTGTGAGTGATCATCAAATACTGTGCTTTGTTTTTTTTCACTTTAATATTCTTTGAATAAAGGGAGATGGATTCTATATCATACTTATTTTGATTTTTATACCTGTATCAATTTTTATTTATTATTTACTCAATAGATAAAAATTTTAAAAATTTAAAAAAATTAAAAGAAAATAAGTTAATGCTTTTGAAATATGTTGCAGGTGGATGGCTGCAACCCTGGTTGATTTCTATATCAATGTTGTAGCTTTGGCGGTATGACAAACCTGCCTTTTCCTTCTTTCTCAATCTTGTACAAATAAATTATTTTCATGACTTCATTCTTTCACCAAGAATTGGAATGTCATTGTACAATAACTTTATTTTTTAATTATGGCTGAATAAAGACTCAAAAAATTTTGTACACAGGTGCACAATTGGAAGAACCATAGGTTGCATTTGAAGCTTCTAAAAATATTCATGGTTCTAAACTAATATGTTTTGAAAACAAAAAAAACCAAAAAAGAAAAGAAAATTCACATTTCACAGTAATCCTTGTGTTATGAAAATAAAGATTTCTTGTATACTTCTAAACTTGTTATTCTTATCAGGCTTGGGTTTCATGCAAGGAATCAAACTGGGTTAGTGCAATACTATGGACAATTCTGCTCGTGTGTTTTGGCAGGTATGCTCCTTCCCCCTTTTAACTATTCCACTCTCATTTGTGCTGTCCCCTGACAGAAATTTTATTAAGAATTATGCATTCCTTGAGGTACATGGACACAAGGACCTGCATTTTTTGTGTTTGCTTGAAATGATGCTGAGCATCAAATTGCTCTTGCTTCCAAAACCCTGTGGTTTCATGATCAAAAGTATATTATCCTGATTATTGGCTTAATTATTTATGTTGATTGGGGACAGTGAGAGGAAAATGGGAGAAGCGGGTCAAACTTCCTTTTGTTTTCTCATAAGTTTTTTTTTTTTTTTTACTTCAGAGTTTGGCTTCAATTATGACTACTATGGTTCTGTTTTACATTTCCATTTATATGTGGGCTTCTCTCTCATTTGTTAATGTGGTATTTACGCTCTAAATTTTCCTCTTGCACATTCAGCTTTGAGCTATGATGCTTTTATGGTTTGTTGTTGAGTGTGGTTTTGCCTTTTATCAGAGTTTAATATATGTCAATTTACTTCTGCAAATGGAATATCAGGTCAAAAATGCACATATGGATGTGGAAACATTATTTGACACTGCTGACTCACTGCATATGTTGTTTGATTTCTGTAAATGTTTTCTTTCGATTTGAGATATTGAACAAGGTTGTTAACAGTAAATGATATTCAGTGCTTCACATTTTCACTTAGTTCTGATTTTTCAGCTTCTGCCAAGTTCCTCTTGCCTTCTTTACCAAAATTAGCAGGTTTTATTTTTTCTTGTTGCTTTTTCAAAAAAAATTTAAAATAATTGTTGATTTGGTTGAAAATTAAAAAGAGAAAAAAAAAATAGAGGATTTTTTTCTGGATAATGGTTGAAAATAAAAATAAAAAAAATAAAAAGAAAAAAAGAAAAAACAAATAGAGGATTTTTTATTTTTTTTTCCTGGATAGCAGGTGTTATTGATTGAGAGTGAAATTTAATGAGCTTTCTATGACTTGTATTATTTTCTGACCTTCACACAAGCAATTTTGATTGAAAATATGAAAGGGTATTTTCTCATCATCCTGTTTACATGTTATATGGTTGATGATCCGCCTTCTGTTTCCTTTATTGCAGCATTACTACATGTGCCTACATTGTTTTGCAATTTTCCAAGCTGTCATCAGAATCTGTACAAGATGCCATTTATCATGTCTTGTTGCGGAATCAAAGCAAGTAAGTCATAATATACATGCATATTTTTTCGTTGAAAGGTATTTTATTCATCGTATCAGTAAAGTATAGGGAAGTGCAAAGTTCAGATAAGAAAACAGGACTGGCTGGCCCCAGGGAAATTTTTATTAAGAAAACATCAATACATTTTAAGGGAAGTCCAAATACTTGGCACTGGCAATGTTGTGGTTGTCCAATTAAATTTAGGTGTGAAACCAGTTACAAGTTTTCCTCCTTAATTTTTTGCATAGCACCAGTAGTTGAGGCTTGAAGCTTTGGGTTGCTTTTGCTTTCATAAATCTTGATAATGTGCATATCATGCGAGAGGGAATATGCATACACACAAGAGACATCTAAGATGGTTTATATGTTTGGTAGTGTCTGACTAGTTGCTATGATAGAATTTGTCTATGCCATTGTAAAAGCAAATAGATCTAATTAAATTTTCAGGTTTTTGAAGACAAATTACTTTTGGGTTAGTTTAATATCCTAGTTTGCTAAATAATCTCCAGATATTTTCTCTAAACATGAAATCAAAATCTTAAATTGAGGATAGGAATGAAAATCTGTTCTGTTTACTGAATGAATAGTATATGAAGGACATCCTCCTCTTTGGTTAATAATAGAACCTTCTTAACTTCTTTATATAATCTCCAAAGTCTGGGTTTGCTTCATGTCCCTTGAGAATAAAAGTCTGGATGTTGCTTTTCTATTATTTTCCATCTTAACTTTTCCATAGTTATTAGGTAAAACATGCTCTACATACCTTTGGTCTTGTACTCTTATCATCCCCTTACTTGGATCAAATAAGAAAGCATCAGAGGATAATGGAAGAAAACTTTATTGCATTGTATAGTTAATACAAAATTTGTTTTTCATATTAGTGGCAGAATCCTTGTATTTATCATTTCTCTCTCCACCTCCATGAATGTGATTTTATTACTTGTTGAGAGATCTTTTTCTTCCAGGAATGGTACAGTACAAAAGAGGACATTTTCCCCTATTGTGACTGCAAGAATTAGTTTCAGTTTATTGGGTTTGCTGATGTTGGGAACTTTGATTTACACTCTCCTGACTGATGGTTCTCCTTTCCGCAAAGAGCTTTTAACACCGTAAGTTTTCTTCTATCTAAACTTTATTTCTTGTAGATCAGAATACTATGACAAATGAGTATACTTTTACTTGAAATTTCTTTGTTTTGTTGAATAACCAAGAGAAGTTTTGTTCAGCACCATCCCCAAGGGCACAAAACCCCAACCAAAAGAAAAAAAAAATTAATTAATTTTGAGTTATTTGTCATGTTTTTTTATGTTGATTTTGCTTTCTCATCCAATTTTTAGTTAATAATCAGGTCAATACTTGGTTTACTATTTTGTAAGATGCATTTAGCTTCCATTCTTTTGTGTCTAATATACTGGCTATTATATTTTAGAACTCCTCTATGCTTAAAAGAAGAGGTAAAATCTTTAGAAAGAATCAAATTTTTTGGGAATGAAACGCCTCATACTATCAACAAAGCTTTTAATATAGGTTGGGAATCTGTTGGGTTAGACCTAGTGCAGAGGGCAGTATATATTTCTATCCAACCTGATTTTATAATGTCTATATGTAAAAATTTCCATCTCTCCCTTTTTTTGTACTTGGCTCGAAAAAACCCACAATTTCCCATTAAATTAACCAAAGTTTCCTCTAGGCTAATAGATTTTAACACAAACTTGAAAACAATTGAGAATATTGGGGACTAAATGGGACAGATATATTGGGTTAGAGTTGGAAATTTTAAAAATGAATTAATTCAGTGCTTGAGTTTACCAAACCAGTTAGCAAAGGGTAATGGTTCTGGTTGAGTGAATTGTAATGTCTTCTTGCTACAAGTCCATAACTGCTCAACCAGGCCTGGCCCAAGTCACTGCTACCTCTAGTATTTGGTTTCTTTTCTTTATGTGCTAGGAATAAGTAAGGATGCTATTTTTAAGTACAGCATCCGTCTTCAAGTTTCTATATTTATTATCATGCAAAATTATGCTTCGAATTTTTTTTTCAGGTGGATGACAGCAACACTAATTGACTTCTATATCAATGTTGTGGCCCTCTCAGTATGTCCTTCAGTACTTCATCTTCATAGCTTCATTGCTACTTAAAAATTGCTTTCTTTAACTTGTGAGGGGCTGAAAAGTTTAAATCTTAGCATAATATCAAAGTAATCACATGAGCATAGGAAGTGTGATAACATCAATGTCTCTGAATTAAAATTAAAAATTTTTAAAAGAATGTTAGCGGGATTGCTTCAGGGTAGGCCTTCTGAATCAGTTGCAATGTTCTGAGTTATCAAACATCCATGCATAGAAATTAGTTTCTGCCATTGATTGAGATTGAATTTGAAAAGTATGTGGTTTAAAGTTTTATGTTCTATGGTTGCCATTCCTTTATATATTCTTAGGATTTTACATCTTTTGAACTCAGTACATTTCTTCTTTTGCTATAATTCATAATAGAAATTCAGTTGAGGTTGGAATAAAGGATGTCCAAAATGGTTGTAAATTTTTTAAGGGAAAATATTAAGCAGTTTCAGTGACTAGATTTTGGGATTGTGGTTTGTCACTTGTTAGTTGGAAGTCATTTTACTTCATTACCATCAAATATCTTCATCACTTATTTGTAAATTAAATAGTGAGAGAGAAAAGACCAAAGGAGTGCTCACTTTACAATAGCATAGATAAACCTTTTACACATCCAAGCAGAAAAAGAATATCCAGCGAATCTCCTTGCTTCAACTAAACCCCTATTGGAACTTATTTTAGAAGGTTGCACTTTTAGAGAAAAACATTTAATAGTCAGTGTTACTTCGTTTTCCCAAAGATGGCAAACTGTTAGATGAGTTTCTAGTAAGACTATGGAAGAAGTTTGAGAAAAATGTTATCTGGCCTTTAGAGTAGTCCCATCCCAATTACACCACTAGTTGAGCCTCTATAATTTACTGAGTTCAATTAAGATTCCCAAAACACTGTAAGAAAATCATGTTTTAATATTGTAAAAGTTTGTCTCAATTGATTGGTTGATTACTCTAAGCTCCCATATTTTTGCATCCATTGTCCTTCCTTTATATGCTCTGCTTTAAAATTTTCTGGCATATCCTTATTTGAAGTCTAATATTGGTAATCTGCACCTTAGGTTTTATTTTTCTCAATTTGTAGAATTCTATGCCAGTGGAAATCAAACAGAGTGTGAGCTCATCAAATGCCACAAATTTGAATCAAACAATTGCAATGTGATGGTGAATGGACCACTACCCAGGGTGAAAAGGTCTGAGTGGACCCAATAGTGACAATGTGCAAAATTCAATACTTCAAGCGTCTTTTAACCCCCACATGCAAATATGCATGCTCTTGGCTTCTGCAGTTGTGTTGACTGGGAGCCTGGAACTTGGCTTAGTTTTGCGTAAAACACTGAATCAATCGATTTAATTATGTTGTAAGAGAAGAAAGATGATGAGTATAAAATAATTGAACAATTTCATGAAAATTTAAAATATTCAGGTTTCTCTATATAAATAATAATAATTAGCATCCGAGATAATGAACCCATAAGCACATAGAAGAAAATATCAGGTGTAACACTCAAGTATCTACCTGCCTAAGTAATTTTATTACTTACAATTCGATGACATATTATACATGATTTATCATCACAATTTTTAATGGGTTCATAACTTTGTTAGATCTCAATATGATCTTGCTATTCTCAATCATCCTTTTCAATTGTGTATGTAATGTCAGGTTTGGGTTGCCTACAAAGAATCAAGTTGGATCAGTGCATTCCTTTGGATAATTCTATTGATATGTTTTGGCAGGTAATGTTCCCTTCATGGTTCAAAATTTCAGTTGGCTATTTCATTTATCTGCTTATGCAAACATGCAGCTTGGCCATCATATACTGCTATAAAGCTAGAGAGTTGCTGGTTGCTGTGGTCAACATATCAACCACATATCATATGCATAGTATTATCTGGGTTGACTTGATATTTAATAGATGTGGCTATGATTTTGTCATTCATTTTAAGAAAATAACTGTCAGATGGTTATCAATTAGTTTACAGGAATATAACCAAATATTTATTTCATATGCTAGGTTAATTTTTGCATGCCATAATTGTTTATTCATGTGCTTGTTGATTTAATATCTATATAATATCAATGGTTTGTGGCTATTGCTAAGTCAGATTAACCTGATATGATAGTAGTTAGTCATGAATCTTCAACAGAAAATTTCTAATAGCTACGTGCTAGGAATTGGCAGTTGCCTTGTTGTCCTCTCATTTTATGCATATAACCTTTTCCCCTTTTTCTTTCTTTGTTCTCTAAAATTTTGCTAGCTTTTTGTATTGTGGATGAATGAACAGATGGTTACTGTAATACTATGCTTTAACTACTCATCAAAGAATGTGCCTATTTAAGGTCAGGATGGCATATATTATGTATAAAAACGATATGGAACCTATCCTGCTATCATGACCACAAAAATCAGGCAATTTTATAAAACCGAATATGTAATTTGAACCTTTAAAAAAAATGGTAAAATGGACTCATAAGCACCTTCTCTTCTTTTTCATTAGTTCGGTTGTCCGGAGCTTATTTTAGAAAATAATAACATTTCTGTGATTATGACAACAAAGTCTTCTGAGGTTATACTAATATTTTGTTTCAAAAATTTTCAGCATTACTACATGCATCTACATTGTCCAACAGCTCTTCCAGCTCTCTTTTCAAGATCCACTTTACCTTGTTTTGTTGAATAATGGCAACAGGTAAGTCCAAAAATACATATGTGCATTTTGAAATCTTGCTGACCTTAAGTAATGCCACATTTCAAGAAAATAGCAGTTTTCATATGCTCCCTTTGCTATATGAAGTTGGTATCTATATTTGGGATCTTCTTACTGGGCAATATGAAATTTAGAGCATATGTATAGCATATGTGTGATGTTAATTAGCATTTCATTTGCAGGGTCCCTAGGGCAGGTTCAATTAACCGCTAGAAGAAAGGAATATCATTGGGCAGATGGCTCTAGAAAACTTACTTTGAAATGATTGTCCTATCGTTAGTTAGATGTAGTTTTCTAAATAAAAAGATAATTGGAGTTTGAAAAGGTCATTTGAAAGGACCCCTTGTAATATAGATATATTCCACTCTTCCTATGTGTCTCTATAATATGTTAACTATCATCTTCATAGAGAAATGTTCAGATGCAGTAAATGATTTGTTTTTGTGTCATCCAGTCATCCTAATGGAGGATGGTATTGTGACAGCTTGAGAGGAAACTCACCCTTTCAAGAACAGCAGGAGCTTCAAGATGTGATTATGAATTTTATGCTCATCTTGAGGGCAATTTGCCTAGTTGACATTAAAACAAGTTCCTGGATTTTTACAATTCTTCAACTTTTGCTATTCTTAGCAGTTTTGTCAAAATACTAGGAATTTAAAGAAAAGATAAAGCTGAAATAGGTCAAACCTTTGAAATGGATCAAGCCGATGATATTTGGAATTTCGGTTAAAACCTGAACCTTGGGTTGGATCCCAATGATTGCTAGATCCCAAAATTTACCAACATAGCAAGTCCTCAAACTGACCTCTGTTGATCCATTGCCCAGATGCATGGGAGTCATGGACTGTGATTTTCACCCAGACTTATTGGGTTCTGCAAAGAACAATGAAAGAACTGCTTCTAAACTGGAATTCAAAAATTTGTTAGCAAAAAACAAGACAAAGAGATTTATTTTGTTTTCCTTGTATGCTTGGACAGGGATTGGAACTTTGATTAGGAAGCACACTTTCTGGAATACACTAACAGCTTGGGTTGTACAAGAGTCTTGAAGTGTTTTGAGCTCTTGTTTTGCTCTTTCCCATTCCAGATTTGTCCTGTTTCTTTTGGCACATTGCTGAAATTATAACCCTGCATCCCAAAACCTATGTTTCATGACCTGCACTCAAAGCTGTTTTAGAATTTGATAAAATCAATTTCATAAGCCCCTCATATCAATAGGTACTGTCTGAAGAACTCAGGAAGTTCTTTTTCATACACCTTCCATCTGGGAAAATCTAGTCAGATGCATTGAGGCTTGGACTAGTAAATTATGTGCTGATGAAACATTCTCTGTCGTCTTTCTCCATTTGTGTCTTTGTTTTCTGAGAATACTGAAAATATTTGTCATCAATTGTGTTAGGCAGAAAACAGGTATGAGACAACTTCATGGAGATGATGGTGCAGCTCAACTGATGGATAACAAAGTTTTGGGCAAACCCGACATGTACTGAAACATAGATACAGACAATTCTACACTGGACGAACCGATGAATTATGGTTGATATTTTCTCATCATTTATAGTCTAAACAAGGTCTATACTGTATTGTATGCATTGATATATAATAATAATAATAATAATAATACAAATGATGCAAAATGCATATACCATTTGAGCTTGATGAACAGATGAATATTGGTCTATATTTTCATGCTATGCACAGTGTAAACAATCTTCATTCTGTATCATATCTTACTTTTCTAATCAAGTGCTCTATAATTGTTATTGTTTTATGTCCATAAGTAATTAAAATTTGTTACTTATTTGCATGCTCACAGAACATTCCATGCAAGTTCATCATACTGAGAATATTCTTTTCTTTTTTTTTTCTTTTTTTATATACAATGACACAGTTCAAAATTCTAGGTAAAGTGTTATTCCAAAAGGATACAAGACCAAAAGGGAAAGAAATCATATTCTCAGTTACCCAACAAAACTATTTCTTCATCCAACTGGTTTTTCTAGACTCCAAGCTTTCATATTCTTTTCTTACCCATTGCATCTGCTTAAAATCCTAGCCCTAATTTTTTTTCCCCTTTTTTCTTCTTCCCATTTCTTTCTTTCTTAAAAGGGAGATACATCTTCTTACCCATTGCCTTTTCACATATCAGGGAAAAAAAAAAAGGAAATGAAAAACTTTTACTTGTAGGACTAGGTAGGGAGATACATAGGTTTGCCATTTGTAATCTTAATAAGTAAAATGTATAAATTTAGTGTCTAATTACCACTTCAGATTTGGAACTTTTTGATTTATTTAGATTTCTAACACTTAATCAATATGGTCATGGATCATCGTAAGCATCAATGGACCTTGTAACCGTCTTTTTAAGGTAGTGTTTGTTTTTTGTTTTTTTTTTTTTAACTTAATTTTAAATAGAACTGAATTTAACTTAAAGCTAAATAGTTCTTAATAGTATTAAGTTGTTTTTTTTTAATATTTTATTTTTGTCAAGTGTTGAGTTTTTTGTTTTTTATATGCTAAAAATAACGTCTTATTGTATTAAGAAAAATAATTCTTAAATTATTTCTTCTTTGACCAAAAAATAATCTAACATATTTTCAATAATTTTAAAATATTAGAAATTATTTTAAAAGTTGTTGAAGTTCAAGTTCTGAAAGAAGAGAAGGGGGTAGTCGAGGAAGGTGAAGTGATAAGAACAGGGAGATTCATTATGATAATAAAGTTGGAGGTTGAGATTTTTTGGAGGGTTTAAAAATGATATTTTTTCTATTCAGAGAAAGTCAAATATTTTACTAAAGGATATTCGTTTTTTTAGCTTTTTGCTGAAAACAATTTGCTTTCAAAATTTAGATCGTTTATTTTTCTCATTTTTCATGACTTATTATAAATTTTTTTTTAATAGAAAAAGTCAAAATATTTAGGATTAAGTAAAAAAAAACAAACAAACAAACACCACCTAACTTTTTCTATTCAATGAAAAATATTTAAAAATAAGTAATAAGTTAAATAAAAAGTTAAAAACAAACATAAAATCTAAAACACAAATTGTTTTCAATAATAAATTAAAAAAAAAAAAACAAACAAACAAACACCCTCTAAATCTCTTTTTCTTTTCTCAATTGCTCCATAAATAGTTTAACTCAACAAAAGTTAACATGAGACTTACATATCTTTAGTATGTAATAAAAGAAACTTTTGTCTCACAATGATAATTGAATGAGAACTCTAAGGTTCCATGCATGCATAGTTGATTAAAATTAAAATACAAGTACTTGTTGAAATATTACAACAAAGAAATATAACTCCCATTCTATCATGTTTATCTCAAATATATAACATTTAACATGAAGGCATAAGAACCTTTTTGCAACTCCGAGCAACATCTTCTAGAAAAATGGTTCGTACTAAATGCAATCAAATTAACGTAACAAAACAAATAATAAGATAACCAAAAGGAAACCATGATAGAATGGCATGAACATGCAAATGTTTTGCACTTACAAAACAAGTAATATAAATGTCACTACCTATAATAGGATATAAAGTTGAGAAGAAAATATTATCCTACTTGTTTAAAAAATTCCTATAAACTTAATATCTTTTATAGTAAGTTTCGGGTTATACTCAAAGTGTAGTATAAATCACAATTGACTCTACATGAGAACAAATATAAAATGATAGGGTTAAAGGAAAAATAACTTAATGGAAAACTATAACTCTAATTTATTAATTTCAAAAGCAAAACTACAAAACTTGTTTGAAATATAATAACACAAAAGGAAAAATTAAAGTGTAGGAGTATTAATGCATCTACTATATGAGTACTAAAGGAACATAGACATATAGAGAATAAAATGACAAAATGATAAAGATATGCAGTATGGTAGGAATCCAAATCTAGAGTTTTTTTTCACAAAAGGAAGAATTAAAGTGTAGGAGTATTAATGCATCTACCATATGAGTACTAAAGGAACATAGACATATAGAGAATAAAATGACAAAATGATAAAGATATGCAGTATGATAGGAATCCAAATCTAGAGTTTTTTTTAAAAAAAAAAAAAAAAATCACTAGTTTTCTATTTTAAGTTGGAAGCAAACTTCTAGCTTGTTGCAGCTTTTGTGTTCGACTTGTATTAACAAGGGCTCCAAATGATGACTCCCACCACATCAAGGTGACACTCTACTAATGAGTTATATCCCTTCCCTATCTTACTATGGTATTTCAAGAAGAAAAAATGGTTTTAAACTGACCACTACTTCGTATAAATATGACTCTCGTCCTTTTAGTTTCTTAGTAAAATCATATAAGGGAAGCATCTTACTACTTCATTTGAGTTCTAAGAAATAGCAAAAAGATTAAAAGAAATGAAAATATAATAAGAAACGACATTATGGTAAAGCATTAAGGTTAAACATTAAAGCTATGATGCTTTCAATAAGTGTCATTATACACCCTATTATATATATACCCAATTACAACTAAATAACGACATCATACTTAAAGGATCATCTACTTACTCCTTAATTTAAACTTTTATTGAAAAGACAAAATGATAATATCTAGTTTGAAACTCAATCAAACTAAATCCAATTAGGACAGTGCATATCTTTTTTTTTTCCTGAGTTTGAGCAAATTTAGAGTCTATTTGGCAGAGTTTTTAAAAACAATTTTCTATTTTTAAAAACAGAAAACAGTTTTTAAAAATTTATAACACTGTTTGGTTATTGTTCATTGTTTTCGGTTTTTAAAAACAAAGTGAAATAGAGAACAACTTTTAGAGAATAAGTAAAAATTGTTTTCATTAGTTTTTAAAAACAATAGAAAAACACAAAATCTTTTATTTCTCATCTACATAGAATTATTACTTTTCAATTTTTTTTTTCACTTGGGAAATTAACTTCAAATTAAACAATACTTAATGTGTTGAATTTGTTAACAAGTCCATTAATTTTTAAAAATAATTTAAAAGGTAAATAATAAACTTATTAATACCAAAAATTTATTAATATAATAATTTTTTTTCTAATATATAATAAAATAGTATATTCTCTACTAAAAATATAATTTATGATTTTATTATAATATTACTATTTATGTTTTACTAAAAACTATATATTTTTTAACTTATTTAAAATTAAAAAAATTATTTCATTTTCAATAAGACTTAAATTAAATTTAATTAATTAATATTATATAAATCGAATTTAAAATGTTTCTAAAAATTAAAAAAAATTATCTGAACAAGTCTTTTTGTTTTTTATTTTTAAAATCCTTTTAATAATAACTTACCAAATATCCTTAGTTTTATAAAACATTAAAAACCTTTTTTGATTCTTTAACTTTAAAAAAGTTTCTAAAAAAAAGCATAAGAATCATGATCAAACAAAAAAAAAATAATTAATTAATTAAAGTACTTAATTGACTTGTATTAAAAATGAATATTAAAATTATTTTTATATTATAAATTTTTTTGTTACACTACAATAAAAAAATTGTTTCATAATTTAAAAAAAATACTTATCTTTAACTCATATATAATTGTAAATTGAATTTTTATTTTTTAATAAGACTTAATTTGAATTTGATTTCATATTATTATAAATTAATTTTATAAAAATTTTATAAAATAAAAGTAATACATTGTCTTTAAAAACAATACAAATTCTTTCATTCAAACAAACTTTTTATTTTTTGTTTTAAAAAACTACTTTTTAAAACATCTTGCCAAACACTCTTAATTTTTAAAAAATTCTAAAAAACTGATTTTTGTTCTCTATTTTAAAAACAAATTTTAAAAAACACCACCAAATAGGCTCTTATACTCAACCAAGGCCCAAATTAAATTACCTAGTTTGGTACCAAGACTAGTGAATGAACACCAAGTTAAAACTGGTTGCATCTCATCTAATAATAAAACCTATAGACTGATTAACCTATGCCTTACTATAATGGTATGATATGCAACCTTAGTTCACATATGAAATGCCTTGAGAAAATTTTATTTAAAAATAGTCTTATGTACATAACGAGAAATAGATCTTAAAGGGAGAAAAAAAAAAAAAAAAACTCCCAAAGTCCTTACATGTATAGAGAAATTGGAGAGAAACTAATATGAGGCCCTCAATAAGTTTCTTAAAGCTTAACTAAACTTATCAAAAGAAAAAAGTTTCTTAAAGCTTAACAAAAGTTCTATTTTATTTTTCTGATAGATGCAAATAGTAATTGATGCATCCTACCCTAACTCAAAAAAGAAAAAGAAAGAAAGAAAGAAAGAAATGCCATGCACCTTTCGCTCTCAAATGTTTCAACAACAAACATGAGATCAATGAAATCACATGACTTGCAAGTCATATATAGAGTTACAAAAGAACTTGGTTCCTTCTCAAATTCTTCAATGGCAACCTTGAACTCATTCCCAAAATACAATCTCTTTCCATTTAATAGCCTCAAACTATTTTTCATTCTTTAGTATGATTGTAGTTTCATTTTCAACCTCAAGTTCTTTTGTTGTTTCAAAAATATGCACAACAAATATTTCTTTGCTATCCATGCTCTCTTTATCGCTTAAGCTTTCAACTTCCTCTACAAGTAAATGAAATTAACCTTATAAAAAAATTCTAATACTCACTTAAACAAGGACTAGACAAACAATTCTTAGAATGAACATAGACAATGTATCAAGGAGAGAATTGAAATTATATATATAAACATAAAACAAGACATCAAATAGTTTTAAACATAATTAATCCACATAAAATAGTACATGAGAATTTCTTATTCGCCTACTCTATGATGTAATGTCAAAAAACAATGGCAACACAATTATATGATAGATTCCTCATGAGATTTGTTTACTATAGAAGCATTTCACAAGCCAAACAAAGTAATTTTCTATTCTTCCTTCTCCATCAAACCCACCTATTTCTTTTCTTTTAAATAGTTCTTTGTTTTTTTTTAAATGTACTTATTGATTTTATGATTATATCGAGAAATATCGGTGATATAAAAATTAAGCAAGACTTGTGAAAATGTTAGGAAAAACTTAGAAAAAATTATGTAAGAAAAAATAATAAACATATTAAGGTTATTTTGTTAAAGAAATCGATATATGTGTTATATAATTTATAATATTCACAATAATGTTTATAACTTGAAACATATTTTATACTTATCTAGCTATCTAATTTGGATATATTCAATAACATAGAAAGAATTAATTCATATTTATTTTGTATTTAGTTATTATATAAAAGACATGATAATTGAAATTAATTTATTTATAATAAATTGATTCTAATTAATTTATGATATTTATATATACAAAAAACATATATTAATTAATAAAATTATAACACACACACACACACACACACACATATATATATATATATATATATATATATATATATATATATATATATATATATATATATATATATATATATATGGGAATACTATATATAATAATTTAATGTAATATATACAAATATATGTCAATAGAATAACAAAATAAAAGTTGGTTAGGTGACACAACCTCTCATTCCAAATGTGAGGTCTAGGGTTCTCAAACCCTGCCTTCACAAGCACTTAAAATTTAATTACATTTGCATCCTTGGTTGTAATTAGCTCTCAGTAATAAGTTCCAATTGTCTTTTTTTAATCATTTTTTTTTATCATAAGGTTCTCTTCTAACTTCAAATCTAAGTTTTTCTTCTTCTCTTTGTTATGATCATATTCCAACATTGTCTTTAAGTTTCTTTCATTCTTTTTGTCTTATTATGGTTCATCCATAGTTTTAAAAGGCTCAAGGCACACCAAGGCACAAGGTAGTCCTAGAGCCTGAGGCGCAAAGTGTACCTAAGACACAGGCTTTAGTGAAGTGAGACACACCCTAATCTACATATATATTTTTATATAATATAATCAAATTTAACAATCATTCATTTGTCCTAAACACATAAATCATCAAATATCATCCAAAACTTCAATTTAATCAACAACAAAAATAAATAAATAAAGAACTCCAAGCATAAAAACAAAGCATCGTGATTGCTAATAGCCTAATATATATCCAAATCCAAAGTTTCCTAATCAAAAAATGAAATTTGTCCACAATTCAAAAGCATCATTAAAAAACACTTAAATAACAAATTTGTCCACAATAATCAATCATCATCATCACCATTTCCATCATCACATTTGTAGCTTTCCCCATCTTCATCATTTGCTGAATCAACCATTTCTCCATCTTCATCTTCATCTTCATCTATTAGTGAACGAGAAGGCAAAGTTTTAGAGCTTGAAGTTATCTCCCTTAGTGGTGGTATTATGCTTAAGTTTGTTCTAGCTCTAGCTCTAGTATCAAACCTGGCCTCCTCAACTCCAGTAGCTCTAACAACATCACCCCATGTCAAATTATCTTCATCAAATACAAAATTATCTTGTGCACCTCCATGAGAATCCTTCTCTTTCATTCTTTCTATCAACCATTTATTGCTATCATCTATATCTTTCAAGGAAATTAGGTTAATGGTGTTACGTTCATTGTATCTTCTCTTCAAGGCTCGATTATACTTAATGTATACCAAACCATTCAAGCGTTGATGATCTAACTTATTTCTCCTCTTGCTATGAATCTACTAAAATTTTTAAGCTCATAAATATATTTTAAAGTTTTAACTTTTAACTTTTAAGTTACATTCAAGAGTCTATTAGACTATTACTTGTAATTGTTTTGATCACTTACATTTTCAAAGATGCTCCAATTTCGTTCACAACTTGATGCACTACATGTTAGGTTGAGGACTTTCATTGCAAACTTTTGCAAATTTGGAGGTAAAGCTCCATATGTAGCCTACCATTCAGTTGTAGTATAGATATTAACAATTTAGTGAAACAATTCACCTATTTTAGCAAAAATACAATCTAATCATTTAAATAAACAAAACTAAATAACTAATATGGTGCTCTAGTCTTCCTTGTCTTAACAGCTAACTCATTCCCAAATAGTCCTTGGGCATTTGTGTACAAACTCACTTCAGCCACAACTTTTTCTTGATAGTAGGGTATCTTGTCAGCCTTAAGATGCATTTATACAAGTCACTCATAATCTCTGTATCATGCTCTATTTTTGGTGTATCATAGAAGAATTATCGGTTCAAAAAGTACCCCACTACATGCAAAGGTTGATGAAGCTAAATTTCCCACCTCTTATAAATGATTTTGAATATTTCTTTATACTTCTCTTCATTTCCATTAAAACTTCTCACAATTGTATCCTTAGCTCTATTCATGACCTCATAGATGTATCCTATAGGAGTTTTTTTTTCACCATCAACCAAATGAAGCACATGAACAAGGAGACCCGAAACCTTTAAGCAAAACACAATAGTGTTCCAAAATGAAGGCATTAGAACTATGTTGGCTATAGTTTTCCCCTTCTACTCTTTTTCCCATTTACTATTCGTCCAATCTGAACTTGTAAACATTTTCCTCAAGTTGTTTTTTTTATTCATGCAATCTCAATAATGTGATGAAAGTAGATGCAAACCAGTCTTTGCAGGCCTAAGCAATTTTCTTTGTCCAATAAACCACTTCATCATGTTGAGTAGCCCTGAACGATTATAAATATATCCATTTAGTGATATAGCCCTCTCTAATGTCCTCTTGATGTTTAGTAGCTTTCCAATATCTTCCAACATCAAGTCAAGGCAGTGTGCAATACATGGTGTCCAATACAAATATAAGCACTTTAATTTTAACAACTTCCTTATGTGACATTATAGATAATAAAGTTACATAGGTTCTCAAGATAAATAATTCAAATTTTAAAATTAAATAAAAATTCAAAAAATAATTTATTACCTACCATCACATAAATTGAGTGATTATCTATTATAACTTGAATAACATTCTCCTCATCAACTTGTTCTACCCATTTGTCAAGTAACTCAAACATCTTTTCTCCTGTCTTAATCATTGAAGAAGCATCAATGGATTGCATAAACATGGTCCCCTTTGAACAATTAACCAAAAAGTTCACCAAAGTTATTTATTTCCTATCGGTCCATCCATCCAACATAATTGAACATCCATTTTTTTTCCATTCCACCATATGATCTTTCATCAAATCTTTTGTAAGAGCCAATTCTTTCTTGAGGTTAATAACTCTTACCTCATGAAGAGTTGCTCCCTTTATACCCACACCATACTGGTCAATAGCCTCAATCATTGGTTGAAAACTCAGATATGTGATTGCATTAAATGGAATAGCAACCTCATACATCCATCTTGTGATAAGCATTTAAATTCTTTCTCTTGCTTCTTTTTTATAGGCATCATTGATAGTAGTTTGATTCATATTCCCACTCCTTCGATTTTGAACAACCATCTCTACATTAGCAATGAAAAAAATGATCTATTGGACCTTTTTGTCTTGTTTTTTTTTTTTTAAGAAAATATCCTACCACCACTTCTTCCTCGGTTACTACCCCCACTAGAAATGTTGGTGACATTCATTCTACTATTAATCTCCTCACCAAAATCTTCATCTTCCAAACCAAACAAACTTTCTTTAACATCTTCGCCCCCTATATTCATTTGCTCTTTTTGACTTTCTTGGAACTCATATACTATTCCATTACTTCTCTAACATGTTCCAGACATTTTCTACACTTTTTAGCATTTCTATATCCACCAACAAGATGTTGTTTATGTCTATATATGCCTCATTTGGTTACTTTATCACAAAAAATGCATATGATGGTGTTCAAATTTTTTTCATTAGGCGAACGAGCATACTTCCATCCAAGATCTATTCTTCCACTTACACTAGAGTCCACTTGAGTTTCACTCTTATTTATCCATCTTGCAAACAAATTATCTATAATACAATAAAATAATTATTATTAAATTAAGAAAAAAACTAAAAAAAAATATATGCATATCATATTAACAAAAAATATGCACATGAGAGTGTTTTTTATTTGTTTATTTTTATTTAGTAAAATTTAAATGTCAAAATACAATATTTATTTATTTTTTAAAATGCCAATGAGAATTATGAGACAAGAACGAAAAAAAATGTTGAAAAGTGAAGAAATGAGAAAGATACCAAGGTCCCGGAAAGGTACGTATATTTTTTCTCTATTTTCTCCTATTTTTCCTCTTCTTCTTCGTCTTTTTCACTTCTCCACTACACAGCTAAAGCTAAGGCAAATTTTGGAAGGGTTGTCGGGTTGAAAACAATTAGAAAAGGAGGCTAGAAGGGAAAATAGGGTCAAAACGGCGTCGTTTTGGCTTGTTTTTTATTTTAAAGGAACATGCTCCAAAATGACGTTGTTTTGACATGTTCTTTCTAAAATAAAAAAAGTGTCAAAACAACGTCGTTTTGGTCCCAAAAAAAATAAAAATTAAGGTTTCTCTTTGCCCTCTGCAACCCATCTCTGGAAAAGAAGAGAAGAAGAAGAAGGAGAAGGAAATAAAATATTGAGGAGCATCTGTGGACCGCATCGCACCTTGCCCAAGTGCCTCATGCACCTTGGCGGCGCCTTCATGAAGGAGTGTCGCTTACCTTCAGGCTAGGCACCGAAGGATGGCGTTGCGTCGCTCGGAGCCTAGGCGCACCTTTCACAACTATGGGTTCATCTATATTCCTAACTTCTCTAGAAAAAAATTTAAATCTTTTCTTACTTTAAAGATAACCAAATCTACTATAAACTCTTCCCTATATAACCATAGCATCATCTAAGTCCATTCATCCATGTCATCTAGTAAAAAAAAATATAAAATATTAACACATGTTGTAGTAATTAGAAACTTTAAAAAAGATAAGTAGTCTCCGGTTAAGATTCTATATGGGCATCCTCGCACACCTTAATGGTCATCCTTCATAATAGCTCAACAATCTATTAAGATTCAATATTAGGGATGAATTTTTTTACATTTGCTAGTAACTTTAATGAAGAATGAGTTCCAACAATCCACTTTATTGATGTGGGTTATCCCATTCCATGGATCCATATTTAGATTTTTCATATTCATAATCTATTATGAATTCTTCTCCAACTGTACTCAACTTTCAAAATTCAAAATGTTCAAGTTTCTTTTAGTAATTACAATAGAACAAAGAAATTGATTTTTTTTTTCATTTCCAAAACAAAATAAAGCTTTGAGAAAAATAATGAAGATGAAAAAAAATCTTCTTAGGCATGTAATTTGTAATATTGAAATCCATAATTATTCACTTGTCCCTTATTTCAAGCCCACCAAAATCTTATGGTTCCAAAGTGAATGTTTCTACAAAATGACTATTCCTTTGTCTCTCATCATTCCTATTTAGGGTAGAAGAATATCATTTCAACAAAACAAAGAGAGTCATTGGTGCCAATGAATGGGTATCCATGGAGTTACCAAGTGGAAATTCAATCTAATGGATTGAAAAGAAAACAACCCATAACAAACTAAAAAGAAAAAATATATATGAAAATTAGCATGTAAAAAGTAAAAATAGTTCTGATTATTTAATTTCCATGAGTGTCTCTTTTTTCCTCTTGAAGCTTCATTTCCAGAAACTATAATTCATAATAAAAGCATCCAAACTAAGCCTTTGTATGTATCCATATGTAGTGTATTCATCTGGGATACCACCTCCCTAATTTGGTCCTCCTCAAATTATCTTCTCATCCATAAAAACAATAATATCATATAGTGGAAACAATGAAGACCCTTCAATTTCTCTTCAACAATACCAATCTATTCAAGTATAAGGAAAACAAGATTAGATGATGAAGAGACTTACTAATAGCAATAGTGGTTGGCAATAGAGTTTCCTGATGGTGACCTCCTATGGAAGTTGGTTATGACTATTCTATTGGATTAGGCCATTTTGGTGATGGAATTTGTAAGGGGGAATGGATTATGGAAATTGATGTGGAGTCAAATGATGTAGGGCATTTCAGCTATGGATTTCATTGATAACAAAAGCATTAGGGTAACTCAATAATGGATGAAGCAAGGGGTTTCTCACCCACACGAGTTATGTATGATTAACACATATCAATTGGTTTCTACTTAAAAAGGCCTAATTTGGGGTAAGTGTTGATGTTTATGGGGAAACATAGTAACTCTTTGAAATGAAAGAAGTGTGTATCTTTAAAGCCAAAAGACTAATTTTTTTCATGTTATAAATTATATATATATCATAATTGATGATATTTTTCCTTTGATTATATTGTATAAAAATCATCTTGATAATAGAGATTATGAACAATGAGATATTATTTCTAATTTCCTTATAATTTTAAAATATGTTCACAACATATAAGCTTGCCATGGACAACATACTTATTAAAAGTCATCATGAGTTGTACTACTATATGTAATAAAGTAATGGATCTCATTCACTAAAGTTGAGAGACTCTTAGTAAACTTCCTGGGTGATTATAATGTGATAGTCACAAAATTAGTCTTCTACAAGACAACTCTTGGACATCTTATTGTTTGTTTTGTTTAATGTTACATAAAATCCTTGGACTTAAGAATGTCACTAAGTTTTGTATTTGACTGTATAGCTTTGATATTGTCAACCATTGATGTCTAATAGTAAACTATATATTATAAATGATGTAATGGATATCTGATAAAGGATCCATTACTCCTATAGTATGAGAGAATATTTAAGATTGCGTCACTATAAATTGGATTAAAATAACAATTGATCAATTTAGAAAGAAATTTTTTTAAGCATATATATCTGTGAAACCAAGGTTTGGTTAATCTCAGTTTTGATGATAACAAAACAAGGTTTAGAACTAATGATTATATTTCAAGTGTGATTAGGCAAGACGATTTCCAAAGTAGCAATCACAAAGACAAATCAAGCCAAAGAGAAATCATGAAGAAGACCACCTCAAAGAAAAGTGTTTTTCAAAACCCAAGCTTCATAAGATTTCTTTGTAAGGTTGTTGGTGCACTAGGATTTTTATGCATTACATTCTTTACTTATATACCAAAATCATCCAAGAGTTATTTTGTTTTAAATATTTTAAAATTGAATGATTTCATGTTTTCAACTAAAACCTTGTGTCAAATGTTTTTCAAACTTGTTTAAAAGGTTTTAAGTTGAAAAGGTTGGTTGTTAATCCAAAAATGGCTCAACCGGTTGAACAGAATAAGGAACCGGTCGACCCTCAGCTCAACTGGTCTAGGTTCAGGTCAACCCCCAACTCAACCTATCAAGGGTGCAAAAAACTTTCTCATTCTTCCAAAACGGTTGTTCAATCGGTCAAGGTTGAACCTCAACCAGTCGAGGTCCGATCAAAAGTAGGTTGAGGTTCGATCAAGGGTCGGTCGAGGTCCGGTCAAGGGCCGGTTGAGGTCCAACGGTCACTTGCCAAGCATTAAATGCTAACGGCTAGTCAACTGGTCGAACCCCCAACAGTTGGTTTGGTTTTTTTTTCCTCTATAAAAAGACTCCAAATCTTCATTATTGATGAGCTCAACCTTCCCAAACCCTTCTTTAATATATTTGAGCCTTGGAAGAGTGTTTTGAGTGCACCATTGTTCTAAAACTTGCATATCTTTAGTGCACCATTCAATCCTATTTTTCTTGTATCATTTGAGTTTAAAGTTTTTGTACTAGGATTTTGTGATATCAATTATTTATATATCTTTGAGAGGAAGATTCTCAAGTGTGGGGTATTATTTGAGAGGTTGTTCAAGAGTGGGGTATCTCTTGAGGATTGTAAAAGGTGCTTGGAGCCAAAAGTCTAAGAGGGTGAATTGGAACCATAATCCAATTGTATTGCTTGAAAGCTTGGTTTGGAAGCCTTAAATTAGTGGAACCTCAAGCTTGGGTTGAAGCTAGAGGAGAGTGGATGTAAGTCGGGTTGCGCCAAACTACTATAAAATCTTGTGTTTGCATTATCTCTTCCCTACTATTTTACTTTATATGCAATTGACTTTATATTGTTTTATTATATATTTGCATATAATTGTCTCTTGCATTCACATATTTTAAATTTACAAAAAAGAAACCATCACCCTATTCACCCCCCTTCTAAGGTGATTACTATAGGTTGGATTAGCCTAATTTTTTCTAACAATATCTATATAGTATATCTTATATTAAGTTTTTCTAAAAGGTCCAATTATAAGAGGTAACACATTTACAAGTTTAATAACAATCATTTTGGTCTAACTCAAAAACTTATAAGGAATATTAGCTAATGGAAAGATTAATAAGTAAGTAGGGAACTCACTAATATATCTCTTATTCTTTGGGTGAAATTGCAATTTGTTTTAAATATAATTGCAATTGACAAGTTTATTTGGAATAAACTTACTAAAGATATAGAGATCCCACAAAAGGTCCCATTCTATATGTCCTCACCTTGATTATTGAGAAGAAACAATTAATTTATTGAAATATATGTTAATGTTACCATATACAATTTAGGAATCATATTGGCTATACATATAGGAAAAGATTGACAGATTGGCTTACCATGTATTTTTTAATATTACCATATACAATTTAGGAATTAGTTAGACTCTATGTATAGGATATATATCTGTGTATAGATGGATGTAGGAAGATAATAAAAGAAAACTGATAAGAGTTCTTGGTTTCTGTGGAGTTTTTTTAGTATTTTGACATGGTATCAAAGCAAGGTTTCGGCACCTTTTGAGTGGAGTTCGTGATCTTCTACCAATCAAAAGCTTAGCATCGAAAACAGTGTTGATCGGGTTCATCACGACCTGATTCTTGGCCGTTTTTGTTCCAATTTTCTGGTGGGCTATTTCCTTTGTCTCTCGATTGCATCATGTCATCAGATAAGTTGGAATCGTTTCCTATTAGATTTACTGGCAAAAATTATTGTGCTTGGGAGTTTTAATTTAAATTATTTGTCAAAGAAAAAAAATTATGGGGTCATATTGATGGGAGTAATCCTGTACCTTGTGATGTCGAGGCTTTGTCTAAGTGGGAAATTAAGGATGCTCAAGTTATGACCTAGATGCTTAGCTCGGTTGAACTTCACCATGTTCTCAATCTGAGGCCTTATAAAACTGTTGCTGCTATGTGGAATTATCTCCACACGGTTTACAATCAAGACAACTCTGCTAGGTGTTTTCAATTGGAGTATGAGATGGCTAATTTCACACAAGGAAGTCTCTCAATTAAGGAATAATTTTCTAGTTTTCAAACTCTTTGGATTGATTATTCCGACATTGTTTATGCTAATGTTCCCTTTGCAACTCTCTCTACTGTCCAAGCAGTGCATGCAACCAACAAGCGAGATCAATTCTTGATGAAGCTACAACTTGACTTTGAAATTGCATGATCTAATATGATGAATCGTCATCCTGTACCATCTCTGGATGCCTGCTTGAGTGAACTTTTGCGTGAGGAGTAGCATATCGTAACTCAAGCTACCATGGAACATCGAGCTAATGTTAGTGCACCTGTTTCTATGGCTTATGCAGCACAGGGGCAAAATAAGGGTCGAGACATGCATGTTATCCAGTGCTTTAGTTGTAAAGATTTTGGTCACATTGCTCGGGATTGTCCCAAGAAGTTCTGTGACTACTGCAAGAAACATGGTCATATCATCTCTGTTTGTCCCATTCGACCTTAAAGGAAGTAGGGTACTACTTATCATGCCTTCATCAGTGCCTCTAGTTCTGCTAAATTGCCTACTGCCTCGTCGGTTGTTCCTATTCCTATTACTACAGTCTTAGCAAACCCGAACACACTCACTCCTAAAATGGTACAACAAATGATCATTTCTGCTTTTGGGCTCTCAGGTAATCATACGGTTTCTTCTAAGCCATGGTATTCTGACTCTGGAGCTTCTAACCATATGACGAATACCGTTCTTTCTCTTTCCAATGTTAGAAATTATGATGGAAATCTAAAAATTAACAATACTGATGGCAGTTCTCTGCCTATCAGTGTTGTTGATGATCTTTCCTCTTCCTTAACCGATGTTTTTGTGTCTCTTGACCTCTCCACAAATCTGATTTCTATTGGTCAATTGGTTGATAATAATTGTAATGTCAATTTCTCTTGTTTTGGTTGTATTGTGCAGGATCAAGTGTCCGAGAAAATGATCGCGAAGGAGCCTAAAGTGGGACGACTCTTTCCTCTTCATGTTTTTCCTTCCACTATTATTCCTAGTTTTCGTTTACTTTCATTTGCATGTAATGTTGTTGGTTCTGGACATAAGATGTGGCATAGATGTCTTGGCCACCCAAACTCTGATGTACTTCGTATTTTGTTTAATTCTGGATTATTGGGAAATAAAACATGTACTTCTCTTGATCTTTCTTTTGATTGTACGTCATGCAAATTTGGCAAAAGTAAAGTTCTACCTTTTCCTCATTCCGCATCTCATGCCTCACAATGTTTTGATATTATACATAGTGATGTTTGGGGGATTGCACCTATTGTTTCTCATGCACATTACAAGTACTTTATTACTTTCATTGATGACTTTAGTTGTTTTACTTGGGTTTACTTCCTCTGGGCTAAGACTGAAGTTTTTTCAGTCTTTATGCACTTTCTTGCACTTATTGAGACTCATTTTCCTACCAATATCAAGGTATTGTGCTCTAATTCTGGTGGAGAATACACGTCTAATGAGTTTCAGAACTTTCTTCAAGGCAAATGGATCATCTCTCAGCGTTCTTGTCCTTTGACACCACAACAAAACAGTGTTGCTGAGAGGAAAAATCATCACCTTCTTGATGTGGTAATAACTATTTTACTTGACTCATCAGTTCCTCCTCGTTTTTGGTGTGAAGCACTTTCTACTGCAGTTCATTTGATCAATCGCTTACTCTCTCATATGTTAAATCATGTTTCTCCTATCTCTAAGTTGTTTGGTCATTCTCCTTTATATTCTGATCTTCGTACATTTGGTTGTATTTGTTTTATGCATCTACCTACTCATGAACGACATAAACTTATTGCTCAGTTTATTAAGTGTGTTTTTCTTGGTTATGTTATCCCTCACAAGGGTTATGTTTGTTATGATCCCCATGCTCGTCGTATACGAGTTTCTCGAAATGTGATTTTCTTGGAAAATCAATATTTCTTTTCATCTCATGTTGAGCTGCCATCTACATCTGTATCTCTTCTGCCTAGTTTTTTTGAATCCCCAACAATTGTGGAAAGGTTCAAACTTGGTTTTGTGTATGAAAGACATAGTTGACATGAGTTTGGTTCCACTTCCTTTGTGTCTCCTTCCGATCTTGACCCGACGCTTGATCCTACTCCTGTTTCCACCACTCTTCGTTGATCTACTCATTTTTCTCGACCCCCTGATTGGTATGAATTCTTCTCTCTTGTCTCTCTTGTTGCTACTTTATCCACTATTTCTATTCCCTCTTGCTACAAACAGGCCATGGAACATGAGTGTTGGCAAAATGCAATGTAAGCAGAACTTCAAGCACTTAGGGAGAATCATACTTGGGATATTGTTCTTTGTCCTCCTACAGTCAAACCTATTGGGAGTAAATGGGTTTTCTCTATAAAACTTCGTTCTGATGGCTCTTTGGACCGGTACAAAGCTCATCTTGTAGCTCTAGGTAACAAGCAGGAATATGAGGTTGATTATGAGGAGAGATTTGCTCCTATTGCCAAAATGACCACGGTTCGAACCATCTTAGCTATTGCCGCTTCACAGTCATGGCAACTACATCAGATGGATGTAAAGAATGATTTTCTTCATAGTGATCTCCAGGAAGAGATTTACATGAAGCTTCCCTCTGGTATGGCTAATTCTTCTCTTCATGATGTCTGTAAGCTAAAACGTTCTTTGTATAGGCTCAAGCAACCACCCCCGACTTGGTTTGAGAAGTTTCGTAGTACAATTCTTTCCTTCAGTTTTACCCAAAGTCAGTATGATTCTTCCCTCTTCTTCCACACGTCTGCGTTGGGTATAGTCCTTCTCTTGGTTTATGTGGATGATATTATCATTACTGGCTCTAACTATGGTTTGATTACTAAGCTTCAGCAGATGTTACATACAACTTTCCATATGAAAGATCTTGGACAGCTCACATACTTCTTAAGATTGGAAGTTCATCATCAGGCTAGTGGTATTTTTGTGAACTAGCATAACTATATTCAAGATCTTATCACTTTGGCTGGTTTGGAGGACACTTCTTCTATTGATACTCCTATGGAGGTAAATGTCAAATACAGGAAAGATGAAGGGGACCTTTTGGATGATCCTACTCTCTATCGGTACCTAGTGGGAGTCTTATCTACTTGACCACTACTCAACCTGATATCTCCTATGTTGTTCATTAGGTTAGTTAGTTTATGACTTCTCCTCGACATCTCCATCTTGCTGCAGTTCGACACATCATCCACTATCTTCGAGGTTCACCTACTTGTGCGTTATTCTTTCCTACCGGGTCCTCTCTTCAACTTGTTGCCTATAGTGATGCTGATTGGGTTGGGTGTCCAGATACACTTCGATCTACTACGGGTTGGTGTATGTTTTTAGGTGATGCCTTAATTTCTTGGAGATGTAAGAAACAAGATCATGTTTCTAAATCCTCTACTAAGGCCGAGTATCGTGCCATGTCTACTGCTTGTTTTGAAATTGTATGGTTATGCGGTCTTCTTGAGGAGCTTGGGTTTCCTCAAACTACTTCTACACCTCTTCATGTTGATAACACTAGTGCTATTTAGATTGCCATCAATCCCGTTTTTCATGAACATACCAAGCACATTGTGGTTGATTGTCATTCTATTCGAGTCACCTTAGAAAGTCGGGTGATATCTCTTCCTCACATCTCTTTTGATCTCCAAGTGGTTGATATCTTCACCAAAGCTTTGACTTGATAGCGGCATCAATTTCTTGTGGGCAAATTGTTGCTAGTTGACTTACCATCATCAATTTGAGGGGGGATGTTAATGTTACCATATACAATTTAAGAATCAGTTAGACTTCGTGTATAGGATATATATATATATATATATATATATATATATATATATATATATATATATATATATATGTATATAGATGGATGCAAGGAGATAATAAAAGAAAACTAATCAGAGTTCTCGGTTTCTGTGGAGTTTTTTTTTAGTATTTTGGTAATATAAAGAATTCATAACATATAAATAAATTTATTATAGGCATTTACTTTAGAAATTAAAATATTATAACAAATTATAAAGTTATAAAAGGTTGTAAATTTACAATTATTTAATGTAATGTTACAAAGAAAGGTGTAAAGATACCAATGAATTGTGAGTTTACTAAAGTTGTAAACTTACAATGAATTGTAAGGTTACAAAAGTTGTAAAGTCGCAATGAATTGTGAATTTACCAAATTGTAAATTCACAAATAAATTATGATGTTATAATAAGTGTAAAGCCACTATTAAAATTTGTAAAGTTACAAAAGTTGAAAAAAAATGTCATGGTTTATTGTTATGCCAATAAAAGGATGAAAGTGTATCATAATTTCAACACTTTTTATTGTTGGAAAATGGTCTTTCTATTTTTCCTTTTATCTCTCTTAAGAATTCTAATTTTCTAACACAAGACTAGAAGGGCAAGCACGTGATGAGCTTGTGGAGGGTTTTGCACTTGTGAAACCAAAGTGAGGTAAAATAATTTTTTACTACTTATTTCTAAATTCATACATCCACATGTGAAGATCAAGGGTAATTATTTTTAAGGATTTGTTTCAAAATTTTCTAATATGAAATAGGGTTAGCTTTAATTGATAAAGTCAAGGTCTAGGATAATGAAAGGAGGGATAAGTGATAATGGCTCAATAATAACTCTCTGATAGCTTATCATTTGATTGTCACTCATTAGTTGAACTTAATGATGAGCTCTAAGGTTTCGAGGTTTGTCAAGATTTGAAATGGTAAAGGGAATGTATGGCATCTCATATCAGATAGAGGGGAAAATTTCTAACGCTATTTAAGTATGGATTCTTCTTAACCCTGTAAACGCGTTTTAAAGCCGTGAGGGCCCCTTCAGACCTACAACGGACAATATCTACACGGTTGAGTACGGATCGTTACAAATGATATTAGAGTCAATCCCTAACCCCCGATTTGAGGGTTTGTTTGGTCTCATAGGAGGTGTTTATCTATTTGGCCCTATAATCCCATGGGACACAACGAAGACGTTGTATCTGCATGGGGGGTGTTTGTGACATCCCGCATCGGATAAGAAGGAAAATTCCTAGTGCTATATAAATATAGACTTCTCTTAACCCTATAGATGCATTTTAAAGTCGTGAGGGTTCCTTAGGGCTTAGAGCGGACAATATCTATATAGTTGAGTGCGGGTTGTTACAAATATTTCGTGCGTGCTTGAGGAGAGGAAAATTTTATATATATATATACTTATTATTTAATGTCACCATGTACAAGCACCAATGTAAAATATCACAACTATGACACAACCATAAAACACCATCATATACCAAATTATACTTATAAAAAGCTTCTGATAAGCTCCGAGGATAAATCATCATGATTTTCTATTTTCATAGTAGTAATTAGTATTATTTTACCACATATTAAACATACTTTTTTTAGTTCTTCTTTCTTAATTATATATGTATAATTTTTTAATAATTTCTAAATTTATTGGCCACATCGAAATCCCTACAAGAATTCAACATTTAATTGATTTGAATCCATTTGAAAGCTTAATTTGAAGTTATTAATTGATTTAGTTCATGAAGTGTCAAAACTTCATGCATATAATGGAATGAAACATGCATAAAATTGAAGGCTTAAAATTGGAAGAGTGCACCATTTTTAAATAAAAAAACAAAATGATCTTTTATCTTAAAGGTTTCCAAGATTCATCAAAGAAATAGAAAATATGAATTTTATTTCTTTATATCCCATTTTTATTAGTTCAAATATAAAGTAAAAACAAGTTTTAATTTAATTAAAAATAATGGCTTGTTTGGTATTATGATTTAAAAACACTTTTTTTTTGTTTTTAAAAAAATAAAAAATCATATCTAAAAATTTATAATACTATCTTATTATTGTTCTTTGGAACCTGTTCTTTGAAACAAGATGATATTGAAAATAATTTTTACTTATTTTTCAAAGCAAAATAAAAATGGAGGAATAAAAAAAATAATTTTAAAAAACATAAAAAAAAAAATGCAACTAAAAAATTGAAGTGTGATTTCTTTGAATTACCTTTTCTATAATATTTTTTAGTCTCAGCAAAAATTTTAATTAAAGAAATATATTTCAAATCAAACATATTTTCTACACAAGATTTAATAATTTTTAAATATAATTTGAACCTTAAAAACCGATCTAATTAATGATACTAGAAAGTTTTGGAACTCAAAATCAATTAAATTAATATTAAAAATCATGTATCAAAACACCAATTAATTTTACTAATTCTTTTATTACGCATAATTATATTTTCTAAAAATTTTTATTATATCAATAAATTTCAAATTAAATCAAACTTAATTCTAAGTGATTTAATTAATATAAAAATTTATAAATGAAAATGAAAATAAATATACCATATATATGTATGTAATTTATTTTTAATAAACAAAGACAAAAATTTATTTTTCAAAATATGAAAATTATCTCATCCATTATAAAAAATATTTCATTTAAATAAGAGGTTATACAACTATTCAAGTAATCAATTTTTGAAATTGTTTATTTTTATTTTTATTTTTATTTCTTGGTCATTTTTTCAAAACTTTTTACTTTTAAATTATCTGGTTTAAATTACTTTTACAACAAATTTTTATCAAAATTTATATAAATGATTAGCATGACATTTTAGATATATTAAAATTTTTTAAATAAATATTTTTAAAAAATTAATATTTTAAAGTAGTAGATTTGTAAGGTGGTTAGCCGGATACAAATATGTATTTTCTCAAAATATATCGAGCATAAAAATGGAAATTGTATCCATAATTTTTTAAAAATTGATATTATGAGGATTATTTTGTCCTTTTAACACAAATATTGAAATAGAAAAAAATATTAATAATAATAGAATTAAAAAAAGAAAAAAGAAAAAAAAGGGGAAGATATTTTTACATATAGTCGCATTTCTATCCATTCTAGCCCTAAAATTAAAGATTTTGTTCATAATTTTATTTCTATTTTTAATTAATATAAATATTATTTAAGGTAACCTTTTTAAGGTGCAAATAGGATTGCCAGCGTGTTTCCGTGGATCCTTATTCGATGCTACCACTGCAGGAACTGAACTTATCTAGGCCGTCCACGTTTCAACATCGGAATCAATTAAAGGCTCAGATTCATCCGATTAGGTCGGTTAACCGTAGGGGATCTGCTCCCGCCCGCAAAAGCGAAAAGCGCATCACGTGAGAGTGACATATAATATATAAAATGCCACGTCACGAACCACGTGTGGGACATCCGAAACGATACGATTGAAAAAAACCGGTTCGTGGAATGGCTTCTCTCGTGTGTATATATAAAAATATATATATTATGAATCTCTCTTCTCCTCTCGCTTCACTCTCCCCTTTTTGTTTCGAAGAAAACCCCAAAAAAAATTCCAAAAAAAAAAAAAGAAAAAATAATAATCTTAGAATCGAAACCCTAGTTTCGATCAGGAACCCGAGAGCCTAGACCTCTCCATTGTTGGTGGTTTGATCGTATTCGGCGGGTTGATCTTGCGATGGCGGCAGCGACTCAGTCACCGGCGGTTCAGACACCGCAGTCGCTTTCTCCGGTGGCGGTGCAGCAGTCCACGGCGATGACGGGACATACTGCGGCGGCAGGATTCGCCAATGCGTCTCTGTACGTGGGCGATCTCGACACTGCCATCGGCGAAGGACAACTGTACGATCTGTTCCAGCAGGTTGCGCCGGTGTTGTCCATTAGGGTTTGTAGGGATCAGGCGAGGCGGGCCTCCCTTGGCTATGCGTACGTGAATTTCGCAAGCCCTCAGGATGGTATGTAATCTTCTCCTCCTTTCTCTCATTCCTCTTTTCGTTGTTTCACTTTTTTTTGTTGGTTGATTTTAGGTGTCTGGGGTTTCGATTTGGTTTCGCAGTTTCTTCTTCTTGATTTTTCTGTTTTTATTGTTTTTTTTATTGTCTTAGTCTGGTCTTGACAATTTTGATTGATTCTTTACTTTGTGGAGAATGAAAATTCGTTTTTTATTACGTGTTTTTAATAATTGATTTCAATGTTCCAGTTTGCCTATTGATATATGTTTTTTAAGTTATAAACGTTTGTTCAATTATTTTATAGCAATGTTTCTGTTTCTTCATCTTGCAATCAGCATGAGTCTGTTTTTTTCGGTGATCAGTAATTTGAAATGTCTTTTCCGGGTGCAAATATGGTAAAGCTGATATTTTCTCTGTAAATTCATATGTACCTTTATCTCCCAGGTTTTATATTATGGATCATAAATTTGTGTATTATATATTTGATTCTAAACTCTTTAAGTAGAGAATTAAAATATTGTTGGTGAAGCATTGTTCTAGATGATGAAGACTGGAAATTTTTGCATTGTTCTAGACGATGAAGACTGGAATTTTTTTTATTTTTTTAATAATTATTATTTTCTTTTAACCAATGATTTCAATATTCCAGTCTGCTTATTGATGTATTTTTTTTGGTTATAGTTGTTAATCAGTTTTTTTTTTTATTTTCCATGAATCCGTTACTTCACATTGTAATCAGTATAAATTGTCTTTCTTTCTTTTTTTTTATATGAGCTATATTCTGGAATGGTTTTTTTTTTTGTTTTTTTGCAAATATGGCGGGGATAATGTTTTCTTCCTCTGTAAATTGATATGAAGATTTATTATTTGATTCTAAGCATATAGTTGCAGATTTTTTTGGTGAGAACATTGTTCTAAACATTGATTTTTATCCAAATAGTTGTTGAACATTATTATTGTTATCATTGGTGAGAACATTGTTTCAAACACTGATTTTTATTTTGTGAAGAATGGAAATTCATTTTTTAAATTATTGTTTTTAATAACTGATTTCAACATTCCAGTTTGCATATTTGTATATGTTTCTTTACATAATTATAAATATTATTCAATCATTTACTTTTATGACTGTTTCTTCATACTGTAATTACTATAACATGTATTTTTCTCTCATTTCATGGTATTTTTTACCTTTACAACTGTTGTAGTAGATGCAGTTTACCTGGGTTTGACCTTCAATGTGTGTGTGAGAGAGAGAGAGAGAGTATTTTTGGGGAATCATCTAAGTGAAATTTGGTGTTTGTGATGTGTGATTTGGCATGCTGCAGCCTGCAGGAAAACCTGTTAGAAGCTGCTTCTGTCACAAGGACTCTGTTTACTGTCTGTTTTTGTTAAATATTTTGATACACTGAAACGTTTAGGAAGACCAACAAGTTAATATTAAACTTATGTTAAAATAAATTTAAAATGGTATCTAAAAGAATAAACTATTGAAGCTGCTTTGATATATAGTATTTGATATAGAATGTGTTAAGTTTAGTTTTGACCCTGATTGTGCTGTTATTAAATTGCAGCTACTAATGCTTTGGAGCTTTTGAATTTCACACCTCTCAATGGGAAACCTATCCGGATTATGTTCTCTCATCGTGATCCTAGTATTCGAAAAAGTGGCTTTGCCAATGTTTTTATTAAAAACTTGGACCCCTCAATAGATAACAAGGCATTGCTTGATACATTTGCTGCCTTTGGCACTGTACTCTCTTGCAAAATAGCCCTTGACAACAATGGTCAATCCAAAGGATATGGATTTGTACAGTTTGAGCAGGAGGAGGCTGCCCAAAATGCAATCAAACGGTTGAATGGCATGTTAATAAATGATAAACAAGTTTATGTTGGACTTTTCGTTCGTCACCAAGAAAGGAACCGAGGAAATGGTTCACCAAAGTTTACTAATGTGTATGTGAAAAATTTGTCTGAAACAACCACTGATGATGACCTTAAAAACATTTTTGGAAAGTTTGGTTCCATCACTAGTGCTGTTGTTATGAGGGATGCAAGTGGGATGTCCAAATGTTTTGGTTTTGTAAACTTCCAGAGCTCAGATTCTGCTGCTGCTGCAGTTGAGCATCTGAATGGTGCCACTTTCAATGATGACAAGGTCTGGTACGTGGGGAAGGCTCAAAGGAAATCAGAGAGGGAGGCTGAGTTGAGAGCAAAATTTGAACAGGAAAGAAAGAATAAATTTGAAAAATTTAAAGGTGCTAATTTGTATCTGAAAAATCTTGATGATAGCGTAAATGATGAAAAACTGAAAGAGCTATTTTCTGAGTTTGGAACTATAACGTCATGCAAGGTACAATGTTCTTTAATTTGATAACATTCATTTTTTTTTTTTTTTACCATTCATGTTCCTTGTAATTTTTATTTTAAAGATGTAATGGATTGAATGAATGATTTGTTCAGGTCATGCTAGATCCACAAGGGCTCAGCAAAGGCTCTGGTTTTGTTGCCTTTTTAACCCCTGAGGAAGCTACCAGAGCTGTAAGCTACTATTTATTCGTTTTTTCTGGAACTTTGCAGATCTCTGTCTTTTTCCATTTGCTCATACAGTTTGTTAACCATTTTTCAGTTAAATGTGATGAATGGAAAGATGATTGGACGCAAACCTCTGTATGTTGCTGTGGCCCAACGGAAAGAGGAAAGGAAGGCCCGCCTGCAGGTGATCCTTATTTTGAATTATTCTATGTTGAGTAGAACGATCATAGATATTTTTCTTTAGAACTACTGTTGTTTTTTTGTCATTGATGGAAGAGGCTCCATTTAAAATTACTGTTACCATTTGAGTCTTGTGGAGGATTCTCATTCTATATTGATGAACTTATATTGCTTAAGCAATAGCTTCTGTACACGGGGATTGTGCCACTGTTGGTGGTATGCAGGTGAAATTATTGCTGGTGGAGGGTGATCCCCTTGTCAACCATAAATACAAATGGTCATTCAGGAGATAGTATGGGTTTGAAGCTAAGAAATCTGAAAGCCTTGGTTCCCAAAGTTGTATGCTTGTCATATCTATCTGAAAGAGTTTAGTTCTGATCCAGTATTAGGGTAATGGCAGTGTTTCTCAATTATGATTTCAATGGGGTCTAAAGAAAGCCACACTGAATTGTTTTTTTTTTTATAGGAAGCCACACTGAATTGTTATTACTGCTTTTTGTTTTGTGGTTCATTTCATTGTGAAAGTTTGTTTCTATTTGTATTTTTCAGGCGCAATTTGCTCAAATCCGATCACCTGGGGCACTGACACCCTTGCAATCTGGAGTGCCTGGATTTCATTCTGGGGCACCTAGACTTGCCCCTCAGCAGCTCTATTTTGGTCAAGGTACTCCTGGTCTAATACCCACTCAGCCAGCAGGGTATGGATTCCAGCAGCAACTCATGCCTGGAATGCGGCCTGGTGTTGCACCAAACTTCATTATGCCATACCAGCTTCAGAGGCAAGGACAGCCTGGACAACGGATGGGTGTAAGGAGAGGTGGGAACTCCCAACAGATGCAGCATCAGCAACAGCCAGTAAGTTATTCTTTCATCTTTTTTATGTCTAAACATCCAACCATCTGCCATTTTTATTATAATGCTGCTCTCTTTTTTCAAATTTTTATTTAAATTTGCATTTTATATTTTTCCTTTTAAATTTAGTTGCTGCACCGAAACTCCAATCAAAGCTATCGGTACATGGCAAATGGACGGAATGGAGTGGACCCATCCATGGTTCCTCAAGGCCTCATGGGGCCAGTGATGCCATTACCTTTTGATGTTTCTGGGATGCCTGTTTCTCCTATGGACATTCAGCGAACTGGGCCAGTGCCTATGTCAACACTTGCATCTGCTCTTGCTTCTACTACCCCCGATAATCAGCGACTGGTGTGTAAATCCCTCTTTTATTTTTTATTCTGATAATTGGTTTTGTGTTTCTGAACTATCGTACTTTTTTATGCCAAAATATTTGTGCTTCTGAATTATTGTACATTTTGTGCCAAAATACAGATGTTGGGTGAACAGTTGTTTCCTCTTGTGGAGCGTATTGAACGTGAAACTGCAGGAAAAGTGACTGGGATGTTGCTAGAGATGGACCAAACAGAGGTGCTCCATCTCATTGAGTCTCCTGATGCTCTGAAGATCAAAGTGGCTGAGGCTATGGAAGTCCTTCGTGCATCTTCATCAGGAAATGATGTTGGTGATCAGCTTGGCTCGTTGACGCTCAATGAATGAAGTGACTCATATTTATTGGTATACATGCAAATTGCGACAGGGGCCCCAGTTTTTATAGGGCTTGATTGATAAGGGAAGGATTTTTATTTTTATTTTTTATAATTTTTGGGAGTGTTGTCTAGAAAATTCTCTAGGAACTGTTCTGGATGGTAGTGTTATATCGAGCACAGCTTGATTGGTGGATTTTTTTTTTTTTTTTTTTTTGTCCATTTTTAGGCTCTTTTGACTTGGTATGGAAAGGGGGGTTATGGATTTGTTTTTGGGATAATTGGGGATTTGAAAGCTGCAAGGATTTTAGGACATCTATTTGTCATAAAGCCCATTTCTTTTAGAATATTGTCATTGACCAATTTTATTTCAGACTTATAGGAGTTATTTTTTGTATTCGTTAACTTAAACTGTGCTGCAGGTAGACAAGTGGAAAATTATTGAAATTTTCCTATAGAATTTGCTTTTCTTTATTTGATTTTTGAAGGTTATGGATTTTACATAAAGTCAGGATGAATTTCTTCTTCGACCATCTGAAAGTGAGTAATGGCAGCAGCCTCATTGTCCACAGCTGTTGCCATTGCCATCGCCTCTTCATTTTCTTCTTCTGTCAAGTATTCACTCCATTTGGAAGTCCTCCTCTTTGCCTTTGCCTTTGCCGTTTCTGTTGTGTCCTCGAGTGAAATGGTAGGACGGTTGGTGGTGTTTCTCTTGGGGAAAAGAGGTTTCAGTGGTTCCTTGCCACCTCTATCTCTGCTTTGTAATCCAGTTGACATCTCTTTTGGCATCTCTGTCACAATTTCTCCTTCCATATCAGCCCCTGTGCACGAATCAGAGCGCCTCTTCAAAAAACCAGAATTTTCCAAAACAAGAAAAAATTTTCAATCAATTTCCCTCTCCTTCCTCTTTCGCATAAACATTTTGCATTCTCAGCAATTACACATATGGTAGAAAACTCAAATTTATTTTAACAATCTATTCTCAAAAAATTATTTTCTATTAAAGGTTTATTCTTTTCCCCTTTTTCCCAAAGCTAACACAAACTATTTGACTTGAGTCAAGATTATTTTCTCAGTAAACAAACACAAGGTGGAAAAAAAAATATCAAAACAAAACAAAACGCTCTTACAATCCATAATCCACCAAATATTAATAATAAATGAATAAATAAATAGATAGATATATCAAACAAACCTCTTTCTTCTTCTTCCTCCTCCGGATCAAGGTACTCGCTCCAGTCACTCCTCCTCTTCTTCCCATTGCCCGAACAACTGCCTCCCGCCTCCTCACCATCAGCCACCATTACAGTCAGATTTTCCTCTTCATCAACGGACTTCCGGGACATGTTGAAGGACTGTACGAATTTGCGAACATCCTTGGCCATCGATCCCTGCGCATAGACCTTCCTCACCGACTGCTTCTCGTTGCACACCACACAAGTCCACTTGTTGCTGTTCTTCTTCTGCTGCTTCACCTGAAAAAAAACACCAACCATAACCCCATCAGCCAACATTCGCTGAAATCACATTTCATTTCACACGAAGGTCGTGGAGAGATATCCGCCTGCATGGTGGAGCACTGGAAGCATTGCAGGGCAATGAAAGAGGCGGTGGGCGGCATTGGATTTGGAAGGGATTGATATTTTCGCTTTTGATTTGAATTCTCCCCTTTCAATCGCGCATTTCTGGTTTTTGAATTGTAACTTTGGTCGTTAGGTCATTTGGCGCCAAGTTTTTGAAATTTTTGGAGTTGGGCCTCGGGGTTCATCAAATGGGCTCTCTGGATATGCAGGCCCATGTTTTTGAAAAATTTCCTTTTCTTCTTGTTAACATTAATTTCTTTCCTTTGATACTTTGAATATTTTTCCATATATAACTAAATATTTCTATAAGAGACAGTCTACAATTAATTATTGTTTATTATTTAAAATTTAAGGTGTGAAAGAGTTGAGAACAAAGAAAGCAGCTTTTTGGAAAGCTGTGAATCGATTCGCTGCTGCAGGTGGAAATATAAGGCAGGGTTTCGAGTTTTCGAAACCCTAACCCTAGACGCCGGCTTCCATGGAGTGTGACATAGAGAGGGTTTTGTGGAGTCAAGACCAAATCTCCCGCCGTGTCTCCGACATCGCCTCTGAGATTTCTGCTGACTTCCATGCCCTCTCTTCTCCTCCGGTCTTCCTCGGCGTCGCCACTGGCGCTTTTCTCTTCTTGGCCGACCTCGTCCGCCACCTGTCCTTCCCCCTCACCGTCGATTTCGTCCGAGCCCAGTCTTACGGCTCTGGTACTGAGTCCAACGGCGCTCCCTCGATTTCCTTGGACTTGAAGATTGATATCAAGGGCAAGCACGTAATTGTGGTATTCATCCCCTTCTCTCTTTCTCTTACGTTTGTGTTATACACTGTGCTGACTGCTGAGTAAAACTAAAATTTTCAATTGTGGCATTCACGTAATTGTGTTATTTTGTTTTCATTTCATGACACCATGATTCAGAGACTCAATGAATAAAAGAATTGTTTAAAAATATCAAACCAACACCATATATATCTGGGAAAGAAGATTTTGGTGAGCTTAACAATGGCAGGTGATATAGTTTTTCAAATGGGAGAAAATTACATCCCATTGATTGATGGATTGGAGTTCCGAACTTACAGTTCGCCAGGTTTGTAAATTACGAGGAGCAAGATAGTTTGTTTACGTTCTATTAAAGAGAGTTCGTAGTGGTAGAAAGCATGGTTGATCACTGAAAAGCATTCTAAATCCTAACTGTCCTTTAATTCAGCATCATCTCTGATTATGCTTTTACTTAAAAACCCAAAAGCTTCTATTCCCCAAGTTTTTCCAAAACCTTTCTAAGACAAGTGGGCTTTGAAAATAAAGGCCATACCTTCTTCCTTACATATTCTTCAACACATCCAGGTTATCATGTTCAAATTCTGTGATAATGGTAGGAATAATTTACTGTATTATCAGGCTCTGTGTAAATCTGTAATGCCTTTCTCCTCTCAGGTTGAGGACATTGTAGACACAGGAAACACTTTGTTCTGTCTCATTGCACACTTGGAAGCAAAGGGAGCATCCTCTGTATCAGTGTGTGCTTTCCTTGATAAAC
Organism: Vitis riparia; assembly: GCF_004353265.1. NCBI lineage: Eukaryota > Viridiplantae > Streptophyta > Magnoliopsida > Vitales > Vitaceae > Vitis > Vitis riparia. Next base: position 22,825,045 of record NC_048448.1, read on the forward strand.
CATCAAGAAGAAAAGTTCAGTTTGAGCTAGTGGGTAAAGGGAAGTTTTATCGAGGTTTTGAGGTAAGGTGTATGGTGGTGCTTGGGTATGCCCTCTAGCATGTGTGTGCTTTCTTACACCTGTAGCATTTAGGTATGGTGAATTTATATATGTATTGCTAAAAAAAAAAATCAGGAAAAGCTTTGGAGGTCTACTATGAATTTATCTCGAAATGTTTTGAGTGTTTTTCCCACTTTTTCAAATGATTTCCTGTGATTGCTTAAGCTTTGCAAAGGTTTGTGGTAATACTGGTATGCAAAGGGAAGGTCTCATAGTTTTCAAAATGTTAGGGCAGGTCACTGTTCTTCTGGAATGAGTTGGGCAAGTGTGATTTATCCATATATCTATAATAAATTATATGCTCTTCTAAACATTCTTATACAGGAAGTCAAATCATCTGCTTACTTGATCAGTGGCAAACATTTAGAGGCATATCTATGTGAAACACCATGGTCAGTGAATTTGTATCAGTCATGCTAGTTGTTGGACTTGGAAACACTATAGACAGCTATTTCCCTTCTCTACATTGTTCTCCTTCACCTTTTCTTCTCCATTCTATCAAATATGTTGATAAATATTCCTTTTGTACTGATAAATGTTTGTTGTTTGTGCTTTAAAGTGGTTGCACAGAGTTTTTACTGCTTGGAAGTAAAGTATATACTTTATCACAAAACAAAACCAACCCAAGTAAAATTGAAATTTTGTTTGTCAAATTGGTGTTTAAGTCTTCGGTGTTATTCAGATTCATTTTTCTACTTGGAAAAAGAAAAACCCACACTGGATCCCAAATTAAAAAGGGTTGGAGCTTCCAACTTCCAAAAATATATACTAAAGTATCACTGCACTTTTACCATCCTGCTGATGAAGGTAGAATGAGCTGGTTGCTCCAGATAATTTACTGGTGACGATTTTATTTTGGTCAGTGTTTCTGTGTTGCATTTTGTTCAGTGAAACTGCCAGAATCATAGAATCACAGATCCTTGTATTATTTCATTTAATTACTATTGGGAAGCATCTATCAAATATCTTTATTTACTAGTTTATTTATCTTGGCAGTGTCCAGATTATTTTGTTGTGGGGTATGGCATGGACTTCGCAGAACAGTACAGGAACTTGCCTTATGTGGGGGTCCTAAAGCCTGAAGTGTACAACTGATTTGTCTCACCTCAGCTGATGATTTTGTATTTTTAAGTGTTGGGAAGAAGGAAAATTCTTCAGCAATGCTCACATCCAGCCTTTTATTTTATTTTATGTTTTGGCATTTTTATGTCAGTTTAAAGTAAATGGCGAATAATTGAGAAGGAGAATGGAAAATTTTATGTATGTATCCAAGGGTTATGCAAATTTTTGTACTAATTAATAAATTCTCCTTTTTTTTTTGTCTTTTTTGAGGTGAATTACATTAACATGGATGTCGAATGATTTTACTTTACCATTTGAAGTATTTTCTATATGATCCTTTTGGGCAAAAGAAAAAATAGTCTTGGTGGTTGTGTCCATAGTTGTGAAAGGCGCGCCTAGGCTCGGGGCGGCGCGACGCCACCCTCCGGCGCCTCGCCTGAAGGCAGGCGATGCCCCTTCACGAAAGCCCTCGCATTCGTTCTTTCGCTGGGTTGTAGAGGGCTGGACTGAGCCCTAATTTTTTTTTTTTTTATTTGGTGGGTCCAAAACAGCATCGTTTTAGCCCTTATTAATTTTAAAGGAACATGTCAAAACAACGTCGTTTTGGAGCCTGTTCCTTTAAAAAAAAAATAAACAAGTCAAAATGACGCTGTTTTGGTTTGTTCCTCCCTTCCAGCCCCCTTTTCTAGTCTTTCTCAACTTGAGACCACTCTCAATACCTTCTGGATCTTGGTATTTTTCTTTTTTCTTCAGTTTTCTGCATTTTTTTCCATTCTTATCTCATAACTCTCATTGGCAATTTTTTTAAAAAAATGTAAATATTGTATTTTGACATGAAAATTTTACTAAATAAAAATAAATAAACAAAAAACACTCATATGCATATTTGTTGTTAATGTGATATGCATTTTTTTTCTTTTTTTTTTATTAATTTAATTATAATTATTTTATTGTAGAGTATAGATAATTTGTTTACAAGATGGATAATAAGAGTGAAACTTAAGTGGACTCTAGTGCAAGTGGAAGAAGAGATCCCAGGTGGAAATATGCTCGTTTGGTTAATGAAAAAGATTTTAACACCATCATATGCATTTTTTGTGATAAAGTAACCAAATGAGGTATATATAGACACAAACAACATCTTGTTGGTGGATATAGAAATGTTAAAAAGTGTAGAAAATGTCTGGAACATGTTAAAGAAGAAATGGAAGAGTATATGAGTTCCAAGAAAAATCAAAAAGAGCAAATGAATATGGGGAGCGAAGATGTTAATGAAGATTTGTTTGGTTTGGAATATGAAGATTTTGATGAGGAGATTAATAGTAGAATGAATGTCACCAACATTTCTAGTGGAGGTAGTAACCGAGGAGGAAGTGGTGATAGGATGTTTTCTTCAAAAAAACCAAGACAAAAAGGTCATATGGATCATTTTTTTCACTCCTAATGCACAGATGGTTGTTCAAAATCGAAGGAGTGGAAAGATGAATCAAACTACCATCAATGATGCCTACAAAAAGGAAGTAAGAGAAAGAGTTTGTATGCTTATCACAAGATGGATGTATGAGGTTGTTATTCCATTTAATGCAGTCACATATCCGAGTTTCCAACCAATGATTGAGGCTATTGGCCAATAAGGTGTGGGTATGAAAGGACCAACTTTTCATGAGGTAAGAGTTACTAACCTTAAGAAAGAATGGGCTCTCACAAAAGATTTGATGAAAGATCATATGGTGGAATGGGGAAAAAATGAATGTTCAATTATGTCGGATGGATGGACCAATAGGAAAGAGAGAACTTTGATGAACTTTTTGGTTAATTGTTCAAAGGGAACCATGTTCATGCAATCCATTGATGCTTCTTCAATTATTAAGACGGAGGAAAAGATGTTTGAGTTACTTGACAAATGGGTAGAGCAAGTTGGTGAGGAGAATGTTATTTAAGTTATAACAGATAATCACTCAAGTTATGTGATGACAGGTAATAAATACTATTTCTTGAATTTTTATTTACTTTTAAAATTTGAATTATTTATCTTGATAACTTATGTAAATTTATTATCTACAATGTCACATAGGCAGGTTGTTAGAATTAAAGCACCCACATTTGTATTGAACACCATGTGTTGCACATTGCCTTAACTTGATGTTGGAAGATATTGGAAAGCTACCAAACATCAAAAGGACATTGGAGAGGGTTATATCACTAAATGGGTATATTTATAATCGCTCAGGGCTACTCAACATGATGAGAGGATTTACTGGGAATTGCTTAGGCTTGCTAAGACTCAGTTTGCAACTGCTTTCATCACATTATCGCAATTGCATGAACAAAAAACAACTTGGGGAAGATGTTTACAAGCTCAAATTGGTCAGATAGTAAATGGGCAAAAGAGCAGAAGGGGAAAACTATAACCAACATAGTTCTAATGCCTTCATTTTGGAACACTATTGTGTTTTGCTTAAAGGTTTCGGGTCCTCTAGTTCGTGTGCTTCGTTTGGTTGATGGTGAAAAAAAAGCTCATATGGGATACATCTATGAGGCCATGAATAGAGATAAGGATACAATTGTGAGAAGTTTTAATGGAAATGAAGAGAAATACAAAGAAATCTTCAACATCATTGATAAGAGGTGGGAGATTCAGCTTCATCGGCCTTTGCATGCAACAATGTACTTTTTGAACCCGGGATTCTTCTATGATAAACCAGAAATATAGCATGATGCCGAGATTATGAGTGATTTGTATAAATGCATCTTAAGGCTAACAAGAGACCCTGCTAAGCAAGAAAAAATTGTGGTTGAAGTGAGTTTGTTCACAAATGCCTAAGGACTATTCGAGAATGAGTTAGCTGCTAGGACAAGAAAGACTAAAGCACCAAGTTGGTTATTTAGTTTTGTTTATTTAAATGATTAGATTGTATTTTTGTTAAAATAGGTGAATTGTTTCACTAAATTGTTAATATCTATACTACAGTTGAATGGTGGGCTGCATATGGAGCTTCAACTCCAAATTTGCAAAGGTTTGCAATGACAGTCCTCAACTTAACATGTAGTGCATTAGGTTGTGAACGGAAACGAAGCATTTTTTAAAATGTAAGTGACCAAAATAATTACAAGTAATAGTCTAATAGAGTCTTGAATGTAACTTAAAAATTAAAACTTTAAAATATATTTATAAGCTTATGAATTTTTGCAGATTCCTAGCAAGAGGAGAAATAGGTTAGATCATCAACGATTGAATGATTTGGTATACATTAAGTATAATCAAGCCTTGAAGAGAAGATACAATGAACATAATACCATTGACCCAATTTCTTTGAAAGATATAGATGATAACAATGAATGGTTAATAGGAAGAATGGAAGATGAAGATTCTCATGGAGGTGCACAAGATGATTTTGTATTTGATGATGATAATTTGACATGAGGTGATGTTGCTAGAGCTATTGGAGCCGAGGAGGCCAGGTTTGATACTAGAGCTAGAGCTAGAGCAAGCTCAAGCATATTACTACCAACAAGGGGGATAACTTCAAGTTCTAGAACTTCGCCTTCTCATTCACTAATAAATTAAGATGGAGATGGAGACATGGTTGATTCAGCAGATGAAAAAGATGGGGAAGGCTACAAATGTGGTGATGGAAATGATGATGATGATGATTTTGTTGATTTAGAGGAGGAGTTGACTATTTCTTGTTGTGGACAAATTTGTTATTTAAGTGTTTTTTTAATGATGTTTTTGAATTGTGGACAAATTTCATGTTTTGGACCTTTTGGTTTGGAAACTTTGGATTTGGATATGTATTAGGCTATTAGCAATATGAATTTAGATTTGTTTTTATGCTTGGAGTTCTTTATTTTTATGTTTTTTGTTGATTAAATAGAAGTTTTGGATGATATTTGATGATTTATGTGTTTAGGACAAAGAAATGATTGTTAAATTTGATTATATTATATAAAAATATATATGTAAATTAGGGTGCGCCTCACTTCACTAAAGCCTGCGCCTTAGGTGCGCCTTGCACCCCAGGCTCCATAACTACTTTGCGCTTTGGTGCGTCTTGAGCTTTTTAAAACTATAGAGAAATGTTTATAGAAAAACTCTTACTATTTTGGGAGGATTCGATATTGTAGAAGGCTTTAAAATTCTTCAATGCTTTTTCATCGTTAGAGCTTTCAATTTGTTATTTTTTTTTTTTTGACAAAATTCATTGATGTTTCATATAATTTTATATATTTGAACTTTTAAGATTCTCGTAGCATTTTGGTTTTTTTCTATTTAATTAAAAATAATCTATTTATATTAATTAATACAACTAAATTGAATTTATTGTGTTAGTTGAATAGAAAAATATAAAATATTTAAATTTTTTTTTAGTAAAAAACAAACACCATTTAAAACTTATAATTAAAATCTTTGATCCTTGTATTATAGTTCCAGCTCCATACAAGGAATAAATTATTAGGAAATTCGACTTAGAGAGTGGTTGCATATGAGAATCTACTAAAAAACTAAATTGATTAAATGGATAAGATAATATCCATATTAAAAAAATAATTGCCACCTAACAATTTTTTTTATATTAATTCACTTTGATATATTTTCGTTGAAAAGAAATTATATTTGATGTTTAAAAAAAAAATTTCATACTTAGGGATTCAGATTTCTTTCTATCAAATCCAGGGGTCTCCAACGGGCGGGCCGGGCTGTAAATAAGAGGCCCGTGGCCCAGCTCGGGCCGGGCCTATGGGCCCGTTGACTGATCAACGGGCCGGGCCGGGCCGGGCCATGCTAAAATGGTAGGCCCGCGACCCGGCCTATGAGCTCGCGGGTTGGCGGGCTGGTGGGCGGGCCGGGTCGGCGGGCTTTTTTATTAAAGCCAAAATGAAACCAAGGGAAGGGAGAGGGGGGGATTCGAACTCCTCCCCTCATGCTTAAATCTTGAGGCTTTAACTAACTAAACTACCTTCTTTTTATTTTTATTAATTGAGTTAGTTATATGTATATAAAAATAAAGTATATTATTTTTTAAAAAAAAATTAAAGGCTCCAACGGTCACATAACCGTTGGAGCCTAGCTCCATCCCATGTGACCGTCGGAGCTAAGCCTCCAACGGTCACATGGTCAATTTTTTTTTTTTTTTAACCTTCCTATAAATACATCTTCTTCCTTTTCATTTTTTCATCAAATTCTCTCTATTTCTCTCTCTATTTCTCTCACATTCTACAATATTTCAAATTCTTTTATTTTTCCATCAAATTATACAATATTATTGGTGGTGCAAAACAAGCATTGGTGGCTCCAAGAGTTCAAATTTGCTAGGAATTTTTGCATCGGTTCTCTAATTGAGTAACATACTTCACCCCTACTACTTTATTTTTTTGTTACATTTTTTTTTATATTTATTACTTTATTATTTTTGGCATAATATTTTATCAATAATTATAATATGACAAGTGCTTCTTCATCAAGTCCATGTGATGAAATATCATCAAACAAAAAATTTACTTCAAATATATGGAATTTTTTTTTTATAGAATAGAAATAATTTTAGAAAATAATAAAAAAGAAATAAAAGCAAAATGTAAAATTTGTAATAAATTTCTTACTGGTGGCTCAAATGCAGGCACAAGTCATTTAAAAAGACATCATGAAAATTGTAAAACTAAAAATAATGTAGATATTAGAAATTATATGCAATTAGGTAAAAATGAAAGTGGAAATTTAAAAACATTTTCTTATGATGAATCTAACTGTCGTGAAGAAATGATTGATTATATAATAAGAGCAGAACAACCTTTTAACATGATGGAAACTCATGATTTTGTAGAAACAATTCAACGAGGTATTAATCCTCAATTTAAAGGTTGGTCTGGAAATACAGTTAAAAGAGATATTATGAAAAAATTTTATACACAAAAAGAAATTAAAAATTTTTTTTTTACAAATTTTGAAGGAAATATTTGTTTAACATCTGATATTTGGACATCTTTAACTCACACTGGTTTTTTATGTATAACTACTCACTACATTGATAATGAATAGAAATTAAATAAAAGAATAATTTCATTTAAATTAATAAATGCTCCACATAGTGGTAAAAATATAGCATCTTTAATAAATGATGAAATTATAGATTTAGGCATTCATGATAAAATATTGACAATAACATTAGATAATGCTGCTAATAATGATGCAGCAATACATAGACTAAAATTATATTAGCAAGTAAAAGAAGATCATGCTAAAATATTTCATGTGCGTTGTTGTGCACATATTTTAAATTTAATTGTAAAGGATGGATTAAAAAATGTTGATAGTACATTGGAAAAAATTAGAGGCATTGCATATAGTATTAATAGTTCTCAAGCAGAACATGAATTATTTTTTCATTGTTGCAAAATGTTAAATATGAAAAGAAAAAATATAAATTTGGATATGGCCATTAGATGGAATTCCACATATAAACTTTTACAAAATATTACAAAATATAAAAAAGTAGTCGAATTATATGAAATACAATTAATTAACAATGATTGTGAAGCAGATATTTATGCATTAAATGATTATGATTGGCATATTGCGGATCTTTTAAGAGATCTTTTTTGAAATTTTTGATACTTCAACAAACATTTTTTGTGGTGTATATTATCCAACTTCAAATCGAGTTATTACGCAAATAACTAATATTTTTCTTGTATTTCAAAAATATTTAAGTTTTGAAATATTTAATGATACAATATTTGCAATGATAGAAAAATTTAGAAAATATTGGGGAGAAATACCTTTAATTTTTTATATTGCTTTAATTGTGGACCCTAGATTGAAATTTGAAGCTTTGGATGAATGGTTAACAGTTATTTATTTTAATGACCAAATAAAAATTGAAGAAATTAAAAATGAAATAAATTCACTATTATATAATTTATATAACTATTATAAAGAAAAATATGGTAATGATATTAATACTATTAAATTACCACCTACATCTACAAACTCCTCATCTTTTTATAAAGGAGCTCTAGAAATGTTGAAAAGTCGAAAAAAGACAACAAATAGTTCTCCAAATAATACATCTGATTTAGATAAATATCTTAATACTGATACAATTTCATTTGAAGATCAAGAAGATTTTGATATTTTAATATGGTGGAAATCACATCAACACAAATATCCTGTGCTTTCTATAATTGCTCGTGATGTACTAACAATTCCTGTGAGTACAGTTGCATCAGAAGCTGCTTTTAGTGCAGGTGGAAGAGTAGTTAGTAAAAAACGATGCAACTTAGCGCCAGATGTTATTGAAGCAGGGATATGTGTGAAAGATTGGGAAATAGCAGATAAAAGGATGTACGATTCCATTCGAGAAACAAAGATGCTTGCCGATATGGAATCTTTAAAATTATCAAGATCTTCATGGATGCATGATAGTTCGCCATCACCGCCAGAAAATAATGACTAAATGTATATTATATTTTTATTTTTATTTTTTGTGGTTGAAAAATACAGATGATTGACAAATAAATAGGGGCCAACCTAGTTGGGATGTATTTATTTTGTAGTGATGTAAACTTTTCCCACATTTTCAAATGTAATTATACATTCAATGAATAAAATTTTGAAATGAATATTTTTTTTAGTAATTTTTATTTTTGTAGTTTTTTTTTAAAGGGACGGGCCTACGGGCGGGCCGGGCCTAAAATTAGGCCCGCGGCCCGGCCCGCCCAAAAAGGGGCTTGGGCCGGGCTTTAGCCCGTCGGGCCGGGCCGGGCCTAAAGCGGGCCGCGGGCTTTTTGGAGACCCTTCAAATCATCCGAAAATAGAAAGAATTAAGGGTAGTTATGTCATTTGACCTAAGCCCTTCATCTTCTATGGGTGATAATATTAATATCACGCACACAGCGGGAACCAGAGTGAGAAGAAGAAGAAGCAACCATGGGAGGAACTGGAAGAACGCTGGTTGGCCTTTCTCTCTCCTCAAACCTCTTCTCTTTGTCTCTCCTCTCTCCTTCCATGAGACGCCCGCTTTACAAACTCGCAATCCCCACCACCACTAGGGTTTTTCTAGGGTTTAAGCCAATCTCTTGCTCCTCCTCCTCCACCACCGCCATTGAAGCAGACCAAGCACTGCAACCCATGAGGCACTCCATTCTTCTAGAGAAGCTCAGGTTCAGACACCTCAAGGACTCTGCAAAATCCCCACAAACCAGGTCACCTCCACTGTCCACGGGTGGAAAAGAGGGTGAGGCTGGATCAATGAAATCTCAGAAAAAACCCAAGATGGTTTCAAGTTTTGAGGAGCTGGGGTTGAGTGAGGAAGTGATGGCGGCTGTGAGGGAGACAGGTATTTCAGTTCCAACCGAGATTCAGTGTATTGGGGTCCCAGCTGTGTTGGAAGGAAGGAGTGTGGTTTTGGGTTCTCACACTGGCTCTGGCAAGACTCTCGCTTACATGTTGCCTCTGGTTCAGGTGATTTTCATATTTGTTCTTTGATTTGATTCTGGGGTTGTCTTATCTGGAGATATTTGTTTTCTAATGGCATTTCTGAATTGTTCGAGTGCTATCTGCAATGTACTTTTAGGCTTGTTTGGTAGACAATCACTTGTAATTAAACACCTTATGAATCTGTTTACAATTTTTTTTTTCAGGTTCCTTGATTGCATTTAATTTTTTTTTTCCAACAGTGCCAAGCAATTTAGAGCCTGTTTGATAGTGGAAATGAAAGTGAAAATGACTTTTCAGGATTCCTTTCATTTGAGAACTGAGAACATTGTGTTTGTTGGGTTTTGGATCATTTTTAATTGTTAAATGTGATTGCATTTCTTGAAAATGACGTTAATCTCAGAAAATGTTTCAAAAAAGCTTTTTGACAATGTGTTGCAGGATATACTCTCTGTGTTAGTATCACTTTCTTGAAACAGAAAACAGAAAACAGTTCTCATTCTACCATACAGGCACTTGTGTTCTGGAGTAATTCCATAAGAAAGAAGGTGCTACCTGCCCTTTTCGAAGCTAAATGGGGACTTTCAATCTTGCATATGTGACATTTGAAATAGGCTATTAAAATATTATTTTTTGATAGGCTATTAAAATATTATTAGCTGGCCATCAGAATCATTCTACTGATGTTTCATACCCACCCTAAATTTTAAACAATGTGTATATTGATCCAGCATTTTTTGAAGGCAATCCACATCTCTGTTTATGATTTCACCTATATTCGGAAGCAGTGAAAGTTGCACAATATTTGTGCTGATACTGCAAACTGTGTCCCATATGAATTTAAAGTAACAGTTTTGAGTTGTTGATGTTATAGCTACTAAGACGGGATGAGGCACTCTCTGGTGTGCTAATGAAGCCAAGGCGTCCTCGAGCTGTTGTGCTATGCCCTACAAGGGAGCTATCTGAGCAGGTTTTTGCATACTTCCTATAGAATTTGGAGTTCAGTTAAAACTAGGAGTTCTTGAATCTTAACTAATTAAGCATTAGAGAAACTTTGCAGGTGTTTCGTGTGGCAAAATCTATCAGTCATCATGCACGGTTCAGGTCCACTATGGTAAGTGGTGGTGGCCGTCTAAGACCCCAGGAGGACTCATTGAATATACCAATTGATATGGTTGTTGGAACCCCTGGCAGGGTTCTTCAACATATTGAGGAGGGGAATATGGTTTATGGTGAAATTAAATACTTGGTGAGTTTAATATTGTGATTTTATGTTAAGGAGTATCCATTGTCCTATGTTTGTATATGTGCATATCATTTGTCAATGTATGGAAGCTTGTAAACAGCTCTATGCTCTCATGTCTTTATGCTACTTGGTAATTGCTGTGTCACACTTAGTAATGGTGGCTTTATTTTAGTAGGTGTTGGACGAGGCAGACACGATGTTTGACCGTGGATTTGGTCCCGACATTCGCAAGTTTCTTGCTCCATTAAAAAATCGTGCATCAAAATCTGATGATCAAGGATTTCAAACTGTTTTGGTCACTGCGACAATGACAAAGGTATCGTAAGTTGCACTATCATATTAGTAGATGTCTAGGATACCCATTATATCTTCAGAGGCCTTCATTGCCCCATGAAAATGAATGTCTCATAGCCCCTCCAGTATTTGAAACATGACATTTTATTTTTGTGATATTTAAAACCGAGTACATTTTATCATGATAATATTTATATTGGATGGGTTTTAGAGGAATTATTTTAAAGTGATAAGGTCATATTTAGGTGATCAAAATCTGATGATCAAGGATTTCAAACTGTTTTGGTCACTGCTACAATGACAAAGGTATCGTAAGTTGCGCTATCATATTAGTAGATGTCTAGGGTACCCATTATATCTTCAGAGGCCTTCACTGCCCCATGAAAATGAATGTCTCATAGCCCCTCCAGTATTTGAAACATGACATTTTGTTTTCGTGATAATTTAAACTGAGCACATTTTTATCTTTTCGGATTGTTAGATGGGCTTCTGCTATGTTTGGGTCACAGCAACCAGTTTGGTAGGCAGGCCTACAAAAAGGTTGTCTGGTGGTACACTTTGTTTTCTCTAGGTCTTTTAAGCTTTAGGCTTGGTTTGGGGGGGCAGGTTGTTGTTGCCCTTTCCTTTGGCTTGCTGGAAGGTGCTTTTTGTATACTTTGTGTGTACTTTGATGCACCTCTTTCAAGCGCTTTTAATTTTAATCACTCTTTTTACATATAAAAAAATAAAAAAATTGGATAGGTTTTAGAGGAATTATTTTAAAGTGATAGGTCATATTTAGGTTTCAACAATGGATTATTCGTTTTTCTAAACCATCTCCCACCACCCAAAAAAAAAAAGGAAAAACTGATTTTTTTGCTAGTGTTTTTTATTTTATGTTTTCCTTATTCAAATGTGAAGATAATTAAAATTTAGCTCTCTCCTTTTTTTTAATCCTCTGTCTAAATGTCTAGTTGATATGTATACTTCCTTATAAACTGTGATTTTTGATACTCAACCATGATTCACTAGTTATATTTGAATGTGGGCTTTATTTTTTCTAGTTGTGCTGTGTAAAGAGCAAGCATCTGTTTGTGTTCTTCATTTTGTATTTATTATTGTTTTTTACCCTTCTCTAATAAAACTTTGTTTGGTATTAAAAAATTGTACATCAGTCTTTCTCTACCTGAGTATGGTTTCTTAAAAGAGTTTTTTAGTTGTTTTTGCCTGGGAAGGACAAATTCTCATGATCTATTGGTGAAATTCCCCAAGGACTGTTGTATGTACCTCTTTCCAACTTCCCTGATCCTTTTTATCATTAAAATATAGTATAACCCTAGATGGTGAAGGTTGAGTATAGTAACAGTGAAAAGCTCCATTGAACAACTTATGAAATTTCAAACTTGGGTTAGAGATAAATATAAAATTGCTCAAGGCTCATTAACTTGTAGGCAAAGAAGTACATACATAAACACACGTGTGCACACGTATACACATGTATAAATTTCTCTTTAGGGAAATCCAGAACCAAGTCAACTGAGGATAGCCTTCTTGGGGTTTTTAATTTACTAAGCTTGGTAAAGCTCTATAAGTTGTAAGGGGAGCAACTAGGTATAAAATTTTTATAGGTGAAGAAGAAATATATATATATATAGAAGGCACTTAACAGATATGGGGCACGGTCTTGGTGTAAAAGAGGTATTGAGTTGGTTCTGTCTTGAATTTAGTTTATATGAGGTAGCATGGGGACCTGGCTGGTGCATTTATAAAATCAGAACAGCCACTAGACTTCTGACCAAATATATATATATATATATATATATATACAGCCACTACACATCTAAATAGTGATACTTTCAAGATACTTGCATTGTTGAGATGGGAGAGAGAGAGCGAGCGCGACAGCGTGCGAGCTCGTGAGGCCGGAAAAAGGAGAGATGACGCCGACGAGGGAGATGAAGATAAGGATGGGTCCTGAAGGAGGCGAAAGGGGAGCAGGTTCGCAGTAGAGTCTAAGGTGTTTGAGCTAGAACTGTTAGAGAGAAGAGGAAAATCCCAAATATTGATAGAGGAAAGCAAAGGGGGAGTCTCGTCTTGGGTTAGAATGGGAGTGGAGAGTTTAGGGTTCCTTATGGAGGGCTTAAACTTCTGTATAAGGGACGAGAAGGAAGATAAATGGGTGAAGGAATGGAAGGAAAAGGGGAGATCCTTCTCTCTGATGCGAAGTGCAAACAAAGCGGGTTGCTTCCTCCGGCTAGGGGTAACTGATTTGGAACGAAAACAATATTGTATCTTCATCCCAAAAGGCAGAGGAGGAAAAAAGGGATGGATTGAAATGGCGGAAAATTTACAGTCTCTGTGTAGGTCGCTCGATAGGAAGAACAATACGCAAAAAGAAAAGGTAGGGGGAAAGAGAACGTTTGCGGAAGTGGTGAGAAGACCGATTTGCAGAGTTGCAGTGAAGGTGAGAAGGGAGGAAACTATAGGACTGTTACAGAAATTGGGTCATTGTGCTGTGGCGAGTTGGGAGGATAGGTCAGGGGGAAAAGATGACCTAGCGAAGGTGGGGCAAATCTGGGCAAAGTCGTGGAATCTCAAGGGTAATTTAGGGCTGGCTAAGCTGGACAAGGATGAATTTGAAAAATTGGAGGAGGCCAGACGCGTTGTTTCCTTTGGGAATCACACGATGGAAGGAAGCCAGGTACGGCTGGAATATTGGAGTCCAAAGAGCGGATGTCGGACAGAGGAGGAAGAGAGAAAGGAAGCCTGGGTGAGGATAGTTGGGCTTCCAATCTCGCTCTGGAATCCAGAAATATTGAAGAGAGTGGGGGACGAATGTGGAGGGTTCATTGCAGTCGATGAACAGACGAAGTTGATGGGTGAACTCCAATGGGCCAGAATCTTGGTGCGACTAAGAGAAGATTTTAGACCGAGCATTCTGGAAATTGAAGCAGAGGAGGAGATTTACGTGGTGTCTTTATGGTGGGAGTGTTGGCCAGTGATAAAGAGAAAGTGCAGAACCGAAAATAGCCGTCGGAGCAGTGAGGTTAGGGGTGAGGAGAAGCCACGCGCGGGGCAGCGCGTGATGAAGGAGCGGGTGAGCGTGAGGCCCGAGGTGCAGAACTCGTCAGGTGATGGGATGGACGTGTAGGGGGAGGGGCCGGGTTGGGTCGAGGTCTGCCCAGATCTAAACCCGACATCAAGGACCTGGGCCTCAAATGGAAAGTTTCAGTTTTTAAACTCATGTGTGGGCCCAAAGTTGAGCGGGCCCATGGATTTGAAAAAGAAAGGGGTGGCTGTAAGTGAGCTTGGCCCAGATACAGGCCCGCCACTTAGAAAGGAAGCTGTGGGCTGCTACACTAAAGGCCCAGCTTTGCCTTTAATCAGTCCGTCAGACGCAGGCCCAAGTGGGACAAAGGGCTGCTCCCAATAGTCCGAGCCTGGTGGTAATCAAAGGGAGAGCCCAAACTCGCCAGTAGCCCAAGAGGAGATGGGCTCCCTGCTGCAGTGCCTCATCCCCAGACACCTTCCTGCACCAGAGCCATTCGTTGCGATGGAGTCTGAAGATACAAGGAAGATTCAAGGTGGGGTCAGGCTGACAGAGACTGATAGGGCGCTCGAAGAGGAAGTAATGAGGTATGGAATGGGGTTTAGCTCTTGGGGGAAAAGGGATTTAGGGGATTCTCATCTCAATTCTTTCAATTTTGATCGGACTCCGGAGGGGGAGTTTTTCGATCATTCTGGGGATCTGGGTGAGGCAGGTCGGGCTGATAATTCAATGTGGCTTACAGTGTATGAGGAAAGTAATGAAAGGATGAGTGGTTGCAAGGAAGTGGGACTATCCAAAAGCAGTAGTGATAAAGGTAGGGGAATGAATGGGGTTGGGGACATATATGATGTTCAAATTGAAAGAAAGGAATTGGAGGACAAATGGGAAGAGAGTGGCTTGGCGAGGTTCAGCCAGTTCCTGGGATTCCCCACAGAGGGGTTGGAGAAGGAAATACTGAATTTTTTGACCAGGATTAGAAAAAGACGGGAGAAAATTCATAGCAAAGAGCTACTGGAAAAGTCTAAATTTGAAAGGGAGCTAAGAAGGCTGGAATGCTCCGTAAATTATGAGGGGGGGATGAAACAGAAAGGCTCGATTCAGGGCAAAGGGCGCCAAATTGTGATTGTCCAATGAAGGTGAAAATTCTGAGCTGGAATGTAAGGGGAGCCAATGATAGCTCCAAAAGAAAAGTGATTAAGACTTTTATAAGAAATCAGAGGGTGGACCTAATTTGTATTCAGGAAACAAAAATGCAAGCTATGACGGATAGCATAGCAAGAAGTCTAGGTTCTGGGAGATTCCTTGATTGGAAAGCTGTGAATGCGGAGGGGGCTTCGGGAGGAATTTTTATATGTTGGGATAAGAGGACTTTGGACATTATAGATTGGGAGGAGGGTCAGTTCACGTTATCTTGCAGATTCCGGGATGTTGAAAATGGGAATGTCTGGGTGTTTACGGGAGTTTATGGCCCGTTTGCTAAAGTGGAAAGGGAAGCGTTATGGGAAGAATTTGGGGCAATTAGAGGGCTGTGGGAAGAGCCCTGGTGTGTAGGGGGGGATTTTAACATTACTTTGTTTCCAAGGGAAAGGAGTAGCCAAAGGAGAATTAGTTCAGCAATGAGGAAATTTGCTGAAACTGTGAATGATCTTGGGCTGGTGGACCTTCCTCTTCAGGGGGGAGAATGTACTTGGAATGGGGGCCAAAATAATAAGACCTGGGCACGTTTGGACAGATTCCTAGTGACTCCTTGTTGGATAAATCAGTTCAGTGGGATTAATCAATGTAGACTGCCCCGTCCGGTTTCAGATCATTTTCCAATAATGTTAGTGGGGGGTGGGATAAGACGTGGGCCGACTCCATTCAGATTTGAAAACATGTGGCTTAAGGCTGAAGGCTTTAAAGAGTTGGTGCGCAGCTGGTGGCAAGAAATTGATGTAAGGGGCAGTGCTAGTTACAAGTTGGCTACCAAGATGAAGGAAATGAAAAAGAAGCTGAAAGTTTGGAATAGGGAAGTCTTCGATAAGCTGGAGAGTAATAAATCTGAAGCCTTGCAGCAGGTGGAATTCTGGGATAGGCAGGAGGAGGAGAGAGTTTTGACTGTGGAGGAAACAGAGCTGAAGAAAGCGGCAAAAGAAAATTACAGAAAATGGGTGATAATGGAGGAAACACACTGGAGACAGCTCTCAAGGGAAATATGGCTAAAGGAGGGGGATAGAAACACGGGGTTCTTTCATCGTATGGCAAGTGCTCACCGTAGAAATAATTCTCTGGAGAGAATTAAGATCAATGGGGAATGGTTACTAGAGGAGCAGGAAATTAGGGAAGGAATTGCTAATGCGTTTAAAAATTTTCTATCAGAAGATTCGGGGTGGAAGGCGGATATTGAGAGAATTCAGCTTGAGCAGATCAGCCATCAAGAGGCTGAAACTCTGGAGAGGCCCTTTTCAGAGGAAGAAATTCATGCGTCCCTGATGGAGATGAATGGGGACAAAGCCCCTGGCCCGGATGGATTTACTCTGGCCTTTTGGCAAAGCTGTTGGGAGTTTATCAAGGAGGAGATCCTAGAAATGTTCAAGGAATTCTACGAACATAGCTCTTTCCTAAAGAGCCTTAACAATACTTTCTTGGTGTTGATTCCCAAGAAAAGTGGGGCTGAGGACCTAGGAGACTTTAGACCCATTAGTCTCCTGGGGGGGTTGTATAAGCTATTGGCTAAAGTGCTAGCTAACAGACTGAAGACAGTGGTTGGAAAGGTGGTATCTACTTCTTAGAATGCCTTTGTGAGGGGAAGACAAATCCTTGACGCCTCCTTAATTGCAAATGAAGTGATAGACTCGTGGCAGAAACGAAAAGAAAAGGGTCTAATATGTAAGCTGGATATAGAAAAAGCCTATGATAGTATCAACTGGAAGTTTCTGTTGAAGGTGTTGCAAAAAATGGGCTTTGGGCCAAAGTGGGTGGGGTGGATGTGGAGCTGCTTATCTTCAGCCAAATTTTCAGTGTTGGTTAATGGTGTGCCTGCAGGTTTCTTTCCCAGCACTAAAGGTCTTAGACAAGGAGACCCCTTGTCTCCTTATCTCTTTGTTATGGGGATGGAAGTGTTAGATGTCCTTATTAGGAGAGCTGTGGAGGGGGGCTTCTTATCAGGGTGTAATATAAGGGGTGGAAGGGAACCCTCTCTGATTATCTCTCATTTGTTCTTTGCTGACGATACAATTATTTTCTGTGAGCCCAGAAAGGAGCATCTAACTCACTTAAGTTGGATTTTATTCTGGTTTGAAGCGGCGTCAGGCCTAAGGATTAATCTAGCCAAGAGTGAAATCATTCCAATTGGAGAAGTGGTGGAGATGGAGGAGTTGGCTGTTGAGCTAGGCTGCAGGGTGGGGTCCTTACCTTCTCAGTACTTGGGTCTTCCCTTAGGGGCTCCTAATAAAGCGCCCTATATGTGGGATGGGGTGGAAGAGAGAGTCAGGAGGAGACTAGCTCTTTGGAAACGACAATATATCTCTAAAGGGGGAAGAGTTACTCTAATAAAGAGTACTTTGGCTAGCATGCCAATCTACCAAATGTCCATTTTTAGAATGCCCAAGATTGTTGCTAGAAGGCTTGAGAAAGTGCAAAGGGATTTCTTGTGGGGAGGAGGAAATATGGAGGGGAAAATTCACTTGGTTAATTGGGAGGTGGTTTGCACAGACAAGGACAAAGGTGGGCTAGGCCTTAGGAAGCTAGCCATGTTGAACAGAGCCTTGCTTGGTAAGTGGATATGGAGATTTGCTTGTGACAAAGATAATCTTTGGAAACAAGTGATCAAGGTGAAGTATGGGCAGGAGGAGTTTGGGTGGAGGCCAAAGAAGGCTAATGGGGCAGCGGGTGTAGGGGTTTGGAAAGAGATTTGGAAAGAATCAGATTGGTGCTGGAACAACATGACTTTCAGAGTAGGGAAGGGCAACAAGATCAGATTTTGGACAGATGTGTGGTGTACAGAGTCAGCGCTGTCCCATTGTTTCCCTCATCTCTTTGGTATGGCGGTGCAAAGGAATGCAACGGTTGAGGAAATGTGGGATCAAAATTCGGGGCAAGGAAACTGGAATCTAAACTTTGTGAGGGATTTCAATGATTGGGAGATGGAGTTGGTTGGGGATTTTCTGCATATATTGAGGGGTCACAAGCCCTCTCTGGAGGAAGATGCAGTCCTGTGGAGGAAAGGAAAAAGAGGTCAGTTCAGGGTCAAGGAAGCGTATAGCTTGTTGGCGAGGTCTGCTGATATAGATTTTCCTTCTAGGAGCATTTGGGTGGCACGGGTGCCTACTAAAGCTGCTTTTTTTGCGTGGGAGGCGACTTGGGGGAAGGTGCTCACTTTGGATAGACTCCAAAAAAGAGGGCTTCAACTTCCAAATCGTTGCTTCCTATGTGGTTGTGAGGAGGAAAGTGTAAATCATATCCTTATTCATTGTACAGTGGTTAGAGCTCTATCGGATACTGTTTTTGGTTTAGTTGATGTGAAATGGGTTTTTCCAGAAAGTGTAAAGGAGGTCTTAACTAGCTGGAGGGGCTCGTTTGTGGGAAAGAAAAGGAAAAAGATTTGGGACGCCATTCCGTTGTGTATTTTTTGGACGGTGTGGAAGGAGAGGAATAGATTAGCTTTTAGGGGAGGTGTGTTGAATGTGCAGAAACTAAAGAATTTTTTTGTTTGTAATCTTTGGAGTTGGGCCAAATTGTATGTAGGTGAGGAGGCGTTCTCCCTTATAGGTTTCCTGGAGTGGATAGCCTCCAGTTAAAGGGAGGTGATTCTTTTGTTCTTATTGCTGTTTTTTGAGGCCTTAGCTGCCTTGTATACTCCCTGTATACCTTGTGGCGTTGTGCCTTTTGAATGAATATCCTTTACTTATCAAAAAAAATAAAAAATAGTGATACTTTCAATTTTTAGAAAAGGATCTCAGATTCATGATAGCCTGTGCTGAAGGAGTGACTATTGGTTAAATAAGAATCAAACATCAGACTAGATTTGAAAAGGAGCCTTATATCCTTCTCAGTGTGTTTATGAGTAATTATCTCACAGAGACATGAAGTACATAAAAAATGATTTCTCCAGAAGCTCCTATATTGGGTATAACATAATCTTAAACTGTTTTTTGAAAGCTACCTGATCTTTGAAGCCCTACCTTGGTAATTTAGTTGCTAGTTGGTTACTTCTCGAAGTTTCTTGGTCAAATTTCAGCTCATGGGCTCTGCTTTTATGTGAATTGTGGTCTTCAAAGAAGCTTAATAGCTGATCTTTGGGAGGTTTTGCAGGCAGTGCAAAATCTGATTGATGAGGAATTTCAGGGAATAGTACATTTGCGCACTTCAACGCTGCATAAGAAGATTGCATCTGCTCGCCATGATTTTATCAAACTTTCGGGTTCTGAAAACAAGCTGGAGGCATTATTACAGGTCTTCCTTTTTGTGCACTTCTTTTTAGTTAGTAATGGCTATAAAGCTAATAATATATTAATAATAGAGATATTGAGAATTACAACAAAATTGTTGTAGCTCTAGCTCATCTAGAACTTAAAAGTGCAAGTTGAGAACTTTACCTAGCTCAGCTTGGTTGAAGCTCAATTATATTTTAGACCCAGTCATTTTTGGCTAGTTGGCTGGGTGTTGAGCTGTCCCAGGCCATTTGACAGTCCTATGTAGTATAATTGGCATTTCAATGGAACTCAGTTGCACTACAAGCCTGGACAATTTTGGTATTGGCTACTCAATGAGTACTTCTCGAAAAGCAGTAAACTCACATGGGCTATTTTGTGATGTCAAATCAGGTTCTTGAGCCAAGTTTGGCAAAAGGAAACAAGGTAATGGTGTTTTGTAACACATTGAATTCTAGTCGTGCTGTGGATCACTTTCTTGGAGAAAACCAAATTTTCACTGTCAATTACCATGGTGAGGTGCCAGCAGAACAAAGGTGAGATGATGCAAGGTATTTAAATTTTTTTTTTCCCTGGTTATATGTAATACGCACAATTTGCATCGTAAATGGGGAAAAATATTCAAATGGAGTGATGTAAAGCAGCTTCCCCCCCCCCCCCCCCACCCTTTTTCCATAAACATGGTACTCATTCCAGAGGTTACCCAGTCGTAGCAGGTCTTCCAGTCTATATCAACATCACTTTTAGGTGACTATATTTGGACAAGCCTTTTAGATGGTTCTCTTGGCTGTTGAAATGATATAGGTAGATTTGATGAATATATCTTTTAACTAATTTGTCTCTTGGGTAGGTAAGGGTACAACCTAGGTCCAAGTTATTGTGACCCTACTCAAGTCACAATCTTCATTCAGATAATGGAAAATTTGTTTGTACTATTTTTGATCGGAAAACTTGTTACCTGAGTGGGGGCATTAAGGTGGGCGGATATTGGTTCGGTTGAATGGGTAGGCCCTGATGGGGTTAACTGCTGGCCTGATCTATCAAAAAAAATTTTTGATCGGAAAATTTGTTTGTAATATTTATACATAATTAATTTGTAAACTGAGTGAAAACTAAGCCAAGAATTTTTTTTTTTTATACATAATTAATTTGAAACCTGAATTAAAACTAAGTGAACTTTTTTTTTTTTTTTTTTTTTTCAGTTTTTGAAACTCAAAAGCTTGTCTGAGTCAAGTCACTTGTGGTGGGTCTGATCAGTAGTGGAGCCAGAAAATTGATTTAGTGGGGGACAAAAAAAAAAAATATATACTCCCCTTAGTCTAACCCAATGGTAAGTACTCAAACCCTTTGAAAGGAGGTGAGTGCTTGCACCCCCCTTCCCCCAGAGGTCAAGGTGGCTCTGCCACTGGTCCTGATGCCATGAACATAAGCATGAGCAGAAATAGCAGACAACACGGTCTCTTCATGGCCTTTGCTTCCAATGGGAGCATTTACCATATGTTGGTCTTGGTATGAAGGAAATTGTGCCTTATTCTCCGTTTAGTGATCCCTTATGACAGCATGCCTCATTTTTGTTCCTGAACTGTGCGGTTATTATTTGTTTTTTGACCTTTGGGTTTTACTGTATTCCTGTTTTGCTTCAACCTGTTACTAAAATTTACTTTTAATTGAAGTTGGTAAGAGAATTCGTATGTTAGGAACATAGGAGAATTGTCGATCCTAGTTGGAATGAAGTGAACTGCAGTTAGTGAGCCGATAAAATCTAAACAATCTTTCAGTAAATAATCATTCTTAGTGTTTACTTTTTGAAGAAATAGGATGTTACCAACTCTTCTATTCATTCAAGTGCTCACACTGGATCTCTGATGTGGCTTATTGGTCCTCTCTGAATCCTCTGGGATATGCAATGTGAGATTAGCATAGAGTTTATAATGTGTTTGGTTGCATTCTAAAGTACTTTAGAGTCGAAGAACTAAGTGGAGTTTAGATGCTGTTGTGGTAGAGCTTCTAGGAAGATGTTTTAGAATTTTAAAATTGTCCATATATTAATAGCAACCGCTTTGTAAAGATCTTATTAGGGAAGCACCTTACTAGAAGTTACAGCAAATTGGCCAAGACGCTAAATACAATGTCTAATGCAAGAAGCATATTGCATCACTTTGTTAAACATGTTTAATGTGGTAATTCTTGAGCTTGAAAGTGCATTTTTGGTTTCGAGGATGCAGTATTTTTATCTCTGTTTTCTGTGCATCTTGTTTTCACCACTAGGTCATTTGAGGCATCTAGAGCTTGTTGATATGTGTTTATGTTCCTGGTATCCCCTGATTTAGATTCTCTGTATTCTGGTGCTCATCCCATGAAGTTACTGTATCCCACTGTCATTTTATTTGAATGCCTCTAAAGTCCGTGGATCTTTGCTCATGTGAAATGAGACCATGTGATAGTGCTCTTTGTAAATCCATAAAATATTAGAAGTTGCTAAGCTGCCTTTTTTCTCTATGCCTAGGGTTGAAAACCTCAAGAAGTTTAAGACTGAAGATGGAGATTGCCCCACATTGGTATGCACAGATTTGGCTGCTAGGGGATTGGATTTGGATGTTGATCATGTCATCATGTTTGATTTTCCCTTGAATTCTGTAAGCATCATTCTTTGACTATTTGTTGAGGTTTGAGAAGATCTTCTGTTTTTTCACTCAACTTATATTTGGAAACTAAACTCTGTTTTTCTTTGACCTTTTAGATCGATTACCTCCATCGAACTGGAAGAACTGCACGAATGGGAGCAAAAGGTATGCATACTGGGTCTCGGCTTCTCTTTTTCTTTGCTTAAAAATAATGGGAAAAAACCTTCTCTTCTTTTCTTTGCATGGAAGTGTTTATAATAATACGAAATGAAATTGCATGCTGTGCATTACGGCTCTTATTATGTCACTCAGTGGAGCACAATCTCAAGTCTTTGGGGTTGGTGACATGAAATCATGAATGCTGAGTCCTTCCCACTTGTAGAACTAGAACCACATCTTTTCTGTATGAATTGGGTGGGTGGTGTGGAGGTGAGGGTTTGGTTTGGTTAGGTCTGTGGTTAGCAAGGTTGAGGCACATTGCTGAGTTGCTAAACCAAATACTTCTCTCAACAGGAAAAGTGACAAGTTTGGTTGCTAAGAAAGACCTGCTTTTAGCCACCCGAATTGAGGAGGCCATAAGGAAGAATGAGAGCCTAGAAGCTCTCACTGCAGATAACCTCCGAAGAGATGTTGCCAGGGCCAAGATAAGCGAGCTGAAGGCAAAGAATGCCAATTTGGTAAAAGTTTCAAAGCAGAAAAACAAGACTAAAGTGGAATCAATGAAGTCCTCCAGCAAGGCTGCCTCCACTCAGACATCAGGAAGAAAAACCTTGGGAGGGAAATCTGGAAGGGTCTCTCCAACAAAATCTAAAAAGACAGTCAAAATATTGAAGCCCTCAAAGTCTTCCTCTGCTGGAGGTGGTTCAAAAAGAGCGTTATCAGGTGTGATGAAACATGCAGACAGCAAGAGGTCCAGCTCAGTTAAGTCTTCAACTTCGAAGCTTAGTGTCGTTGGATTCAGAGGCCGCAGTTCTTCATCCATCAAGAACTAATCAAAGCCCAGATTATTGTAATCAAAATTTTGGTTAAATTTATCTATAAATCCGGTTCTTTTGCACTTGTATGTAAGTTTGTTCAAAATCAATATTGAATAATGAAACATTAAATCAGCATTTCAAATTTCGTACACATATTTCCATCACTTCAAGCTCAGGGTTGCACCAGAAGTTTTGGCATTAGAGACAACATTTCCTGCAGAATCATAAATTATAACACCAGAAAAATCAGGCAGCTGGCACTTCCCTCCCATGAGTATGTTCCTCTGCCATACTGATGCTTCCCCTTCTTCACCATCACCATCACCAGGCTGAGCCCCATGTCTAGCTATGAACACTGCATCTGAATCAACTTGTATAACAGGGTCTGCATCATGGAAGCTGTGGCAACCACCACTCAAACGACGCCATTTCCGCGAATGGGAGGCACACATGAACAAAGCAAAAGCACACAGCAGAAGGGTTGCTGCTGCCAGGACTGCTTGAGATTGGCCGGTGAGGGGAGAAGAGAGGAGAAGCTGGGGAGCCATGGGAAATCTGTTTGAGGGTGAGTTATGTCATATGTGTGTGTAGTGTGTAGAAACCTGGTTTATATATGTAGTAGACTCACTGTTTGCTAAATGGGGTTGCTGGGTTTTGGACAATGGAAGAGGATTTGGTAGGGTTTGGGGAGTAGGGAGGTTTTGAGTTGGTTGTGGTTTCGGTGATCTTTGACCTTTGTCTCTTCATGCTTATGTTGGTTCCTTTGGGTATTTGGCATCATTTACTATATTATAGTCAATTTAATTGAATAATATCATTCCCATCTTTATTTTAGGCTCCGATCATCTTTAAGTGGAATGAAAAAAAAAAAAACTTTACGCATGTTTGGCCTATCCAAATGGGGAATAAGAATGAGAATGGCCTCTCGGAATGGGGAATAGAAAATAAGAATGAATATTTTTGTTTTTATTTTTATGTCTCTTTTAATATGAATGAATTTGGTAATTCTAATTTTGTATTTGGTTACACCGGGAATGTAAGATTGGAGTGATTGTTTATTTCAATTTCAATGCCAAGCTAGAATGATTATTTCTTTTCATTTTGATGTTAGGTAACACTGAAAATAAGAATGGAAAAAAAAAAAAAATTGACAATAATATTTATACACATAATTTAAAATAATTTTTTATTTTCATTAACAAAAAACCTTCTTTGAGAGTTTTCCTTTTTCTAAATAATAAAAGATTGTTTGGTTGTGTAATTTGAAAACAATGTTTTATTTTGAAAAGCAATTTTTATAGCAATGCTTGATTGTTATTTTCTAAAAATGGTTTTTAAAAGCAAAGTGAAATAGAAAACCCTTTTTAGATAAAGTAGAAGTTGTTTTCACATAAAGAGAAATAAAAAAAAAAACTATGAAATAAATAAATAAAATAGAACATGGTACCTTTCTTCTTTTATTCTCTCTCCGTCACCCAATAACATAACAAAAAATCTTTAAATACGATGTTCTTTTATTTCATTCTCTATACACCACTCAATGCCAATACAAAAATCTTCAAATAAAATATTCCCTTGAATTATATATATGTATGTATATATATTGATTTTTTCAAAATTTTTTATTAAACAAATAGATTTCAAATTAAACAACACTTAATTCAAAAAATTTATTCATTTAAAAAAATATTATATTAGACTTAAGGGAATCAAAGCAACAATTGTTTGGATATGCAAATGTAGGATATCTTTCAGATCCACATAAAGGTAGGTCACAAATAGGGTATGTGTTTAATTGCAATGGTACTAATATTTCATGGAGATCTGTCAAACAAACAATGGTGGTCACATCATCAAATCATTCAGAAATACTGACAATTCATGAAATTAGTCTTGAATGTATATGACTAAGATCTATGATCTCGCATATTCGGGAATCATGTGAACTCTCCTTTATCAAAGGTGACCCGACAATATTATTTGAAGATAATGTTGCATGCATTGCACAAATAACAAGGGGTTATATTAAACGAGATAGAACTAAACACATTTTACCAAAATTCTTTTATACACATAAACTCCAGAAGAGTAGTGAAATTGATGTGCAACAAATACGCTCAAGTGATAATCTAACAGATTTATTCACAAAAGCATTGCCAACCTTAACATTTAAGAAGTTAATACACAGGATTGGAATGTGTCAACTCAAGGATATCGACAAGAGGGGAAGTATGCTTGTAAAAGGGTGTTAGTGTACTGTACTTTTTTTTCCTTCGTCCAAGTTTTGTCCTACTGGGTTTTGCTGGCAAGGTTTTTAACGAGGCAGTCCTAACATACCAAGAAAAGAATATTATACTCTTTTCCTTTGCTAGGTTTTTCCTATAAGGTTTTTCACTGGCAAGGTTTTAATGAGGCTTATTCTTTTAATATGGTGGTCATCCAAGGGGGAGTGTTGTAAATACAATGGTGAATGACCATATTGATGGTTATTTATGAACTCCATTTACTCATCTTTAAGATGAGTAATGGGAGTTCATATTATGAAGCCTATAAAAGGCTTCTTACACCCCATGTAAGAAGCATCCCGAGAAAAAGAAAGATATTCTCTTACTCTCATTCTCTCTTTCTTTTTCTTTCATTCTTTCAACATTTCTCTTCTTTGATTTCTTTTTCCCCTCTTTATATATATTATTAAAGTAATACATAGTCATCTCTACTTTTATTTGAGTCACATTTATTCTCATTTTACAATAGTAATGAATGACCACATTAATGTAATAATTAATTAAAGTTCATTTATGAACTTTATTTATGAGTTTCATTTACTAATCTTTAAGATGAGTAAATAGGAACCTTTTAGGAAAGCCTATAAAAGGGTTTTCCATCCCTTATAGAATCCATCCTGAGCAAAAGAAAGAAATTTTCTTTCTCTCATTCTCTCTTCTTTTTATTCTCCCAATTCTCTCAATTTTCTTCTTTGATTCCTTCCTTCCCATTATATATTATTATCGAAATAATGTATATTTGTTTCTCTATTTTTATTTGTGTTGCATTTATCCTCGTTTTATACCACATTATCAACACGAATTACTTTCAAGGTAATTCTCATATTTTAAATTTGAAGTTGTTTATATAGAATAAAATTTTACATATTTATATTACTATTGTTAAATTCATTAAAGCTGTGTTATATATTGTTAAAAACTATAAGCAAATTATTTGATTTTGATTATAATAAAAAATTACACCAATGTTCTCAATTTATTATAATCGATTATAATGATATCATTTTGTCATATATCTGAAGTTATCTGAAAATGTCGAATCTCACAAAACTTGAATTTGTGACACTTGACATTTTGGGAAGAACTATCTATGTTGGATCTTTGATGCTAAAATACATCTTGATGCAATGAATCTTGGAGCTACGATCAAAGAAAGAAATCAAGCATTGATTCATCCTCATTTGGCGTACCTATTTGATTTAGTCCTCAGACGGGAGTTATCAACAAAATTTATAAACCTAATTCACCATATACTAGGGTAGCATAGCTAGCATAGCATAGTGGTTTTAGGATCGTCCATAGGGATGGGTTTTCATTTCACACGTGATATTAGTTACAGTATTGAAATAGTGGTTTGTCTTTTATGAGTTAGCTTTAAAAGAAAACATAAAGTTGGTTGAAAAAGGTTGGTTTTAAGCTAACCAAAAATAGTAACTGAGATTAATTACAAAGAAAAGGTTTCTTGGAGTTTCAGGTCACTTGGTTCAGGTTCCTTAAACAAAAAGGGAGATTCCGAATCTTTTCCTTGCATTGGGGATTTAACCTATAGTTATCTCCCAAACGGGTGTGTTACAGTTGCTTCCCATTAATGGTTTCAAACACTAAAGTCCTCTCACTGAATCATCTTGCAATGGCTCGTACCTCTCACCTAGTATTGGCCATTTAAGGTGATCCTTAACCTTGGATTACCCTTTAAAAGCACGCAAGAGATAACTAATGGATGTCTCTAGGGAGTCCGAAAAGCTTACCAAGTGTTGGCTATTCTGGGTAATCCTATCTTTAAACCACCTCCCAGAGGCTTGCAAGAGATAACTAATGGATCTCAATGGATGGAATCCGAAAAGTTTACCAAGTGTTGGCCTAGGTGATTTTAAGTTAACTATAAAAATAAAAACCATTAACGGGTCACAACTTCTCTTCATTTAAAACTGAAACAAGGAAAACTCCCACTTTTGTATCTGGATCCCTTACCTAGCTTCCTTTAGTCCAAGAAACAAAAAGCCTAGCCACTCATCCTCTGAGAAAACAACCTCAGAGGTTGTTTGGCTAGAAAGAAAATAAAATCAAAATGAGTAGGTAAGGTAGGGCAACGCTCTGTATATTTCTTACTAAGATAATTTACAAGTGATCCTTTGGAATTTCTTTCGAGATTTTGAGATATTACAAAAGATATATTTTAACACATATATAGAGAGATATTTTTAACCCCTCAATTAGATATCCAAAATATCTAAAAATATCTTTAGCTGATAACAAGAAGAGAATAGGTAATTACACAAAATATCTTGAGATAAAAATCTAACGGAGTCGGTGCAAAAATATTTGAAGATTACTCATGAAGATTTCACAATGCTTGCGAAAATTTCGCAAGGGGTTGCGAAATTGATTCTCTTCAGCTTTGGTTTTGCAAGGGTGTGAAATTCATTCTTCATAGCCTTGCTCTCTGTCCTACAGCTTGTACTCCTCTTAGGCATTTCGCAAGCTTGCGAAATTGTTGGATGTTAGATTCATTCTCTGATTCTCTTCCTTGCATACTTGATTGATTTAGCAAAGGCTTCAAAGCTCTCCATAACTTGGATTCTTCATGTGTTTGAGCTTCAACTTGCTTTGTCATGGACTACACAAAGTTCTCCCTCATTCTTGGCCCGTTTTAATTATCAAAAAGTTACAAAAAACACCAAAACTTGCCAAAAACTGATCAGTAACACTTGCAAGGGTCCTTAATGTGCCAATTCAGCTAAAAGGTAATAAATACTACTCAAAAGTGTTTAAAAGAGTTTATAAGAAGCTATAAAAGAGCACTTTTTGAGTAGTAATCAAGCATCCCTACAGGATCATGCAAAAGTGCTGATTTTCCTTTGTCATCATCTCCATGAATGTTTAAAAAATGAATATCTTACGATAAAAGACCCTTTTATTCTATAAAGTAATTTGAAGGAAATATATGACCACCAGAAAACTGTGATTCTCCTAAAAGGACGATATGATTGGATGCACTTGATGTTATAGGATTTTAAAACTATTAGTGAATATAACTCCGCACTTTTCAAAATCAACTCTCAATTAAAGCTATGTGAAGAAAAAAAATCATAAAAAAAGACAAGTTAGAAAAAACTTTTACTATATTTCATGCCTCGAATGTTCTCAGCAAGTAGCAATATCAAGATCGTAGGTTTACAAAACACTCCAAATTAATATCATGTCTTGTTGTTACTGAACATAATAATGAGCTTTTGATAAGAAATCATCAGTCTCGTCCAATTGGATCTGAACCATTCCCTGAAGTGAATGCAATATCATCCCAAACTCGTGGACGAGGATAAGGACGGAAATGTACTCATGGTTGTGGAAGGAATCCTTGATACCATGGTTATTATGGTAATAATTCCTTAAATTCACAGAAAAAGAAAACCTCATTGCACCACCAAAAGTGAAATAATACTAAGGCAAAACAAGAAAATAGGAAGTGTATACAAGATAAACCTCCCAAGAATTATGAGAATAATTGTTATAGATGTGGTATAAAGGGGCATTGGTCGCGTACCTATCGGACACCCAAACATTTGGTCGACCTTTACCAAACATCAATAAAGGCAAAAGGAAAAGAGATAGAAATGAACTTTACCAGTGGTGATGGATTGGACCTAACTTACTATGATATTGATTTCTTTGGAGGTCCCAGTGAAAAAACAGACCATTTAATAAATGATGAGAATGTTAACATTGATTGATGTTACTTCATATATCCAATAATATATTATTATATCTTATATTTATATTTGATTATTATATATATTTTTATATTGTTATTTACATTATGCCTTGTTTTTTTTTTAAATATTAGTTATATTTAAAATCCTCATGTTATTTGCTCTCAAGATGAATGAGGATGATGTATGTCTCGTAGACTGTGTAATCGTGCACACAATTCTTCGAGATAAAAAATATTTCCTTGAATTGACATTGATAAAAGCTAATGTAAGTACCATATTTAGTACTACAAACTTAATTAAAGGCTCTGGAAGAGCAAACATAATGCTACCAAATGAAACTAAATTTCATATAAATGATGCTTTATATTTTTGCAAATCTACAAGAAATTTGCTATGTTTTAAAGATATCCATAGAAATGGATATCATATTGAAACTATGAATGAAGATAATGTAGAATATTTTTACATTATTTCCATTATATCTGGCCATAAACTTATAATGGAAAAACTTCCAGTTTTTTTCTTTAGGTTGTACCATACAACTATAAAGCCTATTGAATCATATGTTGTTGTGAACCAGAAGTTCAATGACCCAAAAGTTTTTGTCCTTTGGCATGATAGGCTAGGTCACCTAGGGTCTTCAATGATGTGTCAAATAATCGAACACTCACATGGGCATCCAGTAAAGATCCAAGATATTTTTTTTGCCTAATGAATACTCATGTGTTGCTTGCTCACAAAGTAAATTGATAGTCAGACCATCTTTTACTCAAGTCATATCGGAGTCACCAATCTTTTAGAAAGAATACATGGGGACATATGAGGGTTTGTCCATCCACCATGTGGGTCATTTCGCTATTTTATTATCTTAATAAATGCTTCTACTAGGCGGTCATATGTTTGTCTCCTTTCTACATGTAATGTTGCCTTTTCTAGGCTCCTTGCATAAATGATTAGATTACGAACACAATTTCCAAACTATCTAATTAAGACAACATGTCTTGATACTGCTGATGAGTTCACTTCTCAAAAATTCATTAACTACTGCATGTCCGTAAGAATAAATATTGAGCATCCTATTGCTCATACCCATACCTAAAATGGTTTAGTAGAATCATTTTATCAAATGTCTCCAATTAATAACTCGACCATTACTAATGAAAACCAAGTTACCTACTTCTGCCTAGGGACATGCTATTATGCATGCTACAACTTTAGTCCGTATTCGACCAATAACTTACCATGAATACTCCCCTTCACAACTTGTGCTTGGAAAACAACCAAATATCTCTCATTTATGGATCTTTAGTTGGCAGTATATGTACCAATTACACCTACACAACGCACTAAAATGGGTTTCCGATGAAGACTTGGGATTTATATAGGTTTTGATCTGCATCTATCATAAGATATCTTGAACCTTTGACAAACGATGTTTTTATAGCCCACTTTG
This sequence comes from Vitis riparia, assembly GCF_004353265.1. Classification (NCBI taxonomy): domain Eukaryota; kingdom Viridiplantae; phylum Streptophyta; class Magnoliopsida; order Vitales; family Vitaceae; genus Vitis; species Vitis riparia. Next base: position 22,855,674 of record NC_048448.1, read on the forward strand.
TAGATTTTCATTTTAATGAGAGTGTTTTCCCGTCAGTAGAGGGAGAAAAGCTGATTCTTGAAGAACGACAAGAAATTACTTGGAATGCATTTAATATGTCCCATCTTAATCCTCGTACAAATCAATGTGAATTAGAAGTTCAAAGGATCATTCATTTGTAAAATCTTGCAAACCAATTACCAGATGCATTCATTGATATAAAGAAAATGACAAAGTCACATATCCCAGCTGCAAATACTCCAACACGGATTGATGTCCTTGTAGGATAGTTAACAAATGAATGTAAGATATGCTTGAAGTATGGTAGAATTGTCGGCTCAAAGGATATAACTCATCGGAAAAAGAGAACATAAGAGAAACTTGACACTTTAGAAGATGCCATCAAAATGACTGATTAGTCTAAAATTGATAAATCTATAGCCCTAGAAAAGACACAAATAATGCAAAAAACCCTTGAAAAGGTACATATTGAACAAGAAGCCCTTGAAGAGACATAGGTACCTAAAAATTGTGAGATATCAGTAAGTTATGTACACATGGAAGAAAAATGAGATCGAAATAATATTGTTATTAACAATATTTTTGCTTTCCAAGTGGTCTCTGATATCATAAGAAATGATGAAGATCCCAAACCACGAAATGTGAAAGAATGCTGACATAGAAATGATTGGCCAAAATGGAAAAAAGCTATGTAGGCAGAGTTAAACTCATTAACAAAACGAGAAGATTTTGAACTTGTAGTCCAAACACCTGAAGATGTAAAGCCTGTTTGATACAAATGAGTATTTGTACAAAAACGTAATTAGAATAATGAAATCATAAGATATAAAACACGATTAGTGGCATAAGGTTTCTTGTAGAGACCTGGTATTGACTATGAGGAAACATAATCTCTTGTCATGGATGCAATCACATTTTGTTTCTTAATTAGTTTGATAGTCTTAAAAATATTGGATATGCGTCTCATGGATGTTATTACAACATATGTATATGGATCCATGGATAATATACATGAAAATCTTTAAAGGATTTAAATTACCTAAAACAAATAGTACAAAGCCTCGTAGCATGTACTCAATTAAGTTGCAACAATCCTTGTATGGATTAAAGCAATCTGGATGCATGTGGTATCATCACCTTAGTGAATATTTGCTAAAAGAAGGGTTTGTGAATAACCCTATATGTCCATGCATCTTCATTAAGAAATCAGAAGCCAAATTTGCAATTATTACAGTGTATGTTGATGACTTAAATCTTGTTGGAACTCTTGAAGAGCTCACAAGAACAACAAATTACTTGAAAAAAGAATTTGAGATGAAAGATCTTGGAAAAACAAAATTTTGCCTCAACCTACAGATTGAGTATTTTCCAAATGGAGTTTTAGTACATCAATCAACATACATTAAAAAAAAAAAATTGAAGCGTTTTTATATGGATAAAACACATTCTTTAAGTTCTCTAATGATTGTCTGATCACTTGATGTGAAAAAAGTCTCATTTCGTCCTTGTGAAAAGGGTGAAGAATTACTTGGTCTTGAAGTACCATATCTTAGTGCTATTGGTGCGTTTATGTATCTTGCCAATTGTACACGTCAAGACATTGTTTTTTCTATCAATTTATTAGTAAGAGAAAGTTCCGCTCTAACTCGAAGACATTCCATATCAAACATATATTACGCTATCTTCGCAAAACTACTGATATGAGTCTATTTTACTCAAGGGTATCAAAGCAACAATTGTTTGGATATGTAGATGCAGGATACCTTTTAGATCCACATAAAAGTAGGTCACAAACAAGGTATGTGTTTAATTGTAATGATACTGCTATTTCATGAAGATCTGTTAAACAAATAATGGTGGCCACATCATCAAATCATTCAGAAATACTTGCAATTCATGAAACAAGTCGTAAATGTATATGACTAAGATCGATGATCTACCATATTTGGAAATCAAGTGGACTTTCCTCTATTCAAGGTGACACGACAATATTATTTGAAGATAATGTTACATGCATTGCATATATAACAGAGGGTTATATTAAAGGAAATAAAATTAAACACATTTCACCAAAATTCTTTTATACACATGAACTCCAAAAGAGTGGTGAAATTGATGTTCAACAAATACGTTCAAGTGATAATCTAGTAGATTTATTCACAAAGTCATTGCCAACCTCAACATTCAAGAAGTTAATACACAAAATTGGAATGCGTCAACTCAATGATATTGACATGAGAGGGGAGTATGCTTATAAAAGGGTGTTAGTGTACTGTACTTTTTTTTCCCTATGTCCAGGTTTGTTCCACTGGGTTTTACTGACAAGATTTTTAACGAGACAATCCTAATATACCAAGAGCAACTTAAAGAGTTATAAGAATATTGTGCTCTTTTTCCTTTGCTAAGTTTTTCCTATAGGGGTTTTTCCTAACAAGGTTTTAATGAGACATATTCTTTTAATATGGTGGTTGAGGGAGTGTTATAAATAAGTAATGAATGACCACATTAATGTAATAATTAATTGAAGTTCATTTACTTATCTTTAAGACGAGTAAATTAGAACCTAACATTTTAGGAAAGCCTATAAAAAGGCTTTCCATCTCTTATAGAATCCATCCCGAGCAAAAGAAAGAAATTATCTTTCTCTCATTCTCTCTTCTTTTCATTCTCCCAATTCTCTCAATTTTCTTTTTTGATTCCTTCCTCCCCATTATATATTATTATTGACATAATATATATATATATATATATATATATATATATATATATATATATATATATATATATTTGCTTTTCTACTTTGCATTGCATTTATCCTTGTTTTACAATAAATAAATTATTTTTCACCCCATTTTTTTAATATACATGTCTCAATAAATAAATTATTGATACAAATATGTGGTATAATATTGAAAAACTACACTTTCATGCTAAGGTTGATCCCATGACAAAATATCGTTCTTATTTTATTAAATGGATTTTTTTTTTGTTATTTATTTTATTTTATTTTATTTTATTTTATTATTCTTATTTTAATCTAATTTTGGTAGATTAAAAAGGGTTTAAACCGAACTGCAAAACAGGGGTTTGAGATTTTGAGTTTCTCCGTCTCATTTTTGTCTCTGGGAAAGAAATATGAATCAGCATACTTGCAATTCGCTCTGTAAATTGATTCTCAGGCACCCTTTTCAGAAATCTTCAAAACCCACTTCATTGATTAGACTGACTTCCCTCGCACAAATCCCCAATCAACTCGTTTCAGGGTCCGTTCCATCTCCAAAGCCCCAGATTCTCTACACATCTGCCTCCAAGTTCCATTATTTTCGACCCCCAAATGGCTCAAGTTTTTCGACCCAGTTTATTTCGCGGGTGATTCTGAGGAATTACAGTGGCGAGTCTGCGAGCGAGTTGGATAAGGACAAGGTGGTGGACGAGATCAACCTCAAGTTTGCAGAGGCGAGGGAGGAGATAGAGATGGCTTTGGAGTCAAAGGAGACTGTGTATTTTGACGAAGAAGCCAGCTGTGCGAGAGCTGCTGTGAAGGAGGTGGTGGACATGTTTGATGGTCTTTTGGAGAAGTTGTCGGAGAGTGATAGAGGGGCGGTGCAGCGGTCGATGGGGCTGAAGATTGAGCAGTTGAAGGCTGAGGTTGAGCAATTGAATGATTAATGAATAAGGTCGGTTCATGTGGGCATTGTTTCATTTTTGCATTTGGGTTCTCATTGTTTTCTAGTTTAGGTATGTATTGAGGGTTGAACTCCAAGTCGGTGTGTATACCAGCATTGCGAGTTCTGACTAAAACAATTAATGCTAATGCATTGGGGATCATTTTTGAATAATGATTGGTATTGGTAGTCTGTTATTGATGATCTTTGATGTTGGTTGTTTTTGGGAATTATTGTAATTTTTTTTATAACTCCAAATGCATCTTCTTGCTAACTTACCCAGCATACTGCTAAGTAACTAAAGGCTGAGCTAGGCCGTTTAATGATTGGTTTGGTTCATACGGGTCCATTTTTGTCTTGGTTTTGTTTTTTTTTTAATGTTTTTTTCTTTTTGTGTTTGGTCATGTGCTATTCTCTGTGGAGGATGAATCTGCCATAGAAGTGTACCTAGAATTACAGGTTATGCCTAAAACGATTAATGGTTATGCACTAGAGATGTTTCTGAATAATGACTTAGTTTTGTTTCATTGAAATTTGATTATTTTGACGTTGCTAATTAGGGTACTGGTGTAGTTTTTTTACTGCAGTTCAATGCTATATTAGAGTAAGTTGGCATGTCACTGATAGTAATCAAATGTTCATATGGCTATTTTAAGTTTGTTTTGTTCTTTTTCAACTAGATGAAACTCATGTAGTCCATCAGGATTTGCTTGTTTGAGTGCTTCCTTTTTTTCAATAGGCAAAGCCTGGAACTTATATAGGAGAGGGATACCAAGAAAAGGGGTGTATCTTCAATGCCTATTGTGACAAAATGGTGCTCATATTTTCTTTCAAGTTGATGTGGTAGTGTCTCTTACAATGGCTGTGCCTGTTGGAAAAGTGAGTAACATCAAAGGAAGGATATGTTGTGTGTACGGGTTGCTCTGAGCTTCTTACTTTGTGGCATAATCAAATACCCTAACTAATTAGTTTCTTGAGTTGAGCAACCTGCATAAAGGCATAAGGATCTTGAATAAATTAAAGACATGGTTTGAAGGTAAAGAAAACCACCAACACTATCATTACCAAAAAATATATGTGGTTCACAGATAATGCACTCTGTTTGAGGGGCATCTAATTGGGCATAAAATTTATTATCTGATGGCAGACTACAAAACACATTAGTAATAGAAAGCTGGTGAAGCTCAACTAGTGTCTCAGCAACAATTCAACCAAGACTAAAACCAAGTGTTTGATTGAAACTATTTAACCACTTCTGTTTTGACATTTTAGACTCGTTCAAGATAGCATTGCCTAGAAGACACAAATGCCTTTTCAACTAATTTGGAATCAGGATTTCCCTTAACTTATGCAGAGATATGCTAGTTTTTATATAAGCAAGCGAAGCTTTACTATAAACAGCACCTAACAAGGACGTGCATTGAAGTACACAAGACATGTACAAAGGGTGCAAAAAGGCACAACCCAAAAAAGAGAAAACAAAAAATAACTCCCGAGGAGAACCCAACCTATGTATAAAATCTACCAAAGACATTGAACCTTCATCTATTAACATCCTAATTCACATTAAAAGAGTACTAAGAAATATGGATTTGAGTGTCTGCTCCATGTGCTCCTCATTAAAAGAGCGCAGAGAAATTTTAGTTTGTGACTAAAGAATATTATTTGAGCTAAATATCAGAAGTAATTTAAATAAGTTGCTGCCAAAAGAAAGTAAGAACGTGATAGGGAGGAAACAACTGTCTTGGTACCCCTCTGTCTACAAAAATATAGCCCCTTTTTTGAGTAACTCTTTCATTATACCTCACTCTGTCTTGTTAACTTGCATAATTTAGACTTGGTGCATTCTTGAAATAACATTCATGCATCTCGGGAAGATTTAAAATTCCTGTTATCATACCCAATAAGTTAAAGACTGATTGATCTAATTACACTGTTGAAAGGCAATCAAAACCAGCATCATTTGGTTGTGATTCATTGATATGGATAGACTGGGTAGATTCTTGCTGCAAATAGTTTGGATGCAGCTCCGTTGTAATCTGGATTCTCTTGGGCATCTTTCATGTGGTGCACACTTGACTGAAGAAGAATTGAGAGGCCCTGATTCAATTCCTACCACCTCTCATCTCCTTTGCCAAGTGTTCATATTACATCATATGCTATACTTTGAGAGGCCCTGATTCAATTCTTCTTCAGTCAAGAGTGCACCGCATGTTCAACCATATTTGTCATATGTTGATATAATTTTCGTTTCTTATTTATTGAGTGATGCTAGGTTTTCCAAATAGTTTAGCCAAAATACTTCTCCAAATTGACCAAGTGTATAAATGTCCCTGATTTACAAAAAAAAAAAAAAAATGGAAGAAAGAAAGAAAAAGATATTACATGTTGTGCTACTAAATCTGTTGGAGAAGCATTTGCAAGAAATATATCATTTTTCTTGTCTATTTGAGGAGGCTTTTTAATGTCCTCTCTCTCTCTCTGTTGGTCCACTAGTTTAATTCAAAGGTTGCAAATTCTCTTTATTTTATCATGCTTTTATTAAATCCTTGCTTGTTTTGGCTTATTCCTTATGAAACCACCAACACTGTGAGCACCATTGTCTCAATGGATGACTAAAGCAAAAAGGATATAGATTGTCATTATTAGCTGACTGTGTTAATGAGGGTTTGACAATGCAATGATACTGACATGTTGGTCAGCTAACTTCATGTATTTTTAACCTTCCTGATTTCTATTTTAAAGAACTTTTGTTTATTTTTTATTTTTTTAAGTTCAAGAGTAAATTTGACAGTCTAAATAAAGTATGGGATTTTATAGTGCGGTAGAACAAAAAGGGTTGTTACATTTGAGCATGGAAAGCTTAATTGAAAACCTTATCTTTTTTTTTATTTTTATTCCCTCTTTCAATGGAAATGACTTGATGCTATTGTTTTATACTACTTTTTGTGCATAGTATCTTAAAGAAAAAACTCACTTAAGTTTTTGCAATTAATATTTCCTCCCTCTACAGAATCTTCCCTGTGTATATTAAGCGATGAACAGCTTGTACCTCATGGTATTTTCACATAAAGAACATAATTTTTTTTTACATCTGAAGGTCTTGTGTTGAGATTTTTTATTCTCTAAGAACCATCACCTGTTGTGATGCACCACTCTTTGCTTGCTGGAATTGAATGGACATCATTGGTTATTGTTGTTAAGGTTGGATGTGGGAGTGCCCTGTCTGAGCTTAAACTTACTAGATGAAATGAAAAAGAAAAGTGGATGTCTCAATACCCAGTCATGTTTTGATATGAATGCTATCAATGATGAACTGCTATGGAGGTTAGTTTTATTTTCCTTAGGTGATCAACTTAATGGTTGCTTCAAAACCATAGTGTTTGGTTACTCCTTAGATTGTGCTGGAGTTATATGTAAGAAAGAGTTCTCCTTGGGTTCCACCAGCACAGAAGGACCCTGACTGATCTTTTTATATTGCCATCTTAGTAAGTTAACATTTGACTAGGTTTAGCATGAATGTGCCAGTAGTCTAGAGTTTGGAGTACCTGGAAAGGTTTTTAATCTCAATAAAATTTATAATCTACTTGCAGAAACTACTATTCTCTAAACATCTTTTGTTCGTTTCCCTATTTCCCAAACAAACATCTTAACTTCTCTCGGAACAACATACCTTCAGGTTTCATCCCTTTTCAACATGTTTGTCACATTTTGGTGGAACTAGAAGGTGTGCCCATTCTGCTGCTACACTGTCTCAACAGGTTCACTTATGATTTTTCTATGTTGGGCATGGAATTATTGTAAGGGAAAAAGCTGGCAGCACATGCTGCTAATGACTCAACAGTTTTTCTCAGAGCCTTAAACAGCAAGAGAAACTACAGAAACTGAACCTCTTTGATATAAACCATCCTACAAATACTGGATCTGAACTTCTTTGAAGTGTATCCTGCTTCATGCTTTTGATTTCATGGCAAACCTCAACCATTCATTTCTCTGAAACTGACTTTCTCCATAAAAGTGAAGCTAGATATTGAGAATGAATAATGGTGCATTTTTTTTTTTTTAGAGTTTCTATTTGTTCTAGCATAGTTTTTTATTAGGATTTTGGACCAACTCCAAACTGATTCTTCCTTTCTTATAACCTGTTATTTATTAAGGCTGTATTTCCAGCATCATCTCAGTTAATAATTCTTCCTTTCTCATTTCCCGCTGTATATTAAGGCTGTAATTCCTGCACTTCTTGTATTTCCAGCGTCGTGTCATTTATATATGGTACCAGCTTTACCTATCTGGATTGGAACTATGAACCAGTCATCTAAAAGAAAACATTTTAGGTGTTGATTGGATACACTTCTCCTTTTCTGTTTTTAAAATTTGAAAATGATAGTAACTTTTATATAAAATACAAGAACTCTTTGAGGCTTATCTTAGAAAGATTATGACTTTTAAAAGAGGTATTAAAAAATTTTTACTTCCCCTAATTTTAAAAGTAATTTTTAAGGATATAAGATAAGTTAATACTTGCTATATAAAGGTTACTATATTTTACATAGAAATTACTACTATTTTTTGTTTTTAAAATTAGAAAACAGAAAGTGCATCCAAACAAGTACTTAGTTTTTCTTTTCCCTTTTTACTGTGCTCTTAGGATGAGTTTCTTATTGGGAAATAGGACCTTTAAACTGATAAGTAGCACACAGAAATCACAAGTGATCAGGCTATAGTGAAGGTGAAAATTCCAAGTTCATAGTGAATGCAAATTGTTCCTTATTTTCTCTTTCATTGTTTTTGTTGGTGTTGTTGTGTGTGTTTTTTGGTGAGGTCATATATTTATTGATCTGGATTTCCATTGAAGACTGGTAAAGAGTGTTGAGGAAGGGGCATAACTAGGAGAAGTAACCTGCTAAAGGGAGTCATCATCTGCTGAATGGGTAAACTTGCTCTTCATTTGGTTGGCTAGAAAATGATTGAAAACAAAAAAGATAAAATTATCAGAATATGGCCTTCCCTGCAACTACAAGGAACCACCAGATTCGACTCCTTTAGGATGAGTACGTAATGAGGAGCCAAATGATGTTTCACATGTTGGTTTATTGGAAATAAAGAAAAGTATGCTTCTACTCCAAAATGCCAGTGGGGTCTTAGGGATGATGCCTAAAAAGAAGGTAGAAATGAGGTATGGCTTCTGGATACAAGCTAATATAATTTGAAAAAACTGATAGGCAGTTGAGAATGATGAGGAAACATCCTGGGTTGAAATTCTTGTAATTTTATGAATCCAATTTCTCTTGTTATTATGAGGGTGACTAGTTTGAGGATGTAAACTTTTGAAGCTGTTTATCTGGTAATAGTGAAGTTACAAGATTCTGATGGTTAAAAGGCCAGGTTCAAATGAAGGAACACCAACTGAACAAATCTGATTTTCTGGTTTTGTAGAAGCGAAATTTCTGGTGATTAGGAAGAACCACCGATGAATCTGTCTTTTTCGAACCGAAATCTCTGAAATAACTGGACAAAGACTGAAAGCAGTTGCTTATATATGGATGAACTTCAATAATGAAAAATGGACAGAGTTTCTGATGTGATGGGCATGGCCTGTCGAGTCCTTGTCTTTTGGAACAGCATCTGTTGGATGGGGACCTATAATTTGTCCAGTCTCCAAAACAAACTGAATCAAGGTACATTGCATTTAACATCCTTCTTTTGCTTGTATTGAGGCATGATATTAGATTGAAAGGACTGACTGGACTATTGAAAAGAACAAAAACAAAGTGAAGCTTGATAGGTCTTCCAGTGTATTATTCTTCTGAACCTTAAGAGCAACTGTAAAGAACTGAACCTCTTTGAGATAAACCATCCCACAACCTACCAGAAACAAACTTCCTACTTCAGTAAACCAAATCCTGCATTCTGCTTCTGAAACTCGTTGCGAACCTCAGGAACAGACATATACAGAACTGGTATTCTCCATAAAAGTGAAGCAAATTTTGAGGGTTACCGTTTTATTTACCCTAATTTTTTTAGGCTACATATTCTGCTTCATCTTGGTATATATCCTATCCTATCTTTTCCTAGCTGATATTTTTGTATTCTTTTTCTTTTTTATGTTTCTTAGAATTGAGTTCTCGACTAGGGAATAGGACCTTTGGACTGGAGAGCATAGAAACCACAAGTGATAGACCAACATAAGAAGTCAAATTTTTATATTGAGTGTGCAGTTTCTTTTTGTCTTTTCCCATTTGGTTCTGCTTGTGGTTGGTTTATAGGAATATATATTGATAGATTATTAAGCTTTGAAGTGGATCTTCTGTGATATCCTACATAATTAACCTTGATGCCTCTGGGAAGATAGGTACCATCTGGATACTAAACTCCCAAAGGAAGTCCTCATCTACTGAAATGAGTAGAACTAAAGCTTTATTTGATTGCCAAGAAAATGGAAGAAAAGAAGGAAAAATGGGGGAAAAAAAAATTTTAACATGGTCTTCCCTGCAAGCAACCAGAGTTTTATAGTTCCTTTCAGAAGTGTAGGTGTGATAAGGGGCCAAATGATGTTTCACCCGTGCACTTACTGGAAATAGAAGTGACAGTTTTATCAGATAAATGGCAGTGGATTCTTAAAGAAGAAATATATGATGTCAAGAAAAGAGTAGAAATGATTTTTCTTCCTTTTTTCCCCCAGATGTAGGCTTTTGGTAGAAAATCATAGTAACAGAGAAAAGAAAGCATATGGCACCACATTCAACAAAAGTTCCTTTCAAGGTAATAAACCTCAGAACACTGGAAAATAGGTTATCACAACTAATGGGAAAGATGAGGGAAGTTAAAAGAAAAACTCATAGGCAGTCGAAAATGAAGGAAATCTCTGGGTGAACTTAATTACTTGGATAATCTGTGGTGATTTGGAAGCAATGAAGCAATGACTAAACCTAAAGTGAAATCTCAGGCAACTAGACAACAGATATTTCTTAAGAAGGCGAAAAGCAAGGCCATTGTTGACTGTGTGGATGAGCATTGACAAAGAGAAGTTGACAGAGTTTTTGATGTGGGGGGCATGGCCTGTCTAGGCCCTTTCTTTGGACTACTTCTCTTGTGGAGGGGGGGACCTCATCCCTGTCCAAGCTCCAAAACAAGCTGAATCAAGGTTCATTGCATTTAGCATCTCTCTTTTGGATTGCATAAACAATACTTTAGATTTAGAAGATTGACTAGGCTATCGAAAAAACAAAAACAAAAAAACACTACATAGATATTCTGATGTCTATTGATCTTCTAACAAGGTTGATACTCTGCAATTATCACTCTTTATCTTTGTATTGATTTGATTTTTTTTACTATAATGGGAATGGAGAGCAACCAATATTGTCATATTGGATCTCCCTTTTGACTGACACTTGAAAGAGTATGGACCCAGTGAAGAACACTCAAACCTTGGGAAACAACACTTGTCTGGTAAGGCATGTGGGGAAGGAGAGGGAGGCATGGCCTGCTATTCTGTGTCTCCTTTTGCCATGCAATATAGGGCCTACATATGGGGTGTGTGTGGGTGTGGACTAGGTTGCTTTCTCTCCTTCACGTTAGGCTCCTAAACTGCTGAAAAACTTTACACAGAATTTTAGGTCGGTTTGAAAAGAGAAGAAAAATAAGATTCCCGCTTGGCCTCCCTTCAACTTTGCTCACTTTCATGAATACTTTTCATTATCTATTTCTTCAAAAAGGGGGAAAAAAAAATTGATTCTTTTCTTAGGAAAGGAAACAGAAACAAAGGGGAGAAAAGAAAAACAAAGCAAGAGGCAAATAAACCCATTGATGTTTCTAAAACTGTACATAGAACCCAATATGACGAGCCAAAGCCAACAATGATGCCACCTAAAGCTTCCTCCTCTCATTTCCCAGAGTAGACAGGGAAATTAATTACTGATAAAATTAATTACTGATAACCTTAAAAAAAGGAAAAGGAAAGAATATTCAGCTCTGGTTTGAAGACCCTTTTATCAGAGGTTGAGAAGTTTTTCCCCATTCTTCAGGTGGGCTCTTCACCTCCATCAGCAGTGCCACCACTTCCTTCATGGTGGGCCGTTCCACTGGCGAAGAGTTCACGCAGAACATTGCTATCCCGAGTGTTTGAAGCATCTCTTGTATCATCTGGTCTGGTAATCCTTGGAGCTTTGAATCAAGTACTGATGCAGCTGGTTCAAAGCTGCCCATTTTCTTTTTCACCCACTCAACTATGTGTAGCCCGCCCCCAGCCTGGGGCTCAACCGCACTGCGCCCGCTTAGTATCTCCAGCAAAACCACTCCATAACTGTAAACATCGCTCTTTTCTGTTATGTTCATCGTGTATCCATACTCTGCAATCATTATAAAAGAAGTTTGAGACTTAGAACAAAGATTTCCATGCTAAGATGAACCACTGAAACTGCATAAAATGAATCAAGAATGCCGGTTCCCTTGGCAATGGAGATTAAAAGAAACTGAAATGTTATTAAGCTTAAAGAATAAATGGCTCAAGTAATAACAACAGGCACCTATGAGAAGCAATTCAGTTAACCATGCAAATTATGAACATAAAATGGTAAAATGCAGAAGAAGAGGCAATGCTTGGTTAGAATTGCTTGCCTGGGGCAATATACCCATAAGACCCGGCTACTCTGGAAATCGCCTGGTGGTAATTTGGAGAGATCATCAGCTTTGCCAGTCCAAAATCTGCAAGATATGCTTCATACTTGGAGTCCAGAAGTATGTTATTGCACTTCACATCTCTGTGGAGTATTGTAGGTAAACAATCATGGTGAAGATAAGCAAGACCTTGTGCTGACCCAACTGCAATCTTGTACCTAATTTCCCAATCCAAGTTCCTATTCCCCTGCAGCAGCTGTTGCAGATTCCCATTGGAAATGTAGTTATAGAGAAGGAGCTTAACACACTTGTTGGAACAGTAACCTAGGAGCTTCACAATGTTCCGATGTCGAATGTGTCCAAGAATTTGAATTTCTGAGGCAAAAGAGTCCACTGGGTCTCCATCCTTCATCGTTTTCCAAAGCTTTTTCACTGCAATCAACTCCCCATTGGGCATTTCTGCCTTGTACACCACCCCAGAACACCCTTTTCCAATCACATTTTCATCTTTCAGGCAATCCAGGATGTTGTCAATTGTGAAATTTAGCTTTTGAAATGGAATGAATGTCCAAGGATATGAGAAATCTTCAGCCCCTGATGAGGAAGCTGATGTGCCTGAGGACTTCTCTACCATATACTTGTGATTCCTTGTTACTAGAATCCATGATGCAATAACTGACATGATCACAGAAGCAAGAATAACACAGATCAAAGCTGCAGTTTTAGCTGATTTCATCCCATTTCTTCGAGCCAGACCTGAAGAACAAGTATACCCGTCCACTGACTGACAAAGCCTAGGATTCTCAAGGTATGAGGTTGAAGATAGAGTTCTGAAGAATGTTGTTACAGGGATAGGACCTGAGAAGTTGTTGTAGGAGATATTGAGGGAAGTTAGACTTGTAAGCAACCCCAAAACTCCAATCTTTCCATAAAGCATATTCTGAGAAAGATCAAGCGATTGCAGCTGCGTCAAACCGGACATTGTCTCAGGGAGTTCTCCTGTAAACCCGTTGGAGCCCAAATCCAAACTGATGGTTAAACTTGTAATGTAGCCAATTTCAGGTGGAATTGGACCAGAGAGGCTGTTGAAGCTCAAATCAAGCAGGGTTAGCTTCTGCAAGTTCCGGATGGATTTGGGGATGGACCCAGTTAGTAGATTGTTGTTGAGGATGAGCTTGTTCAAGTAACTGAAGTTCCCAAAACTCCATGGAATTCCGCCTGTGAAGCTGTTTCGACTGAGATCAAGCTGCTCCAAATTCACCAGCTCCCCTAGTTGGGAGGGAATTTCCCCAGTTATGTAATTATTGTGCACATCCAGCAACTCAAGAACTGTGATGTTGGCAATCTCATGAGGGAGGCGACCAGAGAAATGGTTCATGTACAAGTCAAGAAAGACGAGGTTCTGCAATTGGCCTATCTCCTTGGGAATCTGGCCTGAAAGCTGGTTTTCCCCAAGCCTCAATCTCACTAAGGACTGACAATTCGAAACACTTCGTGGCAGTCGTCCTGATAATGAATTCCCAAGGAGCAGAAGCTTGCTTAGCTTCTTCAAACCGAAAATCTCTTCCGGGATTGACCCAGTGAGCTTGTTCCTCGAAAGGTCAAGTGCATAGAGCTCAGTACAGTTCCCAAAAGAGGATGGTATGGTTCCAGACACCAAATTACCCCACAAGAAGAAACTCTGCAGATATTTCAAGTAGCCAACCTGCCATGGAATTGGGCCAGATAGTTGGTTCTTATCAAGCTGAAGAGCGGTAAGACTTGTACAGTTGCTCAACTGCCATGGAATCAAACCAGTGAGCGAATTGTCCGACAGATGAAGCTGCTCAAGAACCACTAGTTTCCCCAAGTCTCCAGGGATTTCCCCGGAAAGTTCATTTGCAGAGGCGTCAAGGATAACAAGCGATGAACAATTGGAAAGGTCAGGTGGGATGGGTCCTGTGAGTGAATTACCCCACAGAAGCAAACTAGTAAGCTTCTGCAACCTGCCCAGCTGAGGAGGGATCGAACCAGTAAGCTTGTTCATATGCAGGTACAAGTTCCTGAGCTCTGAACACAGCCCAAGTTCAGGTGGAACTGACCCGAATACCTCAGTATCATAAAGGGCCAAAGTCTGGAGATTGATTAGGTTCCCAAATGTAGGCGGTATCACACCGGAAAGTCCAGTGGCTGCCGCACCAAACGTGGTGAGATTAGTAAGTAATCCTAACTGGGGTGGAATCTCTCCAGTCAGATAAGGGTTGCCCCCAATTCGAAACTGTTGGAGAGACACCAAAGAGCCTAATTGGAACGGTATGGACCCATTGAGAAGATTGTCTTGGAGACAAAGGATTTGCAATGAAGATAGGTTAGCAAGCTGCTGAGGTATGCTACCAGACAATCTATTGGAGTTCAAGAAGAGAAACTCAAGCGATGAGAGCCCTCCCAGTTGTGGAGGAATTGGACCAGAAAGAGAGTTAGAGGAGAGGTCTAGCAGGCGAAGATGAGAGAGTAGGCCAAAGGAAGGAGGAATTGTACCAGAGACATTGGTGGAGGAGAGGTTGAGGAGTTGCAGAAATGAGAGAGACGACAGTTGAGATGGCAATGAAGAGAGGTTGAGGAATGTGTTGGGTAGAGAGAGTGAGATAACCCTGTCTTGTGGAGAGCATGTAATGCCTTGCCATGCACATGGGGTCGAGCTTGATGGGTTCCATGAGGAGAGCACAGCCGATGATGACTTTGAAGAAGGGTCTGCAGCAGCAAGAAGAGAGAGAAGAGCCTGCCCATCAGGAGACAGAGAGGTGACCAGGGTTTGAGCCATGGTTGCCCAAAGGAAGAACAAGAAGAACAGTGGAGAGGATGTAAGAAAACAGGCTTTTTTCTCCATTTTTGGGCTCTGTGACAAAGATAGCAAATGGGTTTGAAGAATCAGAACTGGTGGTCCTATTAGCGGCTCTGCTATCGGTGGTGGTGGCGCTGAAAGTCCACTCTAGGAGACAACATGCATGTGAGGGAGGGTTTTGTGGAGGTGGGGATGCTTGAGTTTCACACTAGCTGTTGAACCCATGCATGTGAGCAAAAAAGATAGTGCTAGCTTCTCTTAAGTGGAAAACAGTACTGTTGAACACACACAAAGTTATTGCTCAAGAGTCTCAACTCCCTTACCGGAAAAAAGCCCTCCTGCTCCCTCAACCGCCGGATGTTGTGCTAGTGGAGGTGCTGCTAGTCAGTGGTCATACAATGGTGAAGATGACAACCTCAAACTCAAGCCCTTCTAGGGTTTACTCCATGAATGCTGGCCATCATATTCTGTGTCTCATCACTCCCATATGGTGGTGGTGGTGGTGGTGAGTGGTGGCTGAGCAGCTTTGGTTTGAACTTTCAGGGAACTCTTGTACTTTCTACAAAAGAAGAGTTCAAAGGCCATTCATGCATTTAAATACCTCCAATTACCTTAGCCCAAAACTACCCTCACCATCCAATGGGATCATCAGCTCTCCTCCAGGGGCAGTGTTGTGATGTTGAACTCAAAAACAAGCTTAGCATAATCAGCAGATGGGAAATAAAGGAAAGTGGGCAAATGGGTCGGATTCCAGTGGGTGGGTGGTGCCTAGGGAAGAGTAAGATTTGATGATATAGGAGTGAGGCAGCTTGGGAAATTGTGAAAGGTAAAGGGACTGGAGGAAGCAACCATTTCAATGTCTTTTCCTATATATATTATTGCCTGTTTACTACATAAACAATACACCATCTACCATTGTTTGTTTCTCATATAATTTATACATATGACCTAGGGTTTGGCCCTAAAATTTTGTCACCTCTTGTGAATTTTCCTATCAACATCCCATTTTACTTCTTTCAAACGCCCAATTGCATAACATATATAGTAAAAGACACAATATTATGTACGGTCCAACCTTGTATTATCAAATGGGTTTTGTACTATGGTCTAAAATTATGTAACATTAACTATAGCCTATGTTTTCGAGTAGAGAAATGATAAATAAAGTTTGGAATTATTATCTTCTTGAGAGTGAAATGGTAAAAATGTGTAAGTAGAGATAGGGTTGGATTTGGTTTCCGAGGAGGAAGTGGTGGGTTTGTTTTGGGAGTGGTGGCAAAGGAAAATGCAGAGTCACATGAAAGAGAGGCTTGTAGGGTTATATAACATAAATTATATTAGGGCACATTTCACGATTAGGGTTTTATTAGGTTTTTAGGTTTTGACTCTCTTCACTATTCGGCCGCACCGCATTTTATTTCATTTTATGAAACCTAAGCTGATTGGGCCACTCTTGGGTGCCACCACATGGAGCTATTTTGTATGAAATGACCATTAGCACCCTAGCTGAACCAAAGCTCCAAGGGAAGTTTTGGAAACCCATTGGCCTGAAATTGTGTCTCGAGCATCAAAATTGTAGGGTGTGCAAATCACTTTGCTGTGACGTGAGCCAAGTAAAACCCTAATTACTGTAGTCAAAAGGGTGGATAAATGGGCTTGGCTTTGGGCTTGGACAGATTCAAAGGCCTCATATAGTTTATTAGGGGGCTTCATTTTTCATCTCAATTTTACTTAATTAATTATACTTATACAATAATAATAATAATAATGATAATAATAATAATAATTGATTTTTAATTGAACCCACATAATATAAATACATCAAAATGAATAATGCAATCATTTTAACTTCATTAATATATATATATATATATATATATATATGTAAATTAAATTATTTTAATATGAATTTTAAGATAATAATTTAAAATTAGGTACCATGAAGTGCACTCATTGGGTCAAAGCAACCCCATCATGGGTTCAACCAAATGATGACCCCATTTAGTTTAAAGGATTATTGGCCAACCCCTTTACATATGTGTAACAATTTCTAAGTATTACACAAAATAAATAAATAAAAATAAAAATATAGATTGGGTTTTGCATTTCTTAAGGTTGACGTATCATTAATTCATGCATAGATGAATGTTGAATGTTGAAAAGAGGTTTACTCAAATAAATCAAAGATATGGCACATTCATAAAGGCACCCTTTCATGGATTACACAATCTCCTCACATGGATGAAAAAATTAAAAAATAAAAATGAAAGGAAATGTTTTTAATTTTATAAAAAAAATATAATGAAAGAATTTTTTTTCCCTATGTTCCCAAGAAAAAGTTCAAAAGAATATGATAGATTATGGGTTTTCATAAATAAATTATTTTTATTTTAAAAATATGCAACTTTTTTATTTTTTTATTTTTTATAAAAGTAAAATGAATTCTCTATTTCTTTACCAAACACACCCATCATTTTTCATGAATTTTCAATTTATAAATTAGTGTTCAAGTTGCAGTGGTCCAAAGCAAACTAGGTGAGTAAAATAATGGCACAAAAAGTGTAGGGTGGGGGTCCTGCAAGCTCCCTCTCAGAGGTGCAAGGCCCCCATAAAAGGGGTTCAAATAATACCCTAATGTGGCCTTCAATTTTTCTATGCCCAAAACCCATTATAATATTGAAGCCTGAAGCCGGAGTTTCAGAGTCTAAGACCAAAATCCTAGTGAAATTCAAATCTAAAAGGAAATGAGAGTAGGAAGTGAGTGGTTTGGACAAAAACATAAAAAAGATGTCTCTAAGATAGGAAGGAGATACCAAGATGGAAATTGGAGTCAGATAGGCCTGCCTGCAATCTTTAGTGGTAGGAGATAGGGAACATGCATAGAATTTCTTACCATTCTTCTCATGTCTTTAAGCACAAGCATTTGATATGGCTGCTTCTTGAGACTTGAGCACTACTCTCTCTGTCATTAGTATCTTAGTTTATAGTTCATAAACCTAGACACTTGTATTTTTCCCTTTGAAATTTCATTTTTTTATTAGGGTTACACCATCCATATTGGAAGTAATTTCTTCCCATTTCAAATTTGTTTATATGTTGTTTGGATCTGATTTTCTAGCTTTTAATGATGTTTACCACACTTTCAAACATGATTTATCTATGTTTTGTAGAAGAAAAAAAAGTAAGAAAACCACATTTTTACTTAATTCAGTTATTAAAAATAAGAAAAATAACCTTATTTTTTAAAAACTATCCCAAACAGGCCCTTAGAAAACCAGCAAGATTAGTGGAGATGAAAGACACAACCAAGGACAAGCAGACCTAATGTAGTGCTCAAACTCCTGTAAGTAGGACAAGTGATGGGGCTTTCCTCTCTACCTACACTGACTTTAGGGTGCCTTTCTTTGCTCTTTGCTCTTGTGTCTTTAAATTTCATGGAGCCCATAACCCTATTAATAATAGGGCAGTCTCAACTTAGTTTGCTTTTAGATTCCATCTCATAGGGTAATCTCCCTAAACAAAAGATCAAAACCATAAAGAGACAAATTTTAAAGTCATGATAAGAAAAGCATGAAGAAGACAAAAAGATGGAAACCTTGGAGAAGAGCCACAGGCTCACTTAGTCACCCTGCATAAAAAATAACACATAAAAATGATCATGTATAGGGCTAGGGTTGGTAAGGACTCATAACAGAGATCTCCACAAAAGCATACTTGAAATTAAAAGGCATCATCTTTCTTGGTATCCTGCTTTGAGCTAAGAAAATGGAAGACTTTTTGGCAAGATGACCACTCGGTCAATATCAGATTCTTTGGTGCATAAACATATGCAATTTTCTTAACTGTTCTTGCAGCTTCTCAAAACCAGTGGCAAATGGAGGATCAGTTGTCAATTTGTCAGCATGCAGAGCTTTGTTGCGACTAACACCGAGTAACAAACTCTCAATGTCAAGCAACAAGTGAAGTACATCATACATTGAGATTGTTTTAAAACACTGAACGAGGATTCTTTAAATTAATGGAACTGGTCAACGACAAACTTGAAGGGCAAGGAAAGGGGAGGGATCAGAATCATGGATATAGAATAAATAATGATCACTTCTCATTGATAAATCATAAAGTAACATCTAAGGCAACTGCATAGATGAAAGGAAAAGGAGACACCAAACACAAACTAGAGAAAATTTGATCAGTGGGGCTACTAATTGAATGAGGAAAATCATGTTTGTGTTGTGATCATCATATGCTTTGTTTCGATATATTTTCAGATGGGTTGTGATCTGAAATGCAGTACACACCATCAAGATAAAACATTGATTTTTGTTAACCTTACCAAACAATGGCCTAACTGGAGATTTTACTTTCTTTCCATGCTCAGACGAGGCATGGCTTGGGCGGTTTCACATTTTTCCAACTATATGAGGTCACTGAGAAACTCTATAGGTCAGTTTGGTCCATCATCCCTTTCAAATTTGAACCATCTCCAATTTGCATACAAACTTGCTTCGTCATGAAAAGGTAGAGCATCAGTTGGAAGAGGTTCTAACTTACGAGTTGCTGTAACTGCTGGCAGCTTTTGCCTATACTTTTTTGCCATTTCTTCAGCATCAGAAAAAACTTTCTGCCAGAAAGTAAAATCTTATGAAAATTGTAACTTTAGAAGTCAAAATCAGAGAATAGCCACACTTAGAAGACATTACAATATAGAAATAGAGATAAACTAGAAGAATATAAGCACCTCTTTGTTTGATAGAAATAGACCAGGCTCACTTTCGAGGTCAGCAATACTGCAAGCCATAATATCAAACTATCATTAGTGACCATTATTTAGCATTAGCTAAACTTGTCTGACATGAAATGTTCTAAACATTTCCCCATTTTAGCTTCAGGCAAACACAAAGGGAGTTGGCGCGGAAGGGAGAGGGGGGGGGGGGGGTTTGGTGGTGGTGGTGTGGGGAGAAGGGATATAAGAACCACATACATCAATGATACAAGTTATGAAACTTTCATCAGGTGGGTTCATTCCCATCCTAGTTTCATGTAAGCCCATGATGAACTTAGAAACCATCTCAACCAAAAGATGGTGAGATGGAAAGACATGATGAACTATGATATCACATAATTGGAATACAAGCATTTTATGGGCAATTGCTAAATGATAAATGTGATTTTATTGGTTGCCAACCTCATATATACATGCATCATCAGATATCTAAAGTACAAAAGTGCACTATTGTCCAGTGATCGTAGTGCTAACAGAATCATCCACAATCATCTCATCTATCAATATTAATGGACTTGGGGCAGAACCAAAGTGACCTTGGATGTCTCATTGAAATGAACTACTCAATCATGTTTTACATTGCGTTTTTGAGGCAGACAGTCATCCTATAAAATGGCATCCCATTATAGAAGACAGATCTATCAACACAAATAACAGTCCATTTTCAGGATTTCAATTTTTCTTTCTTTTGTTCCAATGGCACAAGGCATCTGCTTTCTACAATTAACTCTGTTTTGGAATATGATCTAAGAGGATGGATTTGCAGCTTGTTTTGATAAGTACAATGGAAAATTTTCATTTCCATTTGACCTAACACAGTGAGATAATGATAGTTTTTTCATTTTCTTTCTTTTTCCTTTCATCAGAACACAGAAGAAAACTCCTACAAACTTCAACTTAATAGAGTTAGTAAACTTGCATGACAACCCCTTTGATAACTAGATGGTGCTGCTTGGTGCTCCTGCACAAGGTTGCAATATAAATAAAACATATTCTTAGGTGCCAACACCAGGATCTTTGGGCAGGTTTCCCAGATAGCTATGATGTTGGGTGAAATAAAATTTTAGAAAGAGAATATACACCTTGATTTCTGGATTCCAGTCTATTAAAAAGGGAAAGGCAAGGTGCTAGGAATCAGGCTTTGCCAATTTAGTAGTAGTTGTCCATATCCTTACCACTGTAACTGACAGGGGTGATTCAGAAGTTGTCATTTTTATCAACTATTACCTAGATCAGATATAGCTATAAAATTTCCAAGATAATTAAACTCCCCACCTGAAGATTCCACCATGGCCAGGATATTTCCAATAAAGTCTTTTTTTCTAGACATAGAGTTCTCCTTTCTTATGCCTTTTAAGCTTGTATTTTTTTTTACCTTCATAACTTGAAGGAAATCAAACACTCAAGGGATGCAAAAGTTTGGAAATAAATTAGAAAACTATGAAGAGAGGAAATGAACAACGACCTTGGGAGTCAGAATTGAGGATTACTTGTAAATGCTATAATGATTTCTTGGGCTTACCTGAGAGCTATTTTGTTGGGAAACATGGACTTTACTACCATAACTTTAACCTTCTCATCAACTGTTAGCAAATCACTGACAGAAGTAACTCGGGCACGAGTGATGTTTGAGATATGCAGCAACCCACTGAAAAACATTAGAGAGTTATTAGTCATTTCTTCACCAGTGATAAACAAAAGAGAATAGGGAACTTGATTTAGCTTATGTGATAGGCCTATGGATCATCTCCAAATACATACAATTTGCTGTAAGTGAATAGAAATCTAGAGCAATACTATTCATTAGAGGAGTCTTGGCAGATCTTTTAATTTACTTTGAAAAACTACAATTTATGAGAAAGTTTTGACTAATAAGAAAAGCCTACCAGACAATTTACAAAGTTAATGTCCTATTTGTACCATTAAAATTTAGAAATTTATTCAGTATTCAAAAGATGAAGATGTAGATGTAGAAAAGAAAAAAAGCAAATAAAAACAGCCAAAAGAGAAGTTTTCCCTCTATTTTTATTTTTATTTTTCACTAACAACCAATTTGTATAGAGGTTATTTAAAACTTCCTTAGTGGCCAGACTTAGTAGTTATCACGTAACCACAAATATCATCTTCTCCCCTGAAACCACCATTATTGTCACCACCATCGTGGCATTGCCTCTACCTCTACACTGCTGTGCCGTTCATCAACACCACTGCCATCTTAGTAAACATAACCACAGCCTCTAACACCACCACACTGCTATGATCACCATCCACCAGGGGGTCGTCCATTCTTGCCAAGAAGCTTTAGGATCTTGGAACAGCCTCTTCCTCCAAGATCCTAAGAAGTGCTCTAGTGTCTAAAAGACCATTGGAGGGTTGCAGCAAATCAGTAATGCTTGAGAAAAGGTCCTTCACAGATGTAGTGAAAAAGGCTCATGGAGTGGTGGGTGAAGTGGTGTGGTTACAGCTAGGGGTTATGGAGGTCCAGCATAGGGAGGAACTACTGAAGTGATGCTTAGTGGGAAGATAAGGGGGAGTCTCCTGGCTCCATTTCAGTTTTTGCCCACTTTGAAGAGGCGGGCTGCTAGGAGCAGGAAGTTGAAAGGTGGTGTGAGGTTATCTTTGATAAGGGATGCTCTCATCCCTTTTTATTTTGAAGAAGCCTCCAACGCAGAGTCGATGTTTGTAAGTTTTAAGAAGGCATGAGGATAAGCCCTTATATCTAGACAGATGGGCTCTAGAGGTAGGGTGTTTTTCATAGAAAAGTATTTCCAAAGGAAGTGTAAGCAAGTGTTGTGGGGCTTCTGCCACATTCATGGTGTTGTCAGGTTTTGAGAAAGCTAGGAGATAGCTGTGGTGGATTTTTGGTAGTAGATAAAGATACCGCCCAACAACGAAAATTGCAATGGGCAGCAGTTTTGGTGAAATCAAACAGAAGGAGGATGCCTAGGACATTAACTAGTGGTGGACCTATCGTGCTTTGCGATACAGCTCTGGTGGAAGTTCCACAATGGCTATCTTAGGTTGCTCAAAGCTTGGTTGCAGCCAACTGGAGACAAGGGGACAGGTTGAGGATGTGTCACACGCTGAAGGGAGAGTGGGGAGCAACGTCTGTAAAAAAGGAGTGGCACATGGGACATGTCATCCTCTTATTCAAAGAGTAGGAGCAAGCCTGTGGCAGCTACTATTGGCTCTAAAAAGGGGGTCTTAGGTGGATCAAAAGATGGGTGTAGGTTTGCAAAGGGTGAGGGGCCTAAAAGTTAGAGCAAAGATAGCTTTTTTTTTTTTTTTTTTTCCTTGATAGGTAAAAAGAAAACATGTATTAAGAAGAGAAGTGCCAAAAAAGTGCCCCAAAGCACACAAAGAGTATACGAAGAGCTCCACCAGCACCAACAAAAAATAAAGAGGGACTAACAAAAAACAACACCCCTCAAAGAGCCCCTAACCAATCCACAAAATCTACAATAGAGGATAAGCCAGAAACTATAAACAATTTGGACCACGCCCAAAGATTACAAGGAAAAATAAGTTCAATCCCTTGTACAGACAGCTCTTTGTTATCAAGCGCTCTATTATTCCTTTCTTTCCAAATTGTCCACAACAAACACAAAGGAATAGCCTGCCAAACCTTCTTCCTTTTCTTACCCACAAAGGACCCGTGCCAACTTAAAAGCAACTCTCTCATTGAAGAGGGCAGCACCTAAGACACACCAAACAAAGAAAACAAAATATGCCAAGCAACCCGAGTCTTGTCACAATGGATGAGAACGTGATCAATTGATTCTTCCTCTTCGTGACAAAGAAAACATTTGTTTTCTATTGACCACCCTCTCCTCCTTACAAGATCCAGAGTTAAGACTTTACTCCAAGTAGCCTCCCATGCAAAGAAGCTAACCTTAGGCAACACCCAAGAATTCCAAATGATTGCAACTGGGAAATTGGAAGGACCCCCAAGCTCCAAAACCTTGTACAGGGCTTTAATAGAACATTTTCCACACTTGGCCTAAAGTGAGAGAGCGGTAGCTAGTGGCAAGCTCATAAAAGTTGGTGGGCTTAGTGGTGGGTTTGAGGGGTCATACTTGAAGGAGGCCCATTGCCAAAGGGAAGGGAGTAGCATAATATGCTAAGCCAAGAGAGCCCCATAGAAAGGGATGGGTAGTGGAATCTCTAATCTATAGAGGGATTGTGGGCTAGGTTGACAAGTCATTGAATTTAATGGGTGTGGGCCTAGACTGGAGGAGATGGTGGATCTTCAGGTGAGTTGTAGGCTAAGTTGACACTTTGTTGAATATAAAGGGGGCGGGCCTTGGTTGGAGGAGTGAGTGGGCATAATCTCTTTAGGCTTAAAGGGCTTTGAGGTTCCTTTTGTCTCTAGCTCATCCTTCTAAGTAGGACGTTGAGCAAGAAGAGGTAGGTGGGGGGGGTGTGGAGGGGGGGTTGGAGGGAGTTCAATGACATCAAGTTAATGGTAATGCAATCCATATCGTTTTTTTTGCCTTATGATCACTGACAATGCACTCATGGCAGAAGGGGCTAGATTCCTAGGTTCTCTTTTCTTTGTGATTTCTTTGGGAAGTCGGATTAAATCAGGAAAGAGATGTTTTAATCAAGAATGAGATGGTCATAAATTAGGGGGAATTCTAGGACTCCAAGGAAAGGGAGGGAGTCCTTTCTCAAGAAGAGGATGAAGTTAGAAGGATAGCAAAGAGGGGGTGTCACAAGTGGACCCTTGTTGAAAAACCTAATAGAAGTAGAAACAAAGGGAGATTTATAATTGGGGGAAGTTTGAGAAAAGTCATAATGCTACATTTTTTGTGTTCATCCCAAAGAAAGGGGGGCGCAGAGGATATTAATGAGTTTAGGCCTATTAGCTTGGTGAGTGATCTATATAAGATCCTTGCTAAAGTATTAGCAAAGAGATTGAAGAAGGTGGTGGGAAAAGTGGCTTCCAAGTCTCATAATGCTTTTAGAGAAGAAATGCAAATTCTTGATGTGGTGTTAATTGCTAAGGTTCTATGTTGAAAAGTGATGCATGTGGCATCAAGCTAGACATTGAAAAGACATGATTACATCAACTAGATTTTCTTTCTATTAGTTCTTGAAAAAGATGAATTTTGGTCAAAAATAGATATGATGGATTAAATGGTGCATATTTTCTACAAAATTTTCAGCACTTGTTACTGGCACCCCTTCTAGTCTTTTTCAAAGCTCTAAGGGTTTGAGACAAGGGGATCCTCTTTCTCCTAATTTGTTTGTTGAGGCAATGGAGGTTCTTAGGTTTCTTTTGAAGTGAGCTAAGGAAAGAGGCTAACTATTGGGATTTAAGGAGAGAAGTAGAGGTGGTGAAGGGAAGGAAGTGCCCTATTTGTTGTTCGCAAATGATACCCTTGCTTTTTGTGAGGCTTCTCTAGATCAAATAGATCATTTAAGCAAGTTGATCATGTAGTTTGAAGCCATCTCATGTTTGAAAATTAACATAGAAATAACAAGTTGATTCTAGTTAGAAGGGTGGATAATGTGGAGAAGTTGGCCTATGAATTAGGGTGTAAGTTAGGAGAGTTTTTTTGTTCTTATATGGGGCTTCCATTAAGCACTCTTTTTAAATCAATGGCATTTTATGATGGAAGAGCGGTTTCCCAAAAGGTTGTCGATATGGTAAAGATAATATATCTCTAAAGACAAAATAGGCTTACTTTGATTCAAACCACATTATTTAGCTTGCCCATCTATTTTATGTCATTGTTTTCTGATCTAAGAAGAGTTAGATGGAAGCTTAAGAAGATTCAACAAGATTTCCTCAAGGGAGATAGGGCTTTGGAGAGGAAACTTCATCTAGTGAAGTGGTTGATTGTCTGTAGGAAGAAAAGAAAAGGAGATTTAGATGTTATATGTCTTCACTAAATAAGGCTCTTTTGTGTAAGTGGAGTTGAAGATATGCCTCTGAAATGGGAGCTATCTAGAAACAAGTTATAAGTGGAAAATATAGTAAGGAAGGAGAAGGGTGGCGATCTTGTGGCATGAGATATGAGTATGGTGTTGGGTTTTGGAAAGTTATCAGTAAGGATTGAGACATCGTTAATCATATAACTTCCTTTTTGTGGGGAATGGGAGAAGGGTAAAGACTTGGAAGGATAGGAGGTGTGGGGATGAGCCCTTGTGTGTTTCTTTCTCATCACTGCATGCTTGAGCCTTATCAAAAGAGGCTTGGGTGGCGAATTTGTAAGACCTAACAAGTGATAAGGATAACGGAAACCCTTGTTTCTCTAGACATCAAAATGCTTGGAAATTGGATAATGTAAAAAAAACTCTTTTCTAGACTATAAAGCAAGGTAGTGAATATAATGGAGGAGGACATAGTGGTGTGGATAGATTTGAGGAGTGATACCTTCCTTGTGAAGTCTCTATATGTTGCCTTGGAGCCTATGAGTTCAATTCCTTTTCCAATAGGGGTTAATTGGAATCCTTGGTTTCCATCTAAAGTAAGTTTCTTCGAATGGGAGGCTTGTTGAGGAAAGGTATTAACTCTCAATCAATTTTGGAGAAGAGGTTAGGAGTTGGTCAATTGCTATCTCTATAAAGTAGAAGAAGAATCAATTGATCACATTCCTCCTCACTATGCTAAGACAAGGTCTCTTTGTTTGGCATTCCTTAGGTGTTGTCTACCATAGGTAGAGAGAATCTTTTAGGATAGCATGACTCCTTTATGGGAAGAAGACATAAGAAAGTTTGGAGAGTTGTTCCTTTGTGCATTTTTTGAACAATTTGAAAAGAGAGAAATCAAAGTTCATTTGAGAACGAGAAGCAATTTGACCATATTCTAAAAGAGTCTTTTCCTTAATAATATCTTCTTAAAGTTGTGCATAGATGAAGGCTCAATGCTTTGAATTGATTTTGTTGATTGGTTGGATCCCCGCTAAGGGAGAGAGTTGTTTCTTGTGTTCTCTCTTTTTTTACTATACCTTTGGCACTCATTGTATATGTCTTGTGTTTGTTTATAAAATCTTATTATTGCCTATTGATATATATATTGTTTTGCTTGCTTGTAAAAAAATGTATTTATTTTAAAGCAAAACATATAGAACTGTTTAAAATAAAATCACAAATATCAGTTACACAATCTTTTACTATACATTTTATCTCATAACATTTATTGCATATATCTTGTACACAATTCAGATGAATTGAGTTCACTTTCTGAACTAGCCAACCTGGACCTCAACCGCATGAACATAACTGATAAGTGCATCATAGGGGATGAAGTAAACATGGTTTGTGCTAAATTTTCAGCATTCTTAACTTTCTCAGAATCATCTCCCCTTTTCTGCACCAGTCCTAACAAGTCATTACTTAGAAGTAAGGCACATGCATATAGAAAGCATCCAGCTAGGTGAAACTAATACAAAACTGTCTTGGTGCTATATGTTGGCATCTTTATTTCCTTCCATTCTTTTCCAAATTCATATAATTTAGCTTCTACTAATGTGATAACTCTTTATCCAAGAAACAATGTGATTTGTTTCCTTATTTTGTTATTCAGATATCAGCTTATCCCACATTCACAGCTTTGTTTCTGCTTCTTGGTAACAAACTTCAACATGGCATAAATCAAGGAAAAATTAGATGTGCAACTAGAGACCAGGTTATAGAACTAACAGTATCTCACCTTCTATTACTTTCACCAATCATTATTTGAGCTCCATATGGAAAAATTTTCTTAACAGTTCCTTCTAGAAGTGTTCCCTCTTGAAGGTGAGACTTTTCCTGCAACATTATATAGCGATTCAGGAGGGCTCTGTTTATAAGGAGGAGACAAACAGACAAAAACTCCCACTAATATTTTAAGTGTCATGCACACACACACAAGAGAGAGAGAGAGAGAGAGAGAGAACAACAACACAAAATCCCAAGAGAAAACTGACCCAAGCATCCTTCTCACTGAGTATTAAGTCATTCTTAGCTTCATCTATTCTAGTAATCTGCACATATAGTCGGCGTCCAACCTACACCATCAAGAAACCAACAAAATGAAAAGAAAAATCAAGACAAAATGGGTTAGAAAATGTGAGGAAAATGACTTAATAAACATGGAGATGCTAGAACTAAATTACCAGTTTAGTCAAAGTGTAAGCCAGAGAACCATTTGCTTGGCCATACAGACAATATTCAGTGCCTAGACTCAGAAACTTGCCAGCAGTTGACCAGGTGAGACCAACGGTGGCACCTCCTTAAGGTGTGTTATGACGGTTATTTTGTACATAAAGTATTTTATGAATAAAAGGAATCTTTATTTTTATTTTCCATGGGGACTAACTCGAATAATAGTTGAGTGCTCGCCTCCAATAACATTCATGCTGCAAGCAAGTCAATTTTAGATACAGCTCTCAATTTGCAATAATGACACTTCAACATACACTGGTTTCTCTCAACTTAAGTGAACAAAGCTTTTAATTCAACCATTTGGCATCAGCTACCCAAATCCTATTTTAGGATTCCATTCTATGCATGTCCATGTTTTTGTCATATTGTCCGCCATGATGTGTTTTGTTCACTGTGTCAACTAACATTCTTTTTTTTTTTTTTTTCTCATCCTCAAAGCATCCAAAAATTGAAAATTGTAAACCACCTACATAGTTTTTGAAGGCCTTTCACAAGGCGCACCTCCAAACAAGAGAAGCATAAATAAAATGGCTCCCAAAAGATTTACTCCTCTGTCAGAAAGGTGTCTGCCTAGCATGCTTTTTCACACATTGTATGCCTCAGAGGAATAGACAAATGCTTATGCCTCGCAAAGTCTTTTCACACCATAGCATGTAAGAAATATGCCACAATCAAACATACTTATGTCTTTTCTCATAGAAACTAATTTTCAATATTTGTGTATACTGCTTATGTTGTATATCAGCTATTTCTTTAGCTTTTTCTTTCTTGATAAATTTTATATACAGAGAAAATGGCTTATGCTTCATGAGAATAAACATTTCCTCTTTTCATTTTTATATCTAAATTCATCTATTAATTTTTATATATATTATAATCACCAACTTTTTACATACCTTTAAATATAAAGATAAAAAATCAAAAAGCTTACACTTCATGCCTCAATGCTCACCTTGCTTAGTAGAAAGGAAAATGTTTTATTTATGTTCTAGTTGATCCTGATTTGATACTAGGAGTATATTGTTTTTTCCCCAGCCACATTTTAACCATCTCATTTTATGAATAAAAGTTTTGTTCAATTCGTTAGGTAATACACAATCCTACAAGAGACATAAAACCTTACTTGATTCCATTCATCCCCTCTAATGCTAAGGGCAACATCTTTTTCGATCTCTTCTGTGTCATAAATTCCCTTTCAATTTATCTATTTAGTCTTCCTTTATTTTCCATAATTCACCATATTACTCCTCAATACCCTTTATGCTTAGCCTATGTCAATAATGACCATACACAGGTCTTCTTCTACCATATATACCTTCACAATCTGACATCTGAACAATAAGATAGCTTCTATTTGATTTCCCCCACAGGGATCTAAACTAATGTCCTTGTACTCTTCCTTCAAGTAGTAGTCTTAGCCTAATCACTCACTCCCAAAGTCTCATAGTATGTAAACATGTTGCATATCTCCTCTTTTCTAGTAAATCCTAGTTCTAGATTAAATAGTCAGTATCCATCTATTATGAACGCTAATCTGTTATCTTGACACATTCTAAACCATTGTCACCATGGAAATCTCCATCTGATGCAGTACAACTATATTAAAGTTGAGATTAATGCAACATGTATACATATAAACAGAATCAATGGTAACCCCACAAGTAACTAATATTAGAAAATTACCCAGCCTGAAATCCCAAGAAGTTCTAACTTACATTTTCTTTCAACTCGGTAAAGCTTTTAACTCTATTCAACAACTCAGCCTTAGGAAGGAAAGCTCGTAAACCCTGCCAAAACCAAATTCCAAATTTAGTAACAAACGCTTACAAGGACCAATCAAAGGGAGTGTGTATGGAAGTAAACCTCAATTCTTGTCAGAAGGCCACCAGTATTCCACTCTGTTATTCTAACCTCGATAGGTTCATTGAGTTGTTTTATCTGCCAAAAACACAAAAAGATTTCAACAAAACGTTTGAATCCCATTGACAGATATCACATATAAGTTAAACGTTATCATAGGCAACTAAAATCATGAGCTTAGATTCAAAAGACCGGTAATAACTGCCCCATACAGTGTTGAATACCACTAAGAGGCCAAGCACCGACTCTATAGTAACAGCAAGAAAATATCAAATAGACGTTTCACCAAAAGAAAAAGTAAGAAAAGAACCTGCCTCACTCGATGCCAGGCAATCCTCCGAAAGAACCGCCGTGTAGAAAGCAAAGGCCGGCCACTGAGCGTTCTTCCAAGAACCTCAGCAAACAAAACGGTGCCAGTCTCCACAACAGGGCTCCCTTGCATAGGTACCCTACTCAATGCATCATCATTCCTAACGATGCTCATTTTCCCATGAACCATAAACTCCTCAGCATCTTTCTCCACATCACACAACAAGTATTCCATCTCTTTGTCATACAAAGGAAGCACCTCCTTGGTCAGCATTGTGCCCAGAAGGTCTGCCCCAACATTCACATCAAGCTTGTTCTCATTCCCTGAAACAACCACACCCACTACAAAATCACCAGGTTTTGGCTCATAATACTCCACAGACACCAGTTTAGTAGACCCGCTCTCACTTATCTCACTGCCATCTTCCCCAGATGCTCCGTTGGCCTCCTCTGAACTCTCCCTAGGCTTAAAGAACTTTAAAAAAGGTGCTAATGCCTCATCTTTATCAGGCTTTTTCAATTCAGAATCAACATCTGAAGCAGAACCATTGTTTAAAGGCACCGGAGAAGGCTTACCCAACAATTCAAGCTCTTCAATATCTTGAACCCCATCAATTTCTGGGGTTTCCGGCAGCTGGGTACTCGAAATATCATAAAAAATGTCGTTTGGAGAGCAAAAGGAGATTTGGGTTGTTCTCCAAACGGGCGAATTCTTAGGAGAAACTAGGGTTTTTGATTGGGGTTTTCGAAGTGGTAATTTGGGTGTGTTGTGGAAGGAAGTAAACGAGATGTTGGAATTTAGAGGTGG
Source organism: Vitis riparia (assembly GCF_004353265.1). NCBI lineage: Eukaryota > Viridiplantae > Streptophyta > Magnoliopsida > Vitales > Vitaceae > Vitis > Vitis riparia. The sequence continues at coordinate 22,886,693 of NC_048448.1, forward strand.
GTGAGATGAGAAGCGGAAAGAGAGGGAATTGGAGGGATGGGCAAGGACTATTGGCATCTCCTTATCTGAAGCAGAAACTCATGAGCGTGAGCTGTGTCTGTTGGATTCTTTCAGCTTGATTTTCCTTGACGTTGTGGACTCCTCAACCATGAATTTGTCTAAAACGTAATGTCTGTTGTTTTATCATTTTTAATATTATTATTATTATTCACTTATGTGAAAAAATAAATAAAAATTAACTTTAAAAAAATTAAATTAAATTAATTTTTTTTTTAAAAAAAAACTTAAAATATAATTTTATTGTTGAGATAAGGAATCAGAACTTTTTATAAGAATCATTTTACAAACTTACAAAATTTGAAACTTAATACTCATCAAATATAACGTTTGATAAATCAATTTAATAGTTTAATATTATTTAATAACTTAATTTAAGTTATTATATTGATTAAATATATTTAATAATTTTAATTATTAAATCAATGAACTTATTTTTAATTTTAAATATTTTTTTAACTCATTTATCTATATTTAATAATATTATATTTTACTATCATGGCTTCATATCTATGTACTACTTATTTTTCAAAGTAGTTTTTTAATAGTTATTTTATAAATCATTAACACTTTTAATATAGATGTTCAACAATCCAATTTATTATTATTTAAAATTAATTGAAGTAATAAAATTAGACATAAAAACAATTCAAAAACATTAAAAGATAATTATGTTTATGAATCAAAATGATAATTACTGTCTAATAAAGCATAAAATTGAACACAAGAACACAGAAATTGAATATGAAATAAAACTTTGTATTAAAAATAAACCTTGAGTATAAGAGAGTTATTGATTACAAACTGGCTTGTTAACAATAGAAGGATTTGATTATAAAAGAAAAGGTTTTTTAAAGGAGAAGAATTACAAAAGCGAAGAGAAAATTTTGGAAAACACTCTTACTCACTATGGTATTTGTTTTTTCGCTTCTGTCTTGTGATGAACTTCACGTCTGTATTTATAGAGAAAATTGATCGACTTGAAACTTGTAGGAGTCCATGACTTTGAAGCTTATTTGAATCCGAAAATAATTTGAGTAGACAATTGATTGGTTTCTTTCTTGATTCAATCGAAGGAAATTACTTCATGTCAAAGAGGCTTCAAGTAAGTATGCCTCGTTTCTTCATGTGTTTCTTTGAAAATAAAAGTTGTCATATGGAAGACAACTTTCTCTATTTGAGTACTATTCAACACCATTTGAAACTATTTGAGTACCATTTTGATTTTTTTTATTTTTTTTATTTTTTTTACATTCTTCTATCTCATATGCACACTTCTTTTTTCAATTTATTTTTTTACTTGATAAATACAAGGGGACAAATGTACAAAATTACAGTATACAAAAGATTCTTGAAATCTTTTAGCTTAGGGCTTCCAAGAGAAGTTTTCCAAATTCTCTACGAGATTACTTTTCTTGTATGTAATCTTTTTTGTACATATCTACAAGATAAGAAAATTGAGTCTAAAAAAGGAGAGGGACTTTTGGAAATATACTTGTAGAGATAATTTTTTTAATGTTGTCCTTAGTAATGAGATTATAGTTAAAAGAACTATAAAACTCAGAATCTAGGTCTCTAGCAATCATTATTGATATTCGGCAATCATCATAGGGTCAAGGGTCCTTTGTACCAAATAATTGATGTTTTTTGTAATTAGCTTTAAAAAGGATGATATATTGGGTTGGGTAGACCCCTCCATTGTTCAACCACTCTGAAGGTTTACTCTTGATAATGAGTTCAATGGATTTGAATTCTAGAATAAAAGCATTTAAAAATATATACTGCTAATTTTCTTCCAAATCCATCGACTTGCTTAGGATTGGAGAAAATTAGTTAATGAAGTAACCCATAATTCATGAGGAGAGCAGAGATTAATTCTATTGACTCATTATTGAATTTGATGACTATTAATTTATGTCTAAGTTAATATTGGTCTTACAAATAGCACACTTGTAGTCTTACCTTTCTAATGGAATTTCCCTATATAAGGGATCGAGCTTTGGACACTCATTTTTGGGGTTGTCCTAATGACTTTGCCAAATAACACTAATTCCTTAAAGAGTAACTCCAAAAGTGCTACAGCCAGCAAGGAATTACATGATGTGTTCTTGTTTTGCTTCACCTGTAGCATAAATCTTTAAACTTATCATTTGTCTTAGGTCTTGAGGGAGATTTAAAATCTTTTGTTGATAAAAGGAAAATCTTGATTTTTGAAATTCTGGATCTTCTTTTGAAAGTTTTGCATTTTGAAATTCATTTTGGAAATTTTTTGAAAATGCAATTGTTGACTCATCTTAAAAAATTTTCCTTTGTTTCCTACAATTGAAACTTTCAAGACTTATATCCATTGGAACATAATGTATATCAGAATTTGAGGTGTTAGAAAAACTATCTAAATTATTATTAACCTATTTAAAATAAAAAGATAATGCATTTAAAGCTTCCAACTTTTGAATATCACTTCATGCATTCCAAAGGTTGTCTAAAATGCATTTATGTGATTTGTCTAAAATTGCTATGTCTTTATGAATCTGAAATGACAAATTGCTTTTAGGAAATACTAGAAGAGTAAATTTCCCAAAATTAATCCGTTCTTGCTCCATCTATAAAGAAAATTTAAATGTTAGTACAACCTTTGACACATGAATAAGATATCTAAGCAATTTATCTTTCATATACCAAAATTGAAAATATATTGAATTTATGAGTGATAGATAATTATGAATAAAAATATTTAAAGGAGTTTTTGAATATTTTGAAATCAAATTTATTGATTTATAAGAACAAGCATAAATACCATCACAATCCTTTTGATCGTCCGATTCATCTTGACTTGACTTTTTACTTGATATTTCTTAAGTTATTAATATATGATTTTCTTCTTTTGATTCATAATATTCAATTGAATCTTCTTCTTCTTCTTTATTAATTATTAATGTTATCATTAAATTTTTAAGTTTATCACTTATCTTTAAAGAATTAATTTTGTTTTCTAATTGACAGTCTTTTGAATAATAACCTACTTTTCCACATTTATAACAAGTTGATGTTTTCTTTTTAAAAATTGTTTTATTGGAAGATTTTGATTTATTTGTATCATTTTTTACAAATTTCTTTTGACATTTTGACTCAGTTGATGTCTTTTTCCCATTTATATTATTTTGTTTATTTTCCCTTTTTGAAGGGGCCACTATAGTGTCGTACCATAATATGAACAAAATTTTCCTAATTCTTTCATACTATTTTGTTTCCTTTTTTTCATTTGACTCTTTAATTTGAGATCTGTATAGAGAGCTAAACCTTTATTATTAATAAAGGTTATTAATTCTCAATATGTTAATGACTCATAAGAAATTCTTCTATTATAAATATTTCTAATTCTTTGTCTAACCTTTTCAACAAATAAAGTGGGTAACCTTGATATAAATTTTTCTTTCTAGTAATGACTTTCACAATCAAGTTTGGTCATGACTTTGACTAAAAACATATCTTTATACTATTTGACATCTTGAAGTATTGGAAATCTAAGATTATTGAGAATTTCAGAGGTTCTTTCTTGAAAATATAATGGATCTCCTATAAAATGTTTTGTTATTACAAATATTAAAGTATTGACAACATCTTCATAAGTTTGGACTGATGTTCCTTCCTCTTTAATGATTCATGCCTAATTGGTGTCTTAGCTGATTCGTGTTCAGCTGGTGCTCCTTGATTGAGGAAGTAATCAACAAAATTTATAACCTATTACACCATATATTAGGGTAGCAAAGACAAAGCTACTATAGCATAGTGGCTCTAGGATCGTTCACTGGGATGAGTTTTCACTTCACAAATGATATTAATTCAAAGCTGAATTGGTGCCTTTTCATTTCAAGGTTAGCTTTAAAGGAAAACAAAAAGATGTTTGAATGAAAAAGGAAAGGTTTTAAACTAACCAAAAATAGTAACTGATTTTACTTAGAAAGAAAAGTGTTTCTTGGAGTTTAGATCACTAGGCTCAGATTCTTCATACAAAAAGGGAAGTTCCGGTCACTTGTTTCTTTTCCTCGCATTAGAGAATTAACATATAGTTCCTTCTCCAACCGGTGTTGTATAGATGCTTCCCATTAATGGGTTCAAGCACTAAATCCCTCTCACTGATGCAACTTGCAATGGCTCGTGCCTCTCACCCAGCACTTGCCATTCAAGGTGATCTTTAACCTTGGATTACCCGTCAAAAGCTCGCAAGAGATAACTAATGGATGTCTCCTTGGAGTCCAAAAGCTTACCAAGTGTTGGCTATTCTAGAAAATCCTACCTTCAAGTCACCTCCAAGAGGCTCGCAAGGGGTAAACTAGTGAATCTCCATGGACGGAGATCACTTGCCTTACCAAGTGTTGGCCCAGGTGATTTAAAGGCGTTTTAAGTTAACTAAAAAGATAAAAACCATCAACGGGTCACACTTTCTCTTCATTAAAAACTAAAACAACAAAACTTCCAATTTATGCATGAGGAAACTTACCCGGTTACCTTAGCTCTAAGAGACGAAGAACCTAGCCTCTCATCCTTTGAGGAAAATCCTCAGAGTTTGATTGGCTAGAAAGAAAACTAAAGAGAAAACAAGAATATAAAGAAGAAACAGAGCAAGTGCCCTGTTCGTTAATTTCACATATATTATGATGGGTCTCCTGGAACAACCCCCGAGAGTCACCCCCTGAGAGTTTATATAGGAAGGTAATTTACCCTTCCTTGGATACTTCCTAGCTAAGGAATTACATGAGTGGCTGAATACAAGGAGAAAATGGAAATTTAGACACAAAAATATCAGAAGAAAAGATCTAAAAGAGTCGGTGCACAACTATCTGGAAGCTTCAGGACCATTTCGCAGGTGAAAATGAGGTCTGCGAGATTTTGCAGATGCACAAAAAGGCTGCGAAATTTCTTCATAGCAACCAGCTGATTTCGCACTACTGCAAAGTTGGCTTTCATCTTGTGGTGTTTGGATTCCATCGCGTCATGAAGCTTCAGGGGAAATCCATGGTACTGTACAAAAAGGCTGCGAAATATCTCGCAACAAAATGGTGATTTCGCAGCACTTTTCTGAAGCCTTCCTTTAGCTTGGAGTGATTGGCTTCCAATGGCTGTAACTTCCTCATTTCAACTCCAAATCGTGCACTGTTTGAAGCATTGGATTCTTGACTTCCTGAGCTTTGAAATGGTATATAGCATGTAGAAAATGGACTTCAGGAAGTGCTCCAAAAGTGCGAAAGAAGACTGCAGCTGCTGTCCTCTGTTTTCTTCTTTGCTTTTCTCCTCTTTGCTTCTCTCCTTGCATACTTTGAACGACTTTGGAAAAGGGCTATGGAGCTCCAAATCTTGGTTCTTCATGAATTTGAGCTCTTCATTGCTTTGCCATGGATTCCAAATAACTCTCCTCAATCTCATAATGCTTTGGTGATCAAAATACTAACAAAAACACCAAAACTTACACAATTTGATTAGAATTGATTGCAAGGGGCCTTAACATGTTAATTGGGTTAAAAGGCAATAATTACTACTCAAGAGTGTTTAAAAGGATTAATTACAAGCTATGAAATAACACTTTTTGAGTAGTAATCATTTAATCATTGTCTTCTTAGCATTTAATATGTATTCTCTATTAGTTTGACTCAAACAATGATCCCACCATCCTTTAAGTAAACTAGTGAAACCTATTACTAAGGCACCAATAGTATGAAAATCAGAATTATTAGTCTTGATTCTATAATCATTAGCAACCATCATCATTTCATGAAGTAAATTAATTATTTGATGTTCACTTATTCCACCTATATTCTGTTCGTAAAAACTACTACCATCATAGCTTGCAACTAATTCATAATTTCTTTTATTCTAATTGTACATCAGGAAAATAAGGATTTGAATAATAATTTTTTCTACTTACAAAATTATTAGATATTGCATTAATTGTCAAAGAGGGTGTAACTACTGAATCTGGAGACATTTTGAATTGTTCTTCTATTTTACTGTTTCCTGGTTTATCTTTTGTTATGGTTTGAATTTGATTCATATTTTGATTAATACCATTAATACTGAGTTTATCTAATTTAAGTTGTATTTCTTTTAATATTGTTTTTGTTGGAGTAGAGAGTTGTATTTTTTACTTTGCAGCATTTCTAGGAATGATGAAAGATTGGTCTAAAGACTTTGCAAAATATGATGATGATGATGATGATAAAGTTGAGGAAAAGGTTGAAGAAAAAGTTGATTTTGATGTTTCTCATTTCTTCCTTCCCAGGATAGAAGAAAACAAAAATTGAAAAATTGTTCTTGTTTGTTGATTTAAATGTTGAAGAGAATGATTTGTATAATTTAATTGTTGTTGAACTTGTTTAACATCTTTATAAATTATGGGACATTGTTTATTTTTTGTTCTTGGAATTTTGAAAGGTAAAATAGTAATTGAATTATTGTCAAAGTTAAATTGGTGATTGTTTAGGGACAATTGAGAACCTAATTCTAAGGTTATCATTGAAATTCTTTTTTGAATTATTTCTGTATGTTTTAATGCTAATTGATGTCCTTCTTCATCTGTCAAAGTTATGAGTTGTTTTCATTTCTTTCAAAGTTTGAAAAACCAATGGAAAAAAGGAAGTCATTTTATTTTGATTCATATATTTTTCATATTGTTTTCTTATAAAAATAAGTATGTTAATTTAATAATTTAAAATAAAGTTTAAGTTAACTTTATCAAATAACTTTAATATTTAAAGTAAAAATAAATAATAAGTTTAAGTAATAACTTAAGAATACTTTGATTTAAAGTCGATTTAAATCATTAAATAATAAATAACACCATCTAAATGGATGATATGACACTTACGATGTGGACTCACATTTTTTCACGTGTGTTTCTACTTGATGATGAGACTCGCTAAAATTTTGATTTTTAAAAATATAGAGTCGTTACTTATTTTAGTTTATTTTTTAAAAAGGAAACAAAATAGGAAAAAAAAATCTTGTACTTATTATTTAAAAAAAATGATAAGTTTACAAACAAAAAATGAATTGGGGGTCAAATTGGAAGGTAGGGTAATAAATTGTAATACCCCTCTAAGCTCATATACTTACAATATTTACTAAATAAATAGAGAGAATTATGACAATGAGTTAATTAATTGTTAAATACCAATACACATAAATATGTAAGATAAAATAAAGACAAGTTACAAGAATATACAACACAAATAACGAGATCATTACACAAAGCGAATTACTGGATTAATTAGAAAAAAAAAAAAACGAGTTTGATTATTTCTAAATATTATAATATTTTCAAGAAATTTCAAAAGAATTTATTTATATTGAAAACAATTTCATATTGATAATTTCAATTTATTTACTCAAAAAGATACAATTTATTTACAAAAGATTTGATTCTTATTCATGTTCAAATTTATTTCTAAATAATTTCTCTTGTTTTTAATAAAAAGAATTTATTAATTCGATTCCACTAAAAAAAAGGGGTTCAATTTGATTTTATTAGAAAAAAAAATAATTTTGTGCACTTTGCTAGATTCAAAAAAAAAAAAAAAAAAAAGAATTTTTACAATTCTATTTTTAAGAAAATATTTTAATTCAAATTTTATTTTAAAAAAATATAAAAAAATGTGAGAAATTTATTTGGGAAAGAATATTCGAATTTGATTTTATTTGCAAAGTAAGTGATCTTATTATTTTATTGAAAACTAGATTTATATGATTTTAAAAACCATCAATTTGATTATTATTTTGGAAAAATGATTTTACAAGGAAAAAAGTTTTCACAAATTTATTAAAATAAGAAAGAGGCCAATTTAATTTTTTATTTAAGGAATATGATTTTTATAAATTATTTAAAAGAATATTCCAATCCACAATGATTTTTTTTTTTTTTAACAATTTCTATTTACAAAATTATCTCCAAATCCAATTTTTATTTAAGAAAATTACTTTTACAACTTTATTTACAAAAATAGTTCTAAACCAATCTTTATTTTAGGAAAGTGATTTTTATTCAATTTCATTTATGAAAATTTAATTCCCAACCAATATTATTTATAAAAAATATTTTTTAAAACTTCTATTCATGAAAATTATTTTTAAACTAAATTATTTTATTTAAGAAAAGAGTTTTTATTACAATTTTTATTCTCAAACCAATTTTTATTTTGGAAAATGAGTCTTTAAAAAAAAATTTCCAAATCCAATTGTATTAAGAAAAGTGATTTTTATTTAATTTTATTAGAAAGTATATATTACCAAATGATTTTACCCTTATTTAAAAAAAAATTATTTTATTTAAGAAAAGATTTTTTCTTTTTACTTTTAGTAAGAAAAAGATGATTTGTAACTTTATTTTAAAAATATTTCATATTTTCATTCAAAGGAAAGGGTTATACAATTTTATTTAAAAAAAACAAATTTACCATTTTATTTAAAAAGATGTTACAATTTTATTTGTAAATGCAGAAGGATGGTTAAAGAAGGAACTTGCTTCTCTTATGGATATATACACACACGTATGTATATTGGGTTGTTGCTAGGATCATGGAGTAGAAAACAAAAACACAGGATTTTTAAAATACAAATATGTATCTTTATCTTTATCAATTGTACAATATATCCTTATCCATTGCATAGCCTTATCATTATTTAGAAAAAATGTTTTTACCTTTTTAATTTGGAAAATGATTTTACAAATCTTATTTGAAAAAATTAATTTTACCTTTTTTATTTGGAAAATGTGATTTTACAAATTTGTTTTAAGAAAGATTAGATTTATAGATTTACTAAAAAGAGGGTTTCTAGATTTGTTTTTTAAAAAGGCGATTTTCTCATTTTATTTTGAAAATGATCTCATAGATTTCATTCAAAAGAAAGGGATTATATATATATATATATATATTTTAAATTTTACTATTTTTTTTTTTAAATTTTACCATTGTATTTTAAAAGATTTTATGATTTTATTTATAAAAAATATTTTTACTATTTTTATTTGGAATATGATTTTACAAATCTTATTTGGAAAAAAAAAATTCCATTTTTTTATCCAGAAAAGGTAATTTTATAAATTTGTTTTAAGAAAAATTAGATTTATAGATTTATTTGAAAGAGAGCTTATAGATTTTTTTTATTTATTTAAAAAGGTGATTTTTTGGATTTATTTTGAAAATGATTTCATAAATTTTCATTCAAAAGAAAAGGATTATATAATTTTATTTAAAAAAAATTACCCTTTTATTTAAAAATATTTTATGGTTTTATTTAGAAAAAATATTTTTACCATTTTTATTTGGAATATTATTTTACAAATCTTATTTTAAAAATGTATTTTTACTATTTTTATTTGGAAAATGTGATTTTACAAATTTGTTTTAAGAAATATTAGATTTATAGATTTATTAAAAAGAGGGTTTCTAGGTTTGCTTTTTAAAAAAAATGTGATTTTCTAGATTTATTTTGACTTACAATGGTGTCATGATAACAAGAGTATTGGGATTGACTTGTTTTGGTCGCACCATGAGTTTCCAATGGTGAGTGCACTAGTATATGTGATGCACATTGGACATGACCTATAATGAATCATGATATAAAACTATCAATTGTCATGATTCACTAAGCTACTATACTTAAAAGTTTTTATACCTAAAAAACCCCTTTAAAATTTTTTATTATCCTATAAGTCCAAAAAAACCCCTCTGTAGACCCTCTATTTTGTTTTCTTAGCACATTCCATCCAGGATTGCCTTTCTACATCCTCTGTTACTCTATTATACACCTATGACCTTTTCTGAGCTATTTTTGAGGTTTCATCTATGGTCTACTATAACTCTTTTGATCACTATTTTTGGACTTTATCTAAGGGACGTCTTGGAGGGATCATGTGGATCCTATCAAGGAAACTGATAATTTCAAACAAGTGCCAACTCGAGTCTAGCTGTCACCATAAACATTACCAAATTTTGTGTTTTCCATGATTATGGGATCAATTTTCTATCTTTGTAAATATTCCTTTTAATTGTGATTGTAAATTTACTTTTCTGTTACATATTTTTGAATGCCTAAAATTAGGCCTCTCGGGTTGTATAAAGATATAGAACATGAATAGAAAGTTGGTGAATTCTCTTTTATGGTATCAGAGCATAGTCAAACCTCTAACGAGTATATTTCCTTTCTTGCTTCCTGCGACATGGTTGCTATATCTGCATCTACCACTAATTCACCTATCATCACCATCAATGCCGCCACCACCATCAACGAAAAACTCACCCCATCTACCTTCCCCCAGTGGAGGGCTCAATTTGAAGCCTTGCTCATTGGCTATGATCTCATCGACTTTCTCACAGGTGTAAAAAAATGCCCTGCCATTGATGCAACAAATTCCACTGCCTCCAAAGCCGCGAATTCCCACTAGGTTTGCCAATATAAACTTATCCTCCACGCCATCCTTGCTTCTACCTCCACCACTATTAGCCCTCTTCTTACTGCCTACAAAACATCCCATGAGGCTTGGACAACACTTAACGTTTATACGTGGGAAAATCACGGACGCATACGATGCAGCTCAAGGAAGATTTGACCTTGAGCACTTGTGGAACTCGCACTATCACTGAGTTCCTTCACGGAATCAAAGTGATTGCCAATGAACTCGTAATCATTGATCATCCAGTTTCAGATGATGATTTAACCCTCTACATTCTCAATGGATTGGGTCCTGAATTTAGAGAAATTACGACACCTATTTGTGCTCATGAGACCTCTTTGAAATTTGAGGAAATTCATGATCTTCTTGTAGGTCATGAGAGTTACCTCCGACGGTTGGAAAATCAATCGGCAGCAACATTTGTTCCCATCACTCATTCTCTCATCGGTAAGGAGGTGCTTCTAGACAACATAAACTAAGCCCTAAGTCTTCCTCCAACAAGACCTGCAACAACAATGGGCCCTTCCATTTGGGCCACATGAAATTTAAATCGAAATGCCAATGGTGTGATCAAATGGGCCATACAACAAAAATTGCCCAAAAATGTCTTCCACTGACTTCACTGCAAATTGTGTAGCATCCTCCCAAGGAAAAAAAATCACAAGTGGCTAGTTGACTCAGCGGCATCTCACAATATGACAATGGACCTCTCTAATCTGCCGATTAATTCTGAATATGATAGTACCGATGAGGTGGTAATTGGTGATGGATCAGGTTTGCCCGTGTCTCATATTGGTTCATTATCTCTTGCATTGTCTAATCGTGTCTTTCATTTATGTGATACCTTCTGTGTTCCCACAATTCAAAAAAATCTTATTTCTGTTCACCACTTTACCAAACATAATAATGTTTACCTTGAATTTCATTCTACTTATTTTTTGGTGAAGGATCGGATCACGGGGGCGATACTACTCAAAGACGAATGTGAAGATGGAGTGTACCCATTTCTGGAGCATCTACCACCAAACTCCAAAAATGTCGTTGCCTATGTTCATGAATGCACTACACCCGATGGATGGCACAAACAACTTGGTCATCCATCGTCAAAATTGGTCAACCATTTAAATCATGTTTTTTCTTTACCCACCAATAAAAATGGTCATTTATCTCTTTGTACTTCATGTTATCAAAATAAAGCTCATCGCCAAACTTTTAATACTCATGGTCTTACTAGCATTGCTCCCATGGAGTTGATTTACATAGATGTTTGGGGTCCATCTCATGATATTGGTATTGATGGTTCAAAATATTATGTTATTTTTGTTGACCACTATACCAAGTACATTTGGCTCTATCCCATGACTCATAAATCAAATGTTCAAACAATTTTTCTGCAATTCCGAAATCTTGTGGAAAATAAGTTTAACACAAAAATAAAAAGTCTCTACTCCGATAATGGTGGGGAATATATTGGCCTCAAATCCTATCTTTCCGTTCATGGGATTAGTCATTACAAAACCGCTCCACACACTCCATAAAAAAATGGTATGTCTGAAAGACGACATCGTCATCTAGTCGAGACTGGTCGCACCTTACTCACGGATGCTCACATGCCTCTCTCATATTGGCCATATGCATTTCAAATTGTTGCTTATCTTATAAATCGAATGCCCACCTCGACTTTGAACAATCAATCTTCGTTTGAAAAATTGTTTAAACAAATGCCAAATTATCTCAAGCTCAAACAATTTGGTTGCCTATGTTATCCATTAACTAGGCCTTATAATAAACACAAACTTGAGCCCAAGGCCCAACCATGCACTTTCGTGGGTTACAACCTTTCCCAAAACGCATATCTATGTTTTGAGCCCACTACCTGAAAGCTTTTCACTTCTCGACATGTCATATTTCACGAAGGGACTTTCCCTTTTTCAAACCCTAAAAATCTCAGCTCTCCTTCATCTGCTGTAGAAGACTCGTCTGTCACGATCTCGTTGCCGTAACTCTTGGTTCCATGGGGCACTACTGAATCTTCGGACGTGGGTACTGAAGTCTCGCCATCACTTGAGAATGGGTCATCCCCTGCACCAACTCTTCTCCAGGTAAGTACTCTATCTTCTTCTCCCTTGATTTCTAGCCCACTCCCTTCATTAGAAGTGCATGGCTCTACTGTCTCTAATAATGAAGTGCGCACCCACTGAATGACTACCCGATCCATGAATGATATCTATAAGCCAAAAAAAAAAAAATTATTTCTTGTCACTAAACACCCTCTTCCATCCTCCTTGGAACCCACTAGTGTTACTGAAGCACTCACTGATTCCCGATGGCGTGACGCCATGTCTTATAAATTAATTGCGTTAATGCATCACAATACAAGGCAACTCGTACCACCTCCGAATGATTGTAATATTGTTGGCTGTAAGTGGGTGTTTCGAATTAAGAAACATGCTGACGGATCTGTTGATCGGTTCAAGGCTAGACTTGTGGCCAAAGGATTCAATAAGAGACCAAGACTGGATTACAAAGAAACATCAGTCTTGTCGTCAAATCGGTCACAATACGACTGTCTTATCTCTTGTTGTTATGCAAGGTTGGTCTCTAAGGCAATTAGACGTTAATAATGTCTTTCTTCATGGGCATCTCATAGAAAAAGTGTATATGAAGCAACCACCTGGCTTCAAGAATTCGGAAAAACCAGATCATGTTTGCTGCCTTACAAAGGCTATCTATGGACTAAAATAAGCACCCCATGCTTGGTACTCTACTCTCAAACAAGCACTATTAGAATTTGGTTTCATCAATGCTAAATCCGACTCTTCTCTATTTGTGTTTCATGATGGTTCCATACTTTCCTATTGATCAACTGGTAACAATTCAACTTTTGTTACAAGCATTATTGATCAACTTGGACAAAAATTCTCCATCAAAGACTTGGGGTCCCTACATTTTTTCCTTAGTGTTGAGGTCATTCCTACCAAAGACGGCTTGTTTCTAACTCAGCATAAGTATATCCGAGATATCCTTTCCAAGACAAGTATGGATGGAGCTAAGGATGTCACAACTCCTTTTTCTACATCGGTTTCTCTACAATTGGCAGATGGTCTATCCGTTGATTCAACCGAATATCGTAGAGTGATTGGAGCATTGCAATATCTGTCCTTAACTTGACATGATATAAGTTTTGCTATCAACAAACTCTCACAGTTTATGCATTGCCCCACACAAACTCACTGGACCACAACTAAAAGACTGTTGCGATACATGAAGAACACCATTTTTCATGGCATTAATATCAGAAAAACCTCAAGCCCAACCCTCACATGCTTCTCAGATGCTGATTAGGCTGGCAGGTTGGATGATAGAAAATCAACTTCAGCTTATGTCCTTTTCCTTGGTCACACACCCATTTCATGGAGCTTTAAAAAGCAACATGTAATTGCACGGTCATCAACTGAAGTTGAGTATAGGGCTTTAGCAACGGCTACAACAAAGTCCATGTGGCTGCTATCTTTATTCCAAGAAATGAAGTTTACATTACCACAACCATCTTTACTTTTGTGTGATAATTTGGGTGCAACCCAGCTGAGTTTTAATCCTGTCCAACATTCAAGGATGAAACATATCCAGATAGACATTCACTTTGTACGAGATTTGGTTGAAAAAAAATTTCTTAATGTTCGGCATGTTCACACTAATGACCAGCTCGCTGATTTACTCACCAAGCCACTTTCCAAACAAATGACAGACTATCTACGGGACAAGATCGGACTATTCGATGGTAGCTCGTTCTTGCGGGGGTGTATCAAGGAAACTGATAATTTCAAACAAGTGCCAACTCGAGTCTAGTTGTCACCATGAACATTACCAGATTTTGTGTCTTTCATGATTATAGGATCAGTTTTCTATCTTTGTAAATATTGCTTTTAATTGTGATTGTAAATTTACTTTTCTGTTACATATTTTTGAATGCCTAAAACTAGGCCTCTCGGGTTGTATAAAGATATAGAACATGAATAGAAAGTTGTGTGAATTCTCTTTTAGATCCCAACCTTGATTTTTGTGACCTTTGATTCTTTGTTTAAGATTTTGTTTTTGATTGATTTATAACACATTTAGGTTTGTTTAGAATTTTAAAACTTTACTTTCATAAAATAGATTCAAGATTTGAATTAATTAATAATTGATTTTATTCTCCTTTAAAATATAGAATATGATAAAGGGCTCATAATGAATTCAAATAAAACTTTATACGAATGAGACTTTTATGTGATTCAATTATTCTATTAAAAATCACCTTATAAATTATAAAAATGAAGATATTAATCACATTTGTTAATATGTATTTTTAAATTGATAAATCATGATGAAATTATAATCTTTTCAATATTTTATTAATTATAAATTAAAACATCACTATAATTATTCAATCCATATCTTGAAATATAAAGTGAGTTATTTTTAATAATAATAATAATGATAACAATGATAATAATAAAAATAATAACTAATCATAGTAGAATAACCTACTTTGAATAACATTTCATGAATTATATATCAAAATAAAGCTTTATGTTTATCATATCCCATGTTTCAAAACAAAATAATATTAGTTATATTTCCATTCAAATGTATTTACATATCTACCTTCATAGCCCATTGTATTAAAATAATTTGATTAAACACAATATCCCATAACCAGTTAACAACATAGTTGCTCTTATCCTTATCCCCTTATAGCTGCAATTAGCTATCCCACTCTTTGTTATAGTCCAACTTTGGCCACTTAAGACATACATCTTTTCACCTATCAGCCATTACCTTTGCTAGAACTATTACTTCCCTTTGAGCTGCCCAAAGTGACATCAATCCACCTACTAGCTGATTTATCTCCACAAACCATACCTTACAACCTGCAAACCATCTCTTCAGCTGCTCCTAATAGCCCTTTGCTAGCCCATAACTTAGCAATGAGACCATAGTTTTAAAAATCGGACCGGACCATCCGGGTTGACCGGTCCATCCGGGTTGACCAGTCCAACAATTGGCTGGTCATGGTTTTGGTTTGATCCGGTGAGTTAAGCCATCTAAGGGTTAGACTAGTGATGGATCGAGTGAACCAACGGTCATACTGACAAACTGACTAGTTCTCTCTGAATCGAAAATTTTATTTTATTTTTCATTTTCATCAAAACGACATCATCTTGATCAATAGAAATGGTTGCATTTTTTTCTTCCCCTTCCTCTCTGTCAACAAACCCTACCCGGTCGCCTCTTCCCATAGTCCAGCTCCCCAACCATAGCCACTCTTCTTGCAACACTATCGCCAGTGTCGGTATTATCACCATCGGTGCAATCGTCGTCAACGAGAGCCTGGAATCATTTTTTTTTAGTGGTTGTGACTGTGAGTTCATTAGTTTAAGTTTTTATTTTTTAACTTTAATATTGAATATTTTTATATTTTATGTTGATTAAAATTTGTTATCCCTTATTTATTTATTGCATATTGAAATTTTAATTTATTTATTTATTTATTGCAATTTCAATTTGAATAATTTTCATATTTTATTTAGTTAGATTTTAGATTATATATCTATATATATTTACTTTATTTTAATTTTATATTTATTTCAAAAAATTTATTTGAGTTTAAATAAATTAATGAAATCATTGAAAACATTAGGAATTCAAATAATTGTATAATTTAAAAAAAAAAATGATTTTTAAGTAAAATTATGATTTTTAAATTTTAAATAAATTTTTTATTTGAAGTAAATTTCTAATTTTGATTTTGATATTTTTTTTAATAGTTAATAAATTTCAAATTCTTTAATTCATTGATTTTTTAAATTGTCGATGACTTGAGTCTTTAAAGTAATATGGGGTCTCTTTAAATCGTTGATGACTTGATTTTTTTAAAAAAATTAAATTGTTGATGGCTTGATTATTTAATTTTATGATTAAAATTGCGATTTTTGTTTACAATTTGATAGAGAAATAAAAAATGGAATCAAACTTAATCCCTCCTCTAGTCAAGATGCAATTGTAAATTCACAAATAAATAGATGCAAGACCGACCCTGAATGAGAGCATGTTTCTAAAGAAAGATATGCAAGTGGAAAGAAAATTCTCGTTGTTTGTATTGTAAAAAGTTACAAAAGGTGGGGATATTCATAGAATGGAGCAATACCTTGTTGGTATGAATGAGAATATTGGTCCATGTAAATCGGTTTCTCCTGATCTTAGATTTCGAATGAAAAATTCTTTATAAAAGTTTGTGAATTCCAAGAAAGTAGCCCAAGAAGCATATGAGTATAGAAATCACTATGGTTCTAATGTGTCACAAATTGAAGGAGATATGCTATAAGGTAAAGAAGAGGTTGAAGAAATGCAAAATCTTATGGCAGCTAGTAGTGGAAAAAGAAAAAAAAAAAAAATCAATAGTGGATAAGATTTTATACCAAGAAATACTCAAGGAGCTCAACCTTCCATTATAAGTTTATTAGCTAGGAAATAAGTTGTTTGGAGAGCAAATATGATTTGGGGAGATTATTTTATGATGTATGTCTTCCTACTAATGTTGTGAATTTCTTCTACTTCAAGCCATTGTTGGATGTTATATATGTAATTGGTCCTGGATATAAGGGTCCAAATTACCATTAGTTATGTGTTAATCTTTTAAAAGATGTCAGGAAGAAAATTTAGTTACTTGTGAACTCTTATTGTGTAATTTAGGCAAAAGTTGGGGTGTATAATGATGGGTGATGGTTGGACAGATAATAAACAAAGAACACTTATCAACTTCCTTGTTTATTGTTCTAAAGGAATATTGTTTGTGAAATCTTTTGATACTTCAAATATTGTCAAGGATGCAACTAATTTATTTCAACTATTTGATGAGGTGATTGAATGGGTTGGTCCACTCAATGTAGTTCATGGAGTGACTAATAATGCAACAAATTGTGTGGCCATAGGAAAATTGATTTATCATAAGTATAGACACATCAATTGGTCACTAGTGTAGCTCATTCTCTTAATTTGATCTTTAAGGATATTTATTAGTAAGATGGACCATGTTGCTAAACTTGTAAGACTTGCATCAAAGATAACAATTTTTATGTATAATCATGTTGCTTTGTCAAGTTAGTGACAAAAAGAGAAGAATGGATAGAGATTCTCCGACTTGGTGCAACTCGCTTTGCTACTACATTCATTGTACTCAAGAGTCTTCATGATCATAAACATGACTTGCAAGCTTTGGTGACTAGTAAGTTCTTTATAGACTCTAGATATTCAAAGGATAATAAGAGTAGAGTTGCAGTTTCTATCATTTTGGATAACAAATTTTGGAATGATTGTTTGATAGTTGTGAATCTTTTGGCCAACTAGTGCGCTTATTCGTATTGTTGATTGTGATGAGAGGCCTTCGATGGGATATGTGTATGAATACATGCATAGGGCTCATTTGGGCATCAAGAAATTATTTAACCACAACAAAAGACTATACAAGCCTTATACAAAGATCATAAAGCAATGTTGAGATCAACAACTAAAGAAAAACATTCATTCAACAACTTATTGGTTGAATCCATGTTTCTAATATGACAAGGAAAACTTTTGTAATAGGCCAATAGTTATTGGAGGTGTCATGGATGTTATTGATTAGAAAGTTCTAAAAGGCAAACATGAAACGTTGAATGAATTGAAGTTGTTTCATGATCGATTGAGAAGTTTTGGAAGAGACCTTGCTTATTCTTCATGTGAAGTATTTCAAACCGGTAAAAAATAATTTTAATTAGTTTATTAGTGTGTTTGTTCTTTTTCATTAGTTATCTACTTACTATTTAATATTTACTAGTGTGTTTTAAACTTGCTAATGCCTTTTTTCTTCTTATTTTTAGTGTGAAAATGGTAACTAGATGAATGTTAAAGGCTACATGGATATAGTGCACCACATTTGCAAAAGTTGACCATTCAAATATTGAGCCAAATTGCATCGTCTTCTGGATGTGAGAGGAATTGGAGTGTGTTTGAATGTATACATACCAAAAAATGAATAGATTGGAAATCAAAGATTAATGATCTTGTATACATTCATTACAATTTGCGGCTAAAAAATCGGTTTAATGCTTTCTTAGTTATTTTGAATTTAAATTTTTGTATTGACAATTATGAATAATTATATGTTTTTCTTTTTTAGGTTTTACAACAAGAAAAGAACCTATGATCCCATTGACTATGCATGCATTAATGAAAATAATTTTTGGATGGTTGATGAGGATGAGCCAGGAGAGCTAGATGTTGAAGAATTGGAAAATCTTCTATATGAGGAAGGTTTAATTCCAATAATTGAACTGGAAAGTTCAAGTTTTCACATTGGTTAATAGAATATTTAAACATATAAAAGTTCAATAATTATATTTTTTTTCTTCAAAAATGATTTTTTGTTGATATATATTCAATATTTTTGTAAATGATGAGGATAGTGGTGGTGTGGCTCTAGAAGGGCTTGATGTGGAGAACTTTGGTTTTCTAGATGCTCTTTTTGAATCTCCATATCTCAATTTTCAAAATGAATAAAGACATGAATTTTATATTTATTAGTATGGAATTTTTTATGGTTAGACAAATATTAGCATATATTTTGAGTAACTATTTAAGTGTTGTGGTTAACATTTGTATTATCTATTATCAATAATGTGTTAAAAACTCTTTAATAATTTGGTCATTGTTGGTTTATTGCTCATATATGGATGTAGGGTAATAATGGTTTGATTATTAATTTGATAAATATTGAGTTGATTGACATTATGAATGCATAACATCTTATATTGTGTTAGAGATATGATATATGAAGACTTTTATAGGTAAAAAAATTTATGAAAAAACTCAAAAAACAAAGTATATGTTGTCAAAATTTAGATAGAATTTATTATTTTTATTTTTATTTTTTAAAATTTTAATAATATATCAAATATATATTTATGACGTCACTGATTTGACTGTCAATCTGACCAGTGAACCATGAACTAATAACTTTTGCAGTTCAATGACCGGTCCAGTTCTGAAAACATTGAATAAGACAACTGCCATAACCTATACCCCATAACTTAATATATGACTCTCACAACTGGCCTTTGTAAAAGTTGCATCAAAGCCAAGTTTTTTTTATTTTTATTTTTATTTTTGATAATCCCCGCACAACCTCATCAAACCACCAAGTCTCCTGATCTCATCTACAAACCACTTTTGCAACTGAACCCATTCCCGCAAACCCCTTTCCCACAAACCTCTTGACCGACAACACCGATTATATGAAGTTTATATAGTAGTTGTTGATAATAATTGGAATGGACATCATGGTCATCTCTCTCGCTAGCTTCGTTGGAACTCATCACCTAAATATATTCCTCATGTAGCTTTACCTTTGGGCCATGTTCTTCATCAGTGATCTCTAAGCAACTTCATGATCTTCGTCTATGCTGTTATAGACAAAGGTTCAAGTTGGGTGGCACCTAACCAAGTTTATCTAAGCCATTATCTACCGGACCATTCTAGTGACCGAAGATGAACTTTTTAGACGTTGATGATTTCTTTGCCATTCTTTAGTCATGGAGTTCAAGCCTGTTGCTAAATTTAATGCACCATTTGGATGTTCTCATTGATTTTGCAGGCCATGCATGTTGCTTTTTATCCACGTTATTCATTATGTTTGTTTGTTTGTTTGTTTTTTTTTATTGTTCTATTTTCGTTTTGATTTTGATTTATTTATTTTATTACTTTGCATATCTAAGCTATGAGAATAACGTGCAAGGTAAAAAAGGTAAGTGATCAAGTGATATAGAAGGATGGGAAAGTTAGTTTTCTGAGGCCCTGTTTAGCCGAGAATATAGGGGAACAATTTTGAGAGTCATGTTGATTGCATTAGGTCGAGGGTGTGAGATCATGTGAAAATAGAGTTCTTTGGATATTTCTAGAGGCTATAAGGGAAGCAACCTAAAATCATGCCAAATATTCTGTCATTCAATTTGTAACAGTAGCATAGATTTAGTCTTACCATTTCTTCTAAATTTGACTATCGTTCAATTTGTAACAATAGCATAGCATCCTTACCATGTATAGCTTTGTCATTCAATTGTAATAGTAGCATAGCATCCTTACCATGTATAGCTTCTCAATCACTGTATATAACATAAAGCTTCTATCAATAAGATGGGTAGAAATTTTTCGACAATATTTGTTTCTCTATATGGTATTAGAGCACTGATCTCAAACGAGCCATTGATTCAAGTTATCACCATGTCTTCCTCCTCTGATCAAACTCCAAACTTTAATCTCCATACTCAACTTCCATCTGCAGCCGATAAAACCCTAATTGCTCTAAATATCACAACCCAAATCAATGAAAAATTAACTCTTTCCACCTTTCCTCAATGGTGTGCTCAATTTGAAGCACTCCTTATTGGTTACAATTTACTCGACTATGTCAAAGGCACCCTTTGGTGCCCCTTCTTCGCTGCTACTCCTACTGATGAGCTGCACAAAACCCACTAAGTCCGACAGGATAAACTTATCTTGAGTGCTATTCTAGCTTCCACGTCTCTTTCAATCACACCACTCATTGCTACGGCAAAGACCTTCCATGAAGCTTGGAAAAAATTAAAAACTCTATATGCTAGTCGATCAAGAACACGTGCTATGCAGTTAAAGGAGGAACTCACCTTAATCCAGCGAGGAGATCGGTCGATTACAGAATACCTCCATGTTGTGAAGGCCTTGGCTGATGAAATAGCCATTATTGATCATTCAATTTCGGATGATGACCTAACCCTTTATGTGTTGAATGGCCTAAGTCCAGATTTTCGGGAGATTGTTGCACTTATTTAAGCCTGAGAATCATCACTAGCTTTTGAGGAGTTGCATGATCTTTTAGTTGGACACGAGGCATACTTACGATGCTTGGAAGTTGCGATGCAGAACCTGGTTGTTTCTGCAAATTTCACGAGGATGAAGCAATCTCCACAAGGGGTGAGTCACCCGTGGTCTTTCAAGCAATCTAGTTCTCACTGTGAGCCTCAAGGTTCTCAACCAGGCCGTAACTCAAATGGAGCCCAATGTGATAGAGGTTGCTCCAACAACAACTCTGGGCGGCCTAACAACTCCAATCGACGTTACCAGCCCAAATGTCAAATTTGTGACCAATTGGGCCACATTGCAAAGTCCTGTCCTCAACTCCATTCACAGAATGCCTCCATCAATTGTGCTACAACCTCTACTGGCAAGGACAAAAATTGGTTACTTGATTCGACTGCTTCTCATAATATCACGAGTGATCTTTCCAACTTATCCATTAACTTCGAATATGATGGAACTGACAAAGTAATTCTCAAGATGGTTCAGGTTTTGCTGTCTCACACATTGGTTCTTTAGCTTTGCACTCCCCTCATTGTAGTTTCACATTACGTGATACTCTCTGTGTTCCAAATCTTTGCAGAAATTTAATTTCCGTTCATCATCTCACCAAACAAAACAATGTCTTTGTTGAATTTCACCATTTTCATTTTCTTGTGAAGGACAAGATCACGGGGGCAATCCTACTAAGAGGAGCATGTAACAATGGCATCTACACTTTTTCGGCATCAATGGTGGCATAAAAAAAGGTTGCTAATGTGCATGAACGGACTTCTATTGATGGATGACACAAGCGTCTTGGGCATCCTTCTACTAAAATTGTCCATCATCTTGTCAAGAAATTTTCTCTTCCTATTTCCTTGAACAAAAGTTTGTCTTCATTATGTTCTTCATGTTCTATTAATAAAGCACATCAACAACCATTTTGTGCCACTAGTCTCCAAAGTCATGAGCCACTTGACCTTATTTACATGGATGTGTGGGGTTTCGCTAGTTATACTGCCATTGTTGGATCACGATATTACCTTATTTTTGTTGATCATTATACAAAATATATATGGTTTTATCCAATGGTCACAAAATCCAGTGTTTCTAATATTTTCCCGCATTTCAAAAAGTTTGTTAAAACTCGTTTTAGAAATCTATCAAAACACTTTACTCCGACAATGGTGGTGAGTTTATCGCTTTAAAATCTTATCTATTACTTCATGACATAACTCACTACACCATTGCTCCACACACTCCACAACAAAATGGTGTTTTTGAACGTCGTCACCGTCATCTCGTTGAAACAGGCCTTACACTTCTTCATGATGCAAATCTTGCTTTCTCATATTCGCCCTATGCCTTTCAAACAACTTCTTATCTCATAAACAGAAAACCAACGTCTCTCCTCCAAGAAAAATCACCTTTTGAAGCCTTTTTTGGTAAACCACCTAATTACTTGAAATTAAAAAAATTTGGGTGCATTTGTTACCCCCCTCACACGGGCCTATAATTCAAATAAAATGTAGCCCAAATCCAAAGTCTGTATCTTTCTCGGTTATTTACCAACCCAAAACACATACAAGTATTTTGAACCTCAAACAAAAAAAATTCTTTCTCTCACAGCATGTGTTATTTGATGAAAATCTAACCCATTCCAGTCTATCCCAAACCGCACCTTCCATAACAACCCAGCCCACTCGAGAATCTCACAACTCTTTTCCTCTTTTCTTTGATGCTCAACAGGCTGTCGTGTCTCCATCATAGTTGTCCGGCGCACCAACCTCATCGCTGCCTCCAAAAGGTCCGCCTGCCATTGTTGCGTTTTTCTTTGGTAATTTCGGACCCTTTATTCCTTTCCTTCATGATTGCTTGCCAACCCTAGATCACAACACCACCCACTCGAGCTTTCCTTTACATGACACTTAGACTGGTTCTTCTTTAAATTTGCAATCACAATCGCATGCTTCTTCTCATGATTAACATCAAGGTCTAGCTAATACTCCCAATTTTCCAACCCCTACCGAACCCAATAATCCCCCTCAACGCACTCATACCATGACCACAAGATCAATGAACCAAATATTCAAACCCAAACAACTCCACACCATGTCAAAATATCCTCTTCCCCCGACCATTGAACCAACCAATGTGAGCCAAGCCATTTCTCAACCTCACTGGCGTGAGGCCATGTCTAATGAGCTTACTACTATAATGAAACATGGGACTTGGGACTTATTTTTACCAACTTCAAATTGTAAACCCGTGGGCTGTAAGTGGGTATTCTGAGTACAAAGAAAAGTTGATGGGTTAGTGGACAGATTCAAAGCCCGTCTAGTTGCTAAGGGCTATCATCAACGTCCTGGTGTTGATTACAAAGAAACTTTTAGCCTTGTCATCAAACCAGCAACTATTAGAGTTGTTCTATCTATTGTAGTTATGCAACTGGATATCAACAATGCTTTTTTAAATGGTAAATTATCTAAGACTGTGTTTATGGCACAACCCCTAGGGTTCAAAGATTTGTTCAAACCTAATCATGTTTTCAGTTTAAACAAGGTCATCTATGGGCTTAAACAAGCCCCACGATCTTGGTACACAACACTTAAACATGCCATTCTTCAGTTGGGTTTTCACAATTCCAAAGCGGATTCCTCTCTCTTCATTTACAGCCACAATTCCAATCTTTGTTATTTCCTAGTTTATGTTGATGATCTTGTCATTACAGGGAATAATTCCATACTTGTGGCCACTATTATTAAGCAAGTGGGTGACATGTTTTCTCTCAAAGATATGGGTTCTCTTCATTTTTTTCTTAGGAATTGGAGTAATTCCTACTCGAGTAGGATCATTCCTCTCACAACATAAATATGTTAGTGAATTTTTAGCCCACACCAGTATGAGTAGTGCAAAAGATGTCTCAACACCTCTCTCTACCACTCAATCTCTTCAACTGGTTAATGACACTACTACTGTGGACAACTCAGAGTTCTGTAGAATCATTGGCTACCTTCAATACCTTTCTTTGACGCATCTAGATATCTCATTTGTAGTCAACAAACTCTCACAATTTATGCACAAGCCGACTAAAAAATCACTGGACAACAACCAAACGACTCATTCGATACTTAAAACAAACCATTTTTTATGGTATTCAAATCAACAAAGCTGGAATGAACATACTTAGATGCGGATTAGACTGGAAATGTGGACGACCGCACGTCCACCTCTACTTATATAAGTTTTTTAGGATCTAACCCCATTTCTTGGAGCTGAAAGAAGCAAAGAGTTGTTGCAAGATCCTCAACAGAGGCTGAATACCAGGCATTAGCAACTACGGCTAGACAATGTGGTTGTCCACTCTCTCCAAAGAACTAGCCTTTCCAGTCAAAGAATCTCCTCAACTGTTATGTGACAACCTTGGAGCCACACATCTTAGTTTTAACCCGGTCAATCATTCACGCATGAAACACATTCAAATAGATCTTCACTTTGTGCGTGACTTAGTGCAAAACGGAAGCATCCAAGTTTGCCATGTAAATACTCAAGACCAACTAGCTGATATGTTAACCAAGTTGTTGTCCAAACAACACACAGAATTGTTACACACCAAGATTGGCCTTGCTGATGACAGTCCTATCTTGCGGGGGCGTATAAGGGAAGCAACCTAAAATCATGCCAAATATTCTGTCATTCAATTTGTTACAGTAGCATAGATTTAGTCTTACCATTTCTTCTAAATTTGACTGTCATTCAATTTGTAACAATAGCATAACATCCTTATCGTGTATAACTCTGTCATTCAATTTGTAACAATAGCATAACATCCTTATCGTGTATAGCTTCTCAATCATTGTATATAACATAGAGTTTCTATCAATAAAATGGGTGGAAATTCTTCAGCAATATTTGTTTCTCTATAGAGGCGATATAAAAGCAGGGGAATTGCCTCTATTAGAGATCTTTGGCTATTGTATTTTTCTTCTTTACTGAGAGAAAAACTATAGAGAGAGAAGAGAAAAGGCTAAGGTTGAAAGAGATTTTTGGGAAGAGTGTTTCGATAGGAGTTAAAAATGAAATAAAGTTTTCAATTGTTTGATTTTCTACACTTCGTCTTCCTTTCAGGTTCCATTTTCTCTAATTATTTTATGTATTCATGAAAATCAAGCTTGTGATTATTTGGTTTTGTATTTTTTTTTTTTGGATCAAATCATTTTAGAACTGGTGATTGTATTTTGTTTTCCTATTGTTGATTTGTGTTTGGTTATCTTGGAATTTTTGAATAGATTTCTACGATCTCTACATTTATACCTTGATTTGGATCATTTTTTTTTAAATCGTAGATCATTACTTCTAGTAATTCCTTATTGATTTATATCAAATTTGTTTGGAGGCTTTTTTTTTTCATTATAGTTTGCTCATTTTTTTTTTTAATTCCTATGGATTAGGTTGTCTTGAAAGATTGAGAAGATTATTTATTTATTTTTTATTTTTTGCCTCTTTTGTTTTCTCTGTAGATGTTTGGTTTGTTTGTTGCAATCATAAATTGACGTTCCTTGTAGATTTTTGTTTAAGAGAATTTGAATAGGTTATCATATGATTAGAGATTCATTGTTTTAGGTACCAATTATTAAAAGTTGATGTAATCGCTTTGGAAATTTGGGATCTAGAATTTTATTTTTTTTTCTGTTTTCTTTGTAGGTATTTGGTTTGTTTGTTGCAATCATAAATTAATATTTCTTGCATGTCTCTATTTAATAAATTTGGAGTAGGTTATCACATGATCATAGATTCATTATTTTAGGTATTAATTATTAAAAGTTGACGTAATTTTTTCGAAATTTTTAGACCTAGGCTTTTCATTTAAGATTTGTTAACTTGATATTAGTTTTTATCATCTTATGTAGTTGATTGGTGATTTACTTGGAATTTCCATAAATCCAATTTAAATCAATATACTAAGATTTTTAACTCTATGATTTAAATGAACTTGGTTAATATAAATCCTTATTTTACAATTTTTCTCAAATCCTTGTTAATTATAATGATTCACAAGGATTTTTTTTTTTTTTTGAATTTAAAACTGTTGCTTTTTTTAATCTTTGTTTAAA
The DNA here is from genome assembly GCF_004353265.1 of Vitis riparia. Taxonomy (NCBI): domain Eukaryota; kingdom Viridiplantae; phylum Streptophyta; class Magnoliopsida; order Vitales; family Vitaceae; genus Vitis; species Vitis riparia. The sequence continues at coordinate 22,913,204 of NC_048448.1, forward strand.
TAATACTCTGGCTGAATTATTGCATAAGTGGAAATTCATCTTCCCTTTTAATCTTAATTGTTATAGGTTGATCCAAATATTTTAGAAAATTCAGAATCTGGATTTCTTTGTTTTATTGTATTATGTTAATATGATTATTACATGTGTTTAATTAGTGACTTACTTGAAATTTCCATGTTGATTCAAAATATTTAGATTCTAGTTTTGTGGGATTAAAAGAAATTAGTCACTCTAAAATCTTTTTTTCATATTCTTTTTTTTTTTCAAATCATCATGATTCAAGTGATATATTTTTTTTTCTAAAATCCCTGAACTATTGTTTTTTTTAAATCTATGTTTGATATATTCTCATAAGATCATTGTGTAATTAGTGATTCATTTTCATTAAAATTTCAACTATTACAAATGGATTAAAATAGTATTGATAAATCATTGTTAACCGGATTATTTTATGCAATCAATTTGCTATTTACTTAGAACATCAATGACTTCATGTTGACTAAGTATAATCAAGTTGTATTTTCTATGATTTTAAATGAGTTTGAGTTATTTTTAAACTTCGATTCGTAATAATTCTTCATTTTCCACCAATTTATAATAGTTTGATATCATTTGAAAGTATGATGGAATCTATTGATGATTTGGTTTAGCTTTGTTTGTTCAGAAATCTTAATCTGTAGTTTTTTTTTTTTTTTTTGACAATTTAATTAATAATCGAGTAATAGACAATGTTAGTATATATTGATTTGTTAAAATTTGCATATTTCAGGAGTTTGTGTAGGGGAAATCAAATTTGTACCTATTAATTTGATTTAATCGAACACTTGAAATAATCTCTTCTTGATTTACATTGATTTTGAGTTAACATAATGAGATTTAAAATCTTGGTAATGATATTTTGAGATCATTGATCTTGTTTTGGTATGCTTTGATCAAGAACTTGACTGATGACATTCCACAAATATCCATTGATTGATGCCGATTAATTTATCTTGAGAATGTAAATTGTTTTTTTTTTTTTTTTTTTTTTTTCAAATTTGAAATCCTCCTTGACATTATAGGAATTGGTTGGATTAGTTTTAGATTTCATCAATTATGTGAAATTGAATTAATGATTTAATATGAAACGTGTACTCTGAAAGTGATTGAATATTATACTCAGAATTCTTGTTCATAATGTAAGTATTTCTTTTTTGTAATTGTATCTTGAGATGTCAATAATGATCAAATTCTATTTATGGATTCTGGTGATATTGAGATAAGCTTTTGGACTAATACAAAAATGGTTGAATAGAAGAGAAACAAATGACTGAATAATAATTCTAGGAAGTAAGGATGGATGCAAAAAAGGTTGAGAAAGGTTAGGATATCTAGATTTTATAGTTTAAACAAAAAAAAAAAAAAAAGAAATAACAAGAACAATTTCAATTAATTGATTACATAAAACAATAAATCAATAAATGTAGTTGATTGTAGGCGATTGATCTAGATAACCAGCAGATTACCATCTTACACGGACATATGAAAGAACAAAATATCATTGTATAGCTTTTGATAATCATAATCTAAACTTATCAAATTTTATTGGCTTTAAAATCTGATTATGAAAATATAAATTCTTTTTTTTGAAAGCGCTTGGACAAATTGCATAACAATGGACTTTGGAATAAAACTCTCCATTTTAGAAAGACTTGATTTCCTATTTTCTTATGAGACATAAAATGTCTTTGAATGTCTTACAAGAACTCTCCCACCCTTGTTTTCCTTAATCATTGAACTTCAAAATGACACTTTTATATATGTTAAAAATATAATGTTTTAAAATCAGTTTTAAACCCTTTTATAGCCATTTAGTTTTCCATTCAAAATAATATAGCTCCTCTAGACAATAAAACTTTTATTCTCTTAAAATGGATACTACCTAATTTCATTTGACAGGCATGTTTGAAAAACGTTTTAAAAATGATATACATGAATTGAATTTCATGACTTCGATTAATGGAGACTTGTGGATAAATTCGTGGAAATCATAATGAGATTTAACAAATCCTAACATATAAAATGATTTAAAAAATGAATTGGGTTTCTCTTAAATGATTTTCTATCTATTTAAATAACCAATTCTTAAATTAAAACTCAAATTATTTAGGGGATATTTCAATTCTTTGCAATAGTAGGAATCATTAATTTAAGGAGTAGCAGAGCATTAAACAAATAAAACAACCTTAAATTACATTATGATTTGGTATAATTATGAATTTGATCATATTTCTTTAATCATATTCAATTTGTTATTGATATGCATGTCATTGGTTAGATTTAAGTTTGCCCTTTAAAGTCAATGTTATCGTATTTTATAAATTAAATATTGCCCTTGGAAGAAACGCTATGCTTGCTAAACTAGGTACACAAACTTTCCCCTTACTTTTTATTTAAATTAAGGTATATGTGTGAAATTTGTTTGCAATTGTTTGTTTGTTGTGTTGAAATCATATGATGTTGACTTTGACTTGCTATCAATATGTAATGCTTATAGTGTAATTTGATATTTATTTTATGTTGCTTAACTTTTATAAAATCACTTTTGAATGCTACCAAGGTACGTTTCCTTCACTTACCTCTTTATATACATTTGTATCTATGCTTCATTCATATGATTGGTTAGCTTTACTTTGTTTGATCTTTGTGTTGATATGTCCTTGCTAATTGGTCTTGGGTGGAATGCATATTGTATATGTTATGACATTGTTGCTTGTGAACTAATTATTTTGTTTTATGGAAGCACTTAACAAGCTATGAAGGTATGTTCTCCACTTTCTGTTATTATTACTCATTGAGTGTGCATGTTTTGATATATACTTTGACACCCATGGTATCCACTAATTTACCTATTAATTGTCATAATTATTTCAACTTATTTAGTGGAGACCATTTTTAGGGCTTAAAAAGGTGCTATCGTTATGGTACATTCCTGATAGGTAACTTAACCTCTAGACTTAGACTCAAGTTTTCAAAGACATGTTTTTTCAAAACAATGAGTCATTTTTTTAAGGTTTTATTTATTATTTTGTTTTCCTTTAAAAAAACAATAATAAGTGGCCACTTCAATATTTATAAAATTAGTTTTTTTATAAATAAAAAAAAGTGAGTTTCGCCCATTCACAGGAATGCATGTGAAAAATGTGGGCCCCATCTATCTATGCTATATAAAAAGAACATGCTACATGTTAAGATTTTTATACCTAAAAAACCTATTTAAAATATTTTATTACCCTATATGTTTAGAAAATCCCCCATAAGTAACAAAAATTCTAAAAACTAATTCAGTTCAGGCTCTTAATGTTTTAGTGATAACTTTCTAACTGACAACTAACAACTCCCACAAAAAACTTATTTTCTTATAAACTTACTAAAAAATCATTCAATCACCATCTTGCTTTTTTAAGTTCTCATCATTGATTCAGTTGACACTCGTTCCATTCCCCAAATGTATTGCCTTTTGGAAACCCCACTAACATTATTGCAACTTCTTCTTCTATATTAAAAGTTAGTCTCAAGTATTACGATCACGATTATTCATAATTTATGCTCTTTCTTGACTTTTAAGATTTGAGTTTGTCACTTCAATGTTTTTCTTGACATGCTAATGCCCTAAAAAAACTCCATTTAAAATTTTATATTACTTGTAAGCCCATCATCCGTAGTTTCAATTCTTCAATAATTAAGACCACTTGTCATCTCATCCTCTTTATTTACATAATTAAAAAACCTTTATAAAAAATCTTTAATAATTAAAAGTTCTATTCCCTTATCCAAAAACATATTTAATAATTAAAAATTCTATTCGTCTCACTCTTTATTCACCTATATAAAGACCTACACCCACATACATGCATTTGCAACATTTGTAAAATGATAATTAAAAATAAAAACTCTATCTCTGATTTTATGTTTCATAGGTATTCTCAACTTACTGTTGTTTTTGGGTATAGAATATGCATTCTATATGTTTCCCTTAGGTGGGTGTTGGTTTCCGGTGCAATATTTTTTTTCCTTGTTCATTTTTTCTTCATTCTAATTAGTTGGTTTTGGGTATGGTACAATTTTTTCGTTTTTTTATTTTTTTTTGGTTAAGGGTTTTATAATTGTAAGGGAATAGTGTTAGCTTTTCTTCATAGTCTTTCCTCCACTTTTCTTTAAGGTTACTGCCGTCTTTGCCTCGTCGCCAAGTTGGACTAGGTTTTTTGTGCATCTCTTCGATCAACTCTACGATCATGAAGCACTCAGTGCATTAAGTTTTGATATGATTGATGTGATAGTATTGGATTTCATTTTAGTCGGATTGATGACATGTAAGCATTATTTATTAAATAAATAATTTTGGATTTATTATAAAATATTTATTAATAATTATATTTATTTTTATTTAAATATTTTTCTTTTGATTGAAACAAGAATATAATAGAAATCCAAGAAAAAAAATCTTTTAAGAATTTTTTTTAATTATTTATGATATAGTGAAGATAATTGTGATTAGAGTTATTTATTTCATTTTATATATTTATATATTATTTGAATTAATTTTAGAAAATCTAAAAATTATTTACTTTAAATAATTTTTAAATTCTGTATAAAAAAATTCTAATTTAATTTAAATTATTCTATAAAAACTAAAGACTTTATAGAACCCAACCTAAAAGGAAGATAAATATTATTGGCATAAAATAAATATTAATATAAATAAAACATTGTCTCATATATATATTTGAAAGTAAATATCATATTCCTCATCAATATTTTATTTATTTATTAGACTAGATTATGATAAATAAATATTAATTTTTATATTAAAATAATTTACTTGATCAATCATAAATATATTAGAAAATTATATTAAAGCACTTTAAAATAAAAGGTAAAAAATTAATGAACTTATGCAATATCATATTATGGTATATAAAATATAATATATAACAACATAATATAGAATATTAGTTTTATTATTATTACATAATATCACATTATGTTTATTATAAAAGAAGCAACATTATCCATTATAATAATATATCTCTTAATAAACATATAAATTTTATAAAATTTATTTATATTTTGTTCACAATTTTTGAGCTTAAAATCAAACAAAATTTCACATTTAAAAAAAAAAAATAATTTTCACTTTTCCTAATCAAACATTCAAGAAAGTAAAAATAGAAAATGAAAATTGAAAGTTAAAACTAACAAAACATTTTTTCAAACTGAACACAACATAATCATTAAAATTAATTCTCAAACATTAAAATATTAAAATTCTACATTTCTAAAATTACTATAATAAATTTTAATTTATATTTTAATATAATAAAATTGAATAATATATATGTGTGTGTGTGTGTGTGTGTGAAACCAATGTCTGGTTAATCTCGGTTTTGATGATAACAAAACAAAGTTTAAAACTAATAATTATATTTCAAGTGTGTTTAAGCAAGACGATTTCCAAAGTGGCAATCACAAAGACAAATCAAGCCAATGAGAAATCATGAAGGAGAAGACCACCTCAAAGAGAAGTGTTTTTCAAGACCCAAGTTTCATAAGATCTCTTTGTAAGGTTGTTGGTGCACTAGGATTTTCATGCATTACATTATTTACTTATGCACCAAAATCATCCAAAAATTATTTTGTTTTAAACTTTTTAAAATTGGATGATTTCATGTTTTCAACTACAACCTCGTGTCAAATATTTTCCAAACTTGTTTAAAAGGTTTTAAGTTGAAAAAGTTGGTTTTTGAGCCAAAAACGGCTCAACCGGTTGAACTGGATAAGGAATCGGTCGACCCTTAGCTCAACCGATCGAGGGGTGCAAAAAACCTTCTCTCTCTTCCAGAATGGTTGTTCAATGGGATGAGGAATCGATCGACCCCTACCTCAACCAGTCGAGGTTCGGTCGAGGTTCAACGTTCACCTGTCAAACATTAAATGCTAACGGCTAGTCAATCGGTCGAACCCCCAATGGCTAGTTTGACTTTTTTCCTCTATAAAAAGGTTCCAAATCTTCATTATTTATGAGCTTAACATTCCCAAACCTTTCTTGAATATATTTGAGCCTTGGAAGAGTGTTTTTGAGTGCACCATTCAATCCTAGTTTTCTTGTATCTTTTGAGCTTAAAGTTTTGTACTATGATTTCATGAGATTCTTTATTCATTTCTAAATCTTTGAGATGAAGAATCTAAATGTGAGATATCACTTAGGGATTCTCAAGTGTGGGGTATCGCTTGAAAGGTTGTTCAAGAGTGGGGTATCTCTTGAGAAGTGTAAATGACGCTTGGAGCCAAAAGTCCAAGAGGGTTGATTGGAACCATAATCCAATTGTATTGCTTGAAGGCTTGGATTGGAAGCCTTACATTAGTGGAACCTCAAGCTTGGGATTGAAGTTAGAGGAGAGTGGATGTAGGTCGGGTTGCGCCAAACCACTATAAAATCTTGTGTTTGCATTCTCTCTTCCCTACTCTTTTACTTTATATGCAATTGCTTTTATATTATTTTATTATATATTTTCATATAATTATTTCTGCATTCACATAGTTTAATTTTAAAAAAAAGTGACCATCACCCTATTTACCCCCCCTTTAGGGTGATTACCATAGGTTGGATTAGCCTAATTTTTCTAACAAATGGTATCAGAGTTAGGCCTCTTGTTTAAGACTTAACCCTCTACTGGGTAATGGCTAATCCATCAAGCTCATCTCACATTGAAAGTTTTTCAACCACCCGACCTCCATTTTTCATGGGAACCGATTATCCCTATTGGAAAACTAAAATGACCCGGTTTTTACAATCTACTAATCTTGATTTATGGGATGTCATTGAAAATGATCCCCACATTCCTTCAAAATTAGAAAATAGAGTGATGGTTCCAAAACCTAAGCAAGATTGGGATGGACTTGATAAAAAGAAAGTTCAATTAAATGCCAAAGCGGTTTATATCTTACATTGTGCTATTAATAGAAATGAATTTAATCGTGTTTGGCAATGTAAGTTGGCTAAAGAAATTTGGAAACTATTAGAAATCACTAATGAGGGAACCAACCAAGTTAAAGAGTCTAGAATCAACATTCTTGTGCATGATTATGAATTATTTTCTATAAAGGATTTTGAATCTATTGTAAAGATGTTTTCTAGGTTCATGGTGATGGTGAATGAACTTGAAAGCTTGGGAAAGACCTACATCGAAGTAGAGAAAGTTATGAAGATCTTAAGGTCTCTATCAAATAAATGGGAAACAAAGGTGACGGCTATTCAAGAAGCAAAGGATCTCACCAAACTCTCACTTGAAGAACTCATTGGGTCACTCATGACTTATGAGATAAATTTGAACAATCATCAAAGAGTTGAAGAAAATAAGAAAAGTATAGCTTTTATGGCTTCAACAAATGATGATGAAGAGGAAGAGAGTGAAAGTGAAAGTGATGAAGACTCCATGGAAGAAGAATGCACAAATGAGGATGCCAATATATGCTTTATGGCTTTGAAGGAACATGAAGATGAGGTAAACTCCAACTTTAACTATAATGAGTTTCAAGATGTACTTCAAGAATTATATTTTGATCTTGAAAAACTTGGGTTCAAAAATATCTCTCTCAAGAAAAAGATTTTTTGTCTTCAAAATGAGCTCAATGAGCTTAAGAAAAAATTTGAAAATATTGAGAAGGCAAAAATCTCTTTTGAAAAGGAAAACGAGGAGTTAAAAAAAAATGAATGGTTAACATCTTCTCTACAAAAATTCTCAAATGGTCAAAAGACTTTTGATATGATTTTGGCAAATCAAAAGTGCATTTTTGATAAAAATGGGCTAGGCTACAATCCTTTCAAAAATAAAAAATATTTTAAGAATTATTTTGTAAAGAAAACCTCTAGTTTTTTACCTTCAACTATTTGCAATCTTTGTGAAAGAGAAGGTCACATTAGTGATATTTGTCCCTTAAGAAAATCCCATCATGTTCTTCAAAACTTTAAATCATTTTGGATTCCAAATGGAAGAAAGACTAACCCTCTAGGACCCAAAAAGATATGGGTACCAAAGGTTACTTAATTTGTTTTATAGGGATTCATGCAAGAAGGAGAATATGCTTACCTTGGAAAAAATGCATTGATAATATTGGTAATGGTATCCCTTCTAAAGCTTAATTTGCAATATCATTTTATCATTTTGCTAACACTTGGTATAATTTTTGTTAATAATATAATATTTGGTATCACTTCGATAAAATTGGTATATTTTTAAACCAAGGTGTGGATTAAAAAGAATTTTTTTTTTTTTAATAGACCTAGGTAAAATTGAATGATCATACGCTTGTATGCTCAATACATGTTATATATCTTTTTAATGCATATGTTTTCCCATATATTTTTTTCAAATCATACTTTAAATTGGGAATGTTCTAAGGTTGAGCAATCTTTTATTTGGAAAATATTCTCAAATGAAAAAAGGGGAGATTCATTTTCATGAGAAATTATATTATGCTTATTGTTTATTTTTTAAATTTTGATATCATGTGATTTCCCTTATATGCTTTATTGAGACTTTTTGTTGATGACAAAAAGTGGGAGAAGTAATGGTAAGTTGCTAACTTGAGAAACATATCCATATTGATGGTATGAGCTTTATTGGTTATAATTGCATGCATCATATTTAATAATAATATCTTGCCAGTTGCTAAATTGCTCTTTATGTTATTTATGTTCAATTATATCATTTTGAGCACCCTTAATATACTCCTTAAAGTTTGTAAACTTGAATATGTTCTAAATTCAAAGGAGCATATATTGAGGGGGAGCTTTTTAGCAACCTTGATTTTGTCATCATAAAAAAGGGGGAGATTGTGAAACCAAGGTTTGGTTAATCTCGGTTTTGATGATAACAAAACAAAGTTTAGAACTAATTATTATATTTCAAGTGTGTTTAGGCAAGACGATTTCCAAAGTGGCAATCACAAAGACAAACAAGCCAATGAGAAATCATGAAGAAGAAAACCACCTCAAAGAGAAGTGTTTTTCAAGACCCAAACTTCATAAGATCTCTTTGTAAGGTTGTTGGTGTACTAGGATTTTCATGCATTACATTATTTACTTATACACCAAAATCATCCAAGAGTTATTTTGGTTTAAATTTTTTAAAATTGGATGATTTCATGTTTTCAACTAAAACCTTGTGTCAAATGTTTTCCAAATTTGCTTAAAAGGTTTTTAGTTGAAAAAGTTGGTTTTTGAGCAAAAAACGGCTCAACCGGTTGAATCAGATGAGGAATCGGTCGACCCCCACCTCAACCGGTCGGGGGGTGCAAAAAACCTTTTCTCTCTTCCAAAATGGTTATTCCATCGGATGAAGAACTGGTGAACCCCCACCTCAACCGGTCGAGGTCCGGTTAAGGTCCAATGGTCACCTGCCAAACATTAAATGCTAATGGCTAATCAACCGGTCAACCCCCAACTCGACTGATCGAACCCCCAACGGCTAATTTGGTTTCTTTCCTCTATAAAAGGGCTCCAAATCTTCATTGTTTATGAGCTTAACCTTCCCAAACCTTTCTTGAATATATTTGAGCATTGGAAGAGTGTTTTTTAGTGCACCATTGTTTTAAAACTTGCATATCTTTAGTGCATCATTTAATCATAGTTTTCTTATATCTTTTGAGCTTAAATTTTTGTACTAGGATTTTATGAAATCCTTTATTCATTTGTAAATCTTTGAGAGGAAAAATCTAAGTGTGAAATATCACTTAGGGATTCTCAAGTGTGGGGTATCACTTGAAAGGTTGTTCAAGGGTGGGGTATCTCTTGAGAAGTGTAAAAGGTGTTTGGAACCAAAAGTCCATGAGGGTTGATTGGAACCATAATCCAATTGTATTGCTTGAAGGCTTGATTTTGAAGCCTTGAATTAGTGGAACCTCAAGCTTGGGATTGAAGTTAGAGAAGAGTGGATGTAGGCCGAGTTGCATCAAACTACTATAAAATATTGTGTTTGCATTCTCTCTTCCCTACTCTTTTACTTTATATGCAATTGTTTTTATATTGTTTTATTATATATTCGCATATAATTATCTCTTGCATTCACATAGTTTAATTTTTTTTAAAAAAGACCATCACCCTATTTACCCCCCCCCCCCCCCCCCCCCCCCCCCCCTTTTAGGGTGATTACCATAGGTTGGATTAACCTAATTTTTCTAACAATATATATATATATATATATTATATTATTTCATTTTATATATTATTTTAATTAATTTAAATTATTTATAAAATAACTAAAATGAAATTGAAAATTAAAACTGAAAAATGTTTTTCCAACTCAACACAATATAATCATTAAAATTAATTTTCAAACATTAAAATATTAATATTCTACATTTCTAAAATTACTATAACAAATTTTAATTTCTCTATTAATATAATAAAATATTATTGAATAATATATTTGATATTTATATATTATTTATTGATTAATATGAATTATTAGTATTCTATGTCATTTTATTTATTATTTTGATTAATTTAAATAATTTATATAAGCCACAAATCTAATTTAAATTAATTTATTAAATATGGTAAAAAATATCTCACAAAAGTTTCATGTAAAGAGGAAGATTTGAGAAAGATTAGAAGCTACTTTACCTCTTAAGTATAAAGTTTGTTAACTTTGCTAGAGTCATATAGAAGACTAAGATATGCATTTAAAATAATAAAATCAAATTTTTATAATTACTAATTAATTTTTGAAGTTTTATTTCTTCTAACTTACTCTACCTATGTCACGTACATTTGTATTAATGACTTAGTTTTAACCTTTGTATTAAAAGAGTCATTCAATGATACTAATTTAAATGATATCATATATATAAATTTAAACGATATAATAGAATATCATAACTAGTTATTAAAAATTAATAATTAAAATTAATTTGCAAACATTAAATAATCTTATATCTACCATAATAGATTTTGATTAGTTTATTTAGTCGAAAGAGTGATTTAAGTTGTATATATTAATTTTAGTTTTTATATAATAAATTTATTATTTAGAAGTGAAATATTAAAAAAAAAAAAAAAAAAAAAACACGATGTCCATGATATATACGTGTGGAATGAACCAAATTTTCATTGAATTTTAGTTTTTCATTGGAAGGGACTCGTACATGCTCTGTAGTACCCCTAGTGGATACTCGATCGACATGAAAAATTCTTAATGTTAGTTGAGTACCTGGTTCTCAATAGATTATCCCGCAATAATACCTACAACTTCATCATCATAAGTAGGACTCCAACCATAACATTGCTGACAAGTCCAAAATGTGATCTTACAAGCAAAAGGGATAATATTAAAAAGTTAATAATTAAATTATAAAAACAATATCATCCAATGTAATCTGTGGGTACATGCATAGCATGTGTTTACCTACTAGTAGGTATATATAAATCAAACAAGTTGCATTCAACTGTTATGAACAAATCAGGTTGGTGAAATATTAAATTCTTGGTCAGTGCAGGCCCTTTTGTTCTTGTTATCATACATGCATTATGAATTTATGAGCATCCGAAGGACTGCTGCGTCTTCCCTCGTCCTTCTTCATTGTTGTGAAGATCTGCCAGCCCCTTTATTAGCTACACCTCTTGCTCTTCATTTATTAAAAAAACCCAAATAAACATTATGCATAAATTGGGTTTCCTTCTAATATAAAGAATTAATAATTTATTGGATAGTAGACATGAGGGAATTAAAAACAAAAAGGAAGATTTGTAATTTTTTTTCTCTTTTTTTTGTGGTTAATTATTTTTTATATAAATTTCTCTTAAAATGAATTCATTTTAAAAATAGATTAAATATTTTGTCACATTTAAAAAATCAGAGATTAAGGTATGTTTGATAACTATTTCTAAAAACAGTTCTAAAAAATAATTTTTAAAAATTATTTTATGATATTTTATAAAACAAAACTATATTTGGAAACCTAACATATTTTTAACAAAAGTATAATTTATTAATATTATTTTTTATTTTTAATAACAAAAAATAGAAAGAGTGTTGAAAATTTTTATAAGAATATGTTAAAATTAAACAATTTTAGTACTTGTTTGAATGTCATTCATATATTATTCATTATTAAAAGCAGAAAATATGAGTAACTTATATAAAAAATAATGCAGGAACTTTTTTTAAAAAAAAATCTTTTGAAAACTTATTCTATGTTTCCTAAGAAAATATTTTAATTATTTTTAAGTTGTTTTATTTATTTGTTGTAGGAATTGTTTTATATAAAAAATAATGATTCAAATATATAAAAAAAATTAAAAATAAAATATTATATATAAAAGTTATTTTTAAAAAATATTTAAAAATATAAAAAATAATTGGTTAATATTCGAAGTTCCAAACAGCATAGAATTATTTTTGAAAACTACACCTAAATGGAGTTTCCAAACAAACCTATATATTCTTTAGATTTTATTAGATTATGAAGTCTCAATTAATCTTATCGTGTTTCATTCGGGATGCTTATTCTTTTGTTTTTTTTTTTTTTTTTTTTTGGGTGTGTGTTTATGGTTTTGTTAACCAAACATAAATTGGTATGCAACAGACTTCAGAGATGATGGAAATTATTTGAACAAGAGAGCTTTGACTCTTTTATTCACACCAAAGATGCGTTGTCTAAGTTGTCTTACAACCCAAACTTGTGTCTTCCATCCAAATCAACCACAGCTAAACTAGGTTTCACTCTTAGGGCTACAAGGGATTACAATTTTTCTTAAAAAAAAAAAAGAAAAAGAAAAAAAAAAAGGATTACATTTTTTCATAAAAAATAAAAAGAAAAAAAGAAAAAAACCGAAAATAATACTATATGCATCACTTTTTATAAATTGATGTGATAGGTAATTGATTAGAGGTTAAAAATATGATGAAATAATTTTTTTTTTCCATATCATATTTTAAGTCATCAATAATCACCCATCATTTTACAAAAGCCAAATAATATTCATAAAATTTTCTTTTCCGGAAAAAGATTTTTTATTTTGAAAAAAAGAAAAAAAAATGAAAATATTATTTTCCAAAAATAAAAATAAAAAATATGATTATTTTGTTACCATGCCGTGACTGGGTATCTGTGAATGCAATCTCTTCATGGATTATCATAATCCTCAGGAGAGTCCCTCAGGCATTTCCACGCCAAACTGCAGACCTTGAACCCAGTCCCAAACGCCAGCATCCACATCCTATCACCTTTCTTCACCCTCCCTTTCGCTTCAAAATATGCCAGTTCGTAGAACACCAGGCTACTCGATGTGTTCCCGAATCTGTGCAGACTCATACGAGCCGGCTCAGTCACTGAGTCACTGAGCTTTAGAACTCGCCCCACCTGCTCTATCACCGCTTTCCCACCAGTGTGAATGCATAGGTGCTCAAAAGCAGTGGTGAAGTCAGGGACAATGGGTTTGGACTCTCCGCCGGAGATTGTAGAGGTTATGACTGAGTAGAGATAATGAGCGAGCTGACCCAGTGGGAGGACTCGGGGTGCGAGTTGTTTGATGTGATGGTGAAGGTTGACGCCGGCGACTCGAATGAGGTCTTTGGTGAGCGCGACTCCGGTGGTGCCGTTGTCGTCCTCTTGTTGGAATGCAGCTCTGTAGGCGCTGTCGTCGGCGCCATGGTGGGTTCGGAGGGAGTGGGTGAGTTCCATCTTGGCGACTCGACGGAGACTCTGGTCGTTCGTCATGAGCGCGGCGGCGCAGCCGACTCGGAAGATGCAGTTGGTGACAAGCATGGAGCGGTTGTTGCCGCCGTACCAGTTCAGGCTGATGCTCTCGGTGACGACGACAAGGGCGTAGAGAGACTTGCGGCTGGCGCGGAGTATCTTCGCCGCTAAGTCGATAGAGATCAAGCCAGAGCTGCAACCCATGCCGCTGAGGTTGAAAGTTTTCACATCCGGTTTGAGCTTGTAATGGTTGACTACGAGGGACGAAAGCGATGGCGACGGCGAGAAGCTACCGGAGGTGATGATGACCACGTCGATTCTACGCGCGTCTATCCGGGTCTTGGAGAGAAGCGCATCGATGGCCGAGAACATCCCTTCTCGGGCCTCATCGACGGCGTATTCGAACTTGGGTTCACAGCTTTCCTCGAAGAAGAACTTTGGTGCATAAGTCTCGTCGCCGAGACCGGACTTGAGGTAGATGCCGCGCATGAAGGCTTCACTCTCGGCAGAGAAGCTGTGGCTCCGGCGAAGAAAGTACTCAGAGACCTCGAGGGTACATCGGCGGTGGCTTGCCGGCTTGAAGCAGGCATAGTTGAGAAGCAAAACAGGACGTGGGCGCGTAGAGTAAAAGTAGAAAAGAGAGAGAAGTACACACCAGGCGCAGGAGAGAGAGACAGAGGTGGGGGCGGCGGAGAGGAGACGGAAGAGGTAGGTGAAGGGGGTGCCAGATAGGAGGGTGTGAAGGAGGAGGGTAAAGAAGAAAAGAGAGGCGAAGGAGAGCTGGAGGAGTTGAATGCAGGTGAGAGGAGTAAAGGGTCTCATGGCTGCTCCTTCTCCAGATCTCCAAATCTCGAAAGGGTTTTGGGAAAATGGGATAAAGATAGCAGAGATTTATATGCATGGAGAGATGGGGGAAACTTCAAATGGCATTAAATTTTACAGTTGTTTGATCATCTTCTTCTACATTAATGGACCGTTGGCAGCGGTAGCGCTGTGGCGGGCAGCGGGCTAGCACTACACACTAGATAAACTATTTATTTATTTCTTTATCTTTAATTAATAAAAGACGATAAAACCCACATTCATCATGTCATCATGAAGAACTTCCTCGAAAGACACTTCAAAAAAAAATAAAAAAAATGAAAAGAATGGCCAATTTTTAAAAATAAAATATCCTAAATTGAAATTATTATTTTTAACCGACAGAGTTAAAGTAAGCTCGTTAACCCTTTTTGTAGATAATTTTTAATATTTTAATATTTTAAAATAAAAATAGTTTTTTTAATTCCGGTAAGAAAACATGTTTTACAAACATTTTTAGTAGAAAAATAGTAGTATTTTAAGGCATAATTAAAAATTTAAAGAATATTGTAAAAACTTCATCATATATAAGTATCGGTTAAGTCAACACTCTACCACTGAATTATATCATTTTCTTGTCCCTATCGAGAAATAGAATTGACTAATCCTAAGTAAGACAAGGCATCGAGATGTCACTATTTTTGAATAATTTGGAGTCAAACAATTATTTGGTACCCAAAATAGTAGTATTTTAAGTAATAATTAAAAATCTAAAGAATATTGTAAAATATGTAAGTATAGGTTATTCTTTCATATCCACTATTTACTTTAACAATTTTTTTTTCAATTTATTATTAAATATTAAATATAATTTTTTATTTAATTAAATACCTAACATTTATCTAAAATAAGAAAATCCTATCAACTACTCTTGTACTCTCCTTATTTAATTAATTAAATATATAAAAAGAGATAATAATTTAATATGGAAATTAAGTAGTTTTAAATACCATATTCGAAAACATTTAGGATGTGTTTTGATAAATTAAATTTGATTTTTTGAAGGAAGGAAAGTAAAAGATTTGAATTTCTTAAAGAATATATTATATGAAGGAATTCAAGCTATTACAACTATTAAAAGTAATATTTGATTTTTTTTCATCTAAATATGTATTTTGTATGTAGAAATATCATGTTACATAGCATTTGAATATGTAATGATTCATAAGATTTAGACTTTAGAATTTTTTTTTATGTGTTTATTATTGATCAAATCGACATAATTCAATCATTTGTTGTCAAATTGTTTTCAATATTTTTATAGTATTTTTCTGTGTTAACATAAATACATTTAAAGATTAAGCTTGTCTTGAAGAAGGAAAACAAGGAAATTTTATTTCTTGAAGAAGATATTATATGAAAGATTTCAAGTGACCGCAAGTGTTAAAAGATAATATTTGATATTTTTTTTCTCATGTAAATATAAATTTTGTAACTAAACATACTATATTAAATAACATTTGAGTATGTAATGATTTACAAGATATAAATTTTGAAATTTTTTATGAGTATATGATTAATTAAATTGAGATAATTTAGTCATTTATCATTTTTTTTAAAAAAAAAAATTATTATTTTTATATCATCTTGTTTCATTTTTTGTATTTAGGGATCATAAAATATTATTCATGATATTTTTAAATTTTAAATCAACTCTTTATTATAAACAAAAATGTTGGAAAATACATGAAACATGTGAGAAAGGATATGAAGGAAAATACATGAAACATGTGAGAAAGGATATGAATCATGTGAGAGAAAGTACAAATAATATAAGGCATGATACAAGGAATGTGATAAATAGTACAAACAATATGAGAAAAAGTAAGAAGAATGATACAAATAATGTAAGAGATGACACAGATAATATGAGAAAGGATATGAAGAATATGAAAGATTGATGTTATGTTTATGGTCAATCATAATCATTCTATGGTGGAGCAAAAAAAAAAAAAAAAAAACTCAATTCCTTCAACCCCATAGGGTCATGAAGAATTCAAATAAGGCTCAATTTAGTGCAATGCTTGGTGTTGGCATAAGCCAAATTATGGATTACATGGTGTAACAATAAGGTAATTATAGCAATGTTAGCTTCACAAAAAATATTCATGTAAGCATGTTGATGTTGATTGTAGAGTTTAAATGAGAGATGGTGATGTGAAGGGTACTTTGGAATTCTTGTATGGAAAGGTTAAAATTGATCCAACGTTTTATTAAAAGTACAATGTTGATGAAGACAACTACCTAACAAACTTGTTTTGGGCGGATTCTACAAATTTTGTTTACAAAATTAATTGAAAATTTGTTTTTTAAGAACTATATTTTTATAAAGTTTCCCAAACAATTCCTAAATCAAGTTGGATAACTCTTTTTAAAAGTTGTTCCTTGTTTTTTATAATAAAAAATAATCTTCTAATTTATATAAAAATCTCACAAATTTTTGTTAAAATTAATATTTTTAATATTTTAAAAACAGGTTACTTTTAGAATAAATTTGAGGAATGTTCTTTTGTTATTAGAGAATTTTGAGCAATAACTATAAATATAGAGAATACTTTTATGAATTATTGTATTATATATAACTACACATTACCTCTATGAGAACAAGTCGAGAAAATTATTTTTCTTAATTTAAGTTTTTTTTTCTAAAAATAATTAAAAATTATATAAGAAACTATTACTTGAAATATTATGCTCAAGACATCAAAAATATATCTTCATTTTATGAAAGAATATATTATACTTTTCTTTTGAACAATAAGTTTAATATTTTATTTTTAAAAGAAATCAGTTGGTCAAATTCGAACAAATTTGTATTCAAATTATTTAAAAATTAAATGACTTCCTCAAAATACTCAAAATAAAACACCAACTTTTTCCCCACATTTTCTTTATCATAAACTACTTCCTTAAATTCTAAAACCTTTTTTTTTTTTTTTGAACTCCTATGATTTGGTGCCATGTGTGTGGGAAAGATGGATAAAACCGTCTTCCTTGCAGAGCAAAGCAAAACAAGGGTCTTGCATATTGAAAGTGAAGGTGAAAACTAGTAAACAATCCGTGTTTGAACTTAGAACTCACTTTCAAATTCAAAACTTTCATAGGAAAATATGCACTTCAAAATTCGAAACTTTCATTGGAAAATAATACTTAGAGATTTTCTACTTTTGATTTTTATTTATTTATAATTTATAGCAAGTACGAGTCGAATAAAGTTTACCACTCTCTACGTGGCTATTTCTTGGGAATGAGATTAGGACACTTCATATGTTATGTCTCATTAAATAA
Source organism: Vitis riparia (assembly GCF_004353265.1). NCBI lineage: Eukaryota > Viridiplantae > Streptophyta > Magnoliopsida > Vitales > Vitaceae > Vitis > Vitis riparia. The sequence continues at coordinate 22,931,093 of NC_048448.1, forward strand.
CTTTAAAGAATCAAGGAAAAGATTGATAATAAGAAGATTATGAAAGATTGCCAACTATAACGAGTAGAGTTCCTTGCCACTAACTACAAGATGTAGAGTCCCTTACCATTTTTCTTTGAGCAAAAGGTAGTGTGAGGGGGAGTAGTGCGATGATCACCACTTATGACTAACTATCTTGGCAAATTGATTACGAACTTGATGAAAAACTACCAAGTTGGTGGACAGCAAAAATCAGAGAAGATTCAATAACCAACTAATTGAACCCAATGTCCTGCAAAAACAAGAAGGAAAAATGTGATATTTTTAATTAAGGATGACATTTTTCTCATCCCTAAGATATTTAGTAACCTTATAGTTGCTATAAAAATAAATGGTACACCAAATTAAATAACTTTATCCAAAAACTACTTGTGTCTTACTCCTAATATTATTAGGATAATTTTTTGTTACTCCTACAACAACCATATCCATAAATTTTAATATATATATATATATATATATATATATATAAAAGCAAAAATTCTTATTACAAAATTTGTAACAATTTCAATAGCTCTTTAAGAAAAACTCTTTACATTTTGTTAAAAGAATGTAATAATTTTTTAAATAAAATTTGGGGTTTTTTAAATAATAAAAAATAAAATTATTATTATTATTATTATTTTGTGTGGGTGGGGACGGGGGACAAGGTCTCCCGTCCCCGGTCCACTATGCTAAGGAGAGAAGAGGCAAAAGCTTTCAATGGCGTTGAAAGTTTACCCAAGTGGTTGGCTTCCACTTGCTTCAAAGTTCAAACCTCACAAGAAGCTGCTCCACCTCTTATATGTAAATAAATATCCCTCACCACTACAAAATTCAACAAGAAAGCCCACATATTTGGTGGCCATTTATGGAAGGTAGCCTTTAGCTAGCCACGTACAAGTCAACTTTTGGAAAGGTTTTTGATATAAATTCATGAATTCAGCTCATTCACACCTTGCATTCAAACATCAAAGTTGAAAACAATCCATTTCATCCTCAAAATCATGTGGGCTTTCTTTTTTCCTCACTTTGTTTTTTCCATAGATTTAGGCCGGTCCATTGTATTTTAAGTTTGTAAGACCCCTTTCATGCATGTGAAATTTACTTAGAGCGTGAGGTTGTCATTAATACTTTGATTTCGGAAAATTTGAGAAAAAAATGTGAAGGAAAGAAAGTGGGGAAAGAAAGAAAAAATTAGTAAAAATATTTTAATATTTTAAAATTTTTAAATAGTTTTTAGAGTTAATTTCATTCACATATCTTGATGTTTTGATTAAATACATCTAGTTTTTATAGTTTTGAAATTTCATTATGCACCTCAAAGGTTTTAATAAAATTTGATTTTGAGTGAGAAAGGAGGTGAGTGAGAATAAGAAATAAAAATAATAAGAAAAGTATTTAATAAAATTTTAAACTTATGAAAACTAATATATTTAGTCAGAAGAGGTGAAAGAAATTAACCTAATTTTTAAAAATCCTTCATTTTTTTAAGGTGAGTCCCAAAGGGTTCTTATATTTTATATAAGAATTTCTATTATTTCCTTATATAAAAAAAAATAGAAAAGGTACTCAAATTACACTTTATTGTTTGGATATAAACTAAAAGAAAGTTTTGATAGTATCTTTGATAATGTAATTTTATATATATATATATATATATATATATATATATATATATATATTTAAGGAAATACAATTTTTTCTTGACTAGTTTTGAAAATTAGTATGATCATTCTTGACTCTATTTTTTTTTCCTTTTAAGCTAGTTTTTATATTGATTGGTTTAATCTCATTCTTGACTGGATTTTTTTTTTTTTTAAGAATTTTTTTATATTGATTCGTTTAATTTTGAGTTTCAAATTATTTTTTAAAACTATTAAACTCATTAAAGAATCTTACACATGTTGTCTTACTTGATTTGGAGTATATTTGCCAAATAAATAAATAAATAAAATTGAAATATGTAGTTATATGCAAGGATGAAAATATCGGTAATCACGGATATATCGGTACTTCGATTTTACGGATATATCGGAGATATATCGGCGGATATTAGAAAAAAATATCGGTAGACTTAAAATTATTAAAAACTCATAAAAATGTAAGGAAAACCTCATAATAATATAATTAGAAATATAATGAACATTTTAAAGTTGTTTTATTGAAAATTATATATATATATGATATAATTTGCGATATTAGATATAATTATATCATGTTGATCTATAAAAAATGTTAATTTTGTAATTGTTCTCATTATAAAGTCACATAAAATACTTTATTTCATTAAATATCAATAATTTGTACACATTAAATTCATTAAATAAACATATTTCATATTCAAAATATACTAGTTTATGTTAATTATATTAATTAAATAATTTAGCTAAGTTAACTAGTTTAATTTAATTCTAAATGTGAAAATAAATCACAAATAATAATCTAAAATAAACATATCAATTTATAATTAAATAATCAAATTAACCTAAGTTAATTCAATAAAAATATAAAAATTAATTACAATTGAATGTAAAAATAGCATTAAATCATCCATATTGCAAACATACTAATTAATTGAAAATACATGAGCTAATTACAATTGCAAACAAAATTAATTACAATTTAAATTAAATATACCTTAAAATGATTAAATAATTGAGCAACCTTAATAAAAATTGGAGTAATGACAGAGCAAATGAAGAATGAAAGAAAAAATGGATGAAATAGATGAAATTTGGGCTATTTATAGAAGAAATTTGGGCCAAAATAGCCGTTGGAACATTAATTTACCATTGAAAATTAATTTTGGCCATTAGATCAAATCTGGGAGCAATCTGGCCGTTGGATTGCCATATTACCATTGGAATCACATCTAGGTCGTCGGATCAACACGAATGTGATTTGGGCCGTCAGATCACGTTGCATGAAGGAGGGGAAATATCACAAAAAAATCACCGATATATCACCGATATTTTGTCACCAGAGGTGATTTTTTCAAAATATCTCCGATATATCTCCCCAAACCGATATATCGCCGATATTTTGGCGATATTTACGGAAATATCTCCCCTCCGATTTTTCTTCACGAAATATCGTGTCGACCCCTCCCGATACATGATATATCGGCGATATATCCCAACATTTTCCTCGGTTATATGTAAAAGAAAAACTAGGGTACCCAATTTAAATCTAGACCAATTTTGGTATAATTCGCTTAAGTTTGTAGTTTAAACTATTTTTAAAAACTACAAGATTCATTAACGAATTCATCATTAACTCTCTTTGATTCAGAGTTTATTTATCTAGTAAAAATATTTGAGAAAGGTTAGGGAGATTAATTAGAAATTGTGTTCAAGTAATTGTGTAATATTCTTTGTTTATATATGGACTAGCCTTTATTTAAGAATGTATCCATATTCAAGCATGCACTAGCTCGGTCATTGAGCGAAGACTTGCAACTCTCCCGTTAAGTTCACTAATTTTCTTGAATTTTCACTAGGTAAAAAGGACTTCAAATCGAATGAGACTTGATGCTTGAATTTATTTACAAGTATAATAATTTTAAAATTAATTTAGAATCCCCCAAAAATTGAACCGATTAATATCATAATATATCATACTTAAACTAGTCCAAAATAATTATGTTAGTTTACACTCTACAAATAATTATATTTCTTCAGAATTTTTAATTAGACAAACAGACTTTAAATCAAGTAAGAGTTGATGTGTTTTATTCTTTAATAATTTTAATAGTTTCTAAAAATAATTTGTAACTTAAAAATCATTTATTATGAGAATTTGAACAAAAAGGCCAAAATACCCTGATAGTGATTCATGAGTAAATGCATACATTTAATAAAATAGTTGGTTTATTTATATATTTTAAAAAATAAATTTGTTTGTTGTTATAATTGATTTTAAATAAACTTGCATTGCTTCTTCATAACTCTTTGGTTCACCTCTCTATCAATAAGCAAAATGTAGTTAAGTGAAGGATAAAATATCTTTATGGTGGCCTGATAGTTCTAAAAGATCTTCTAAGTTCAATCACATGAGTAGAATTATTCATTTTTGGGGTTACATATTCTTGATCTTCTAAGGGTGTGGTTTCTTGAACATCACAGACATTCACTTGTAACTTGTTCACTAGAAAATCTTTCAAGTGAACTACCTCAGGCATCCTCACTTCAAAATCTACATTGTCTGAAACTTTATCCAACCTATCTTTATGAAGCACTTGCTCATTGAAGATCACATCCCTGTTTCTAATGATTTTATGATTTTGGTCATCCTAGAAACAATAATCAAACTTGATGCCACCATAACCAATAAAGAAACATTTCTTAGATTTCATATCAAGTTTGCTTTAGTAGTAGCATCAATATGAACATAAAAAAGACAACTACACACTTTCAAAAAAGAAAGGTTTACCTTTTTGCCACTCCAAACCTCTTCAGGCATTTTGCAATTTAAAGGAACTAAAAGACCTCTATTGATTAGGTAAGTCGTAGTGTTAACTGCATCTGCACAAAATGTCTTGGGCAATCCCATGTGAATCCTCATACTCTTTACACACTCTTTAAGGTCTTGTCCATCATTTCAATCACACCCTTTTGTTGAGGTTTTTAAGGAATAATTTTTGTCATCTTCATCTCATTCTTAGCACAATACCGCTTGAAATCATCATCAATGTATTCTCCCCTATTATTAGACTTCAAACACTTCACTTTTAAGTTTGTTTCATTCTCAATTATAACCTTCCACTTTTTAAAGACATCAAACATATCAAATTTATTCTTTAGAAAATAAATTCATACATTTCTAATTGAGTCATCAATGAATGTTACATAATAGTTGGATGCTCTAAGAGAGGCTATAGTTGAAGGCCCCCATACGTCTGTATGAATCAACTCCAATTGTTCTTCTTTCAACACCTTATCGACTTTAGAGAAGCTTACCATTTTTTGTTTTCTGAAAATGTAGCTCTCGCACAATTTATGCCCAACAGATTTCAACCCTGGCAATTTACTATTTGATATGAGTACTTTAATTCTTTTTTCACTAATGTGCCCGAGCCTACAATGCCATAAATCTGAATTAGCATTATTGTCAACAACAAAAACCATGTCTCTGCTACTAGATGCCATGTATAGTGTTCTAGTTTTGTTCTCTCGCACAACAACCAGGGAACCTCTCATAACTTTCCATGCACCATTGGTAAAGGTCATATTATATCCTTCATCATCAAGCTGTCCTACTAAAATAAGATTATGCATCAATTTCGATACATGTCTCACCTTATGAATCTTCCATATATAACTATTTAACATTTTTAAATGAATGTCTCCAACACCCACAATATCCAATAGTTCGACATCTACTAAATACACCTTCCTATAATTCTAAGAAACATAGTTTTCCCTAATTTCTTGGTGTACAGTTGTGTGGAAAGATGCCTTTAAGTCCAAAACCCAAGAATCAATAGGACTATCAATAGATGGAAGTAACACATCATGTATCTCCTTAGTGACTACATTCGCAACATCACCTTTGTTTTTTTCCTTTTTTTTCGATGCTCTGCCAACACTCCACATTCGACCTAAATCTAGAATTACTTTTTCAATTCCTCAACTTCAATCTACCTTCATTCCAGTATGATTTTTTTTTGTCATTCCCCCCTACTCCTACCTTTGAGATTTAGGCCAAAACTCAATGTTGACGCTTCACCCGAATCAATTCTACAAACCTCATTAATAAGAATTCAGTCCTTGACATCATTAAACTTCAACTTGGCACTACCTACAAAGTTACTAACTATTGCCCTCATGGGCTCCCAACTGTTTGGTAGAAATGCCTAAAGAATTAGAGCACAAACCTCATCATCAAAATCAATTTCAATAGATGACAATTGGTTAACAATCACGTTGAACTCATTAAGACGTGTTGCCACTAAAGCACCTTCTCTCATTTTAAATGAAACAATTTATTCATGAGAAATACCTTATTATTTGCAGACAACTTTTCATACATATTGGACAATATCTTCATCAATCCCAAGGTCAATTTCTCCTTTGTCTCATTATGAGTAACATTCTTTGATAGTGTCGACCGAATAACTCCCAACACCTATCTATCAAGGGACCCAATCACCATCCAACATTCTTTCTCATTTTGTTCTCAAAAGAGGTAAATGAAGCTTCTTACCATAAAGATAACCTTCTATTTGCATTCTCCACAAAACAAAATCTATACCATCAAACTTCCCAATTCCATGTGTCGAAATTGTCTTCGTCAACCATCACTCTCAATCATAACCAAAAGCTTTGATACCAATTGTTAGGATTAAAACACCTTAATCCTATATTCTGAAAGTGATAATAAACCAACGCAAAAAATAAAGCATAAAAACACATAAGATTTATAGTGGTTCACTCTCAATGTGAGAGTTATCTTCACTTGTAGTCATTGTAAATTTTCATTATGATAAAAAGAGAGTACAAGAGAATTCCAAAAATACCTCATCCTCTAAGTTTTTCTCTTTGTATTTTTCTATTTCTTTTGATACCCCAAAAAATAAAAATCTCAAAGTTTGCTACCCTAAACATGATACAAATAGGGTAACCAAATCACATATGTAAAATCCTCAAAATATCCCAACTTAAAATATCCTTACTAATATTAATTAGGCTCCACACATCTTAACAAAATTAAGTAAAAGGCTTGGTTTAAGTTTCACCAAATTGCTTAGACCTTAATAACCCATTCAAACTTTACTCATGCCGACCCGAAGCTGCTCTTCGAGCCCTAAACAAATGGATTTTGTTAGAATAGCAATTCTAATAATGAATCCCAAGAGGTTAGCCTACATGCATATATATAAAAAAAAAAAAAGGGTTTGTTTAGTATGCAGTTTTGGTGCCATGGGCGACCCATTCTTGTGCGTAGGCAAGTCCCACGTACCTTCAAAGCTACGGTAATGAATGTTGCATTCAAGCGTAGACAGAGAAAGATATACATCGTATGAAGATGCCAATCAATTCCAATGCATTTATCTTCTTCTTCCTCTTCTTCAACTGCCACCTGTAGGCCCTGCCTGGTCTACGCCAACTTGGCTTTCACCTCATGCCAGATATACATTAATTAATTCACTCCTTTCCAAGTAGTACAATAAATAATACAAGAAATAAGCCACAACCCTATAAAATTTATTTCTATTTATCATTTTTGGCCTCAACCCTCTATCACAGTTGTCATATGGCTTTATGTGAATTGATTATGTCATTGGGTTTAAAATTTTCAGTTTTGGGTGTGTATATGCATGGGTTCAGTTGAAGATTAATTGTTTTTGTGTCACCCACTTGTCGTTTTATAGTCCTAGAGATGGGCTTTTGCTTTATTTAATTTGTAGTAAGTGAGGTTTCTTGCATTGGATTAGAAGTGTATCATTTGGGTCAACTTGTCCATTTTTCCTATTATTAAATTAAAATCACTTGGATTTTTTTAAAATATAAAAATAAATTAATCAATTATGGTTTGCAAACAATTTTAAAAAAAAAAAATTCCTTTGATAATCAGAAAATGATAGTAATTTTTGCATGAAATGTAAGAATTCCTTAAAACAAGTTGAAACTTTTTGTATAATAATTGCTATATTTTTGTAAGAAGATATTAGGAAGATAAATTATAGGTTATTGCATGTGTCATAGAGTTTAATAAACATATATTGACTTATGTTCCCCCAAAATATAGTCTTCCATGCATTGTAAATTTAATATAATTACCATATATATACCATATCATATAATATAATTAGAATTAATTAAAAACTTATATATTTTTAAATTATTTAATATTTATATTATAGAAGGACTAAAAATAAGTGGGATGAGTTTTAAAAAAAATGTATAAAAATAATTTATTAATTTTAAAATTATTTTTTATGTTCACTTTTTTTAATATTATATTTATTTTGTTCTCTCTATTTTCTCCAAATTTTCAAGAACTAAATATAAAATTAATATTTATGTTTTTCAAAAATGGAAAATGGTTTTGAAAGTAGGGTCAGTGGCATTAACTCAAAAAATCATTTATCACATGTATCCTCTTAATGCTTGTGATATTTTCTTCCCTAACCGTGGTGGGTAGCCTTTGAAAAAAGGCCATCCAATGGAGAAGATAAGGACAATGAAAATAAATAAAATAACATTAATGCAACGAACCAAGCAATCTCTCATTAAAACCTTCAGGTCCATTGCAAAATAATAGTATTAAAAATAGTAATAATGATATAAGCATTAATTATATTTTATTAATAATAATAATAAATAAATAAATAAATAGAATGATAGATTGAAAATAAAAATAAAAAAGGAAAAAATCAAGGGTGTTTGTCTTTTTAAAATAATTTACTTTAGATTTTTTTATGTCTTATTATAAATTTTTAATTGAATATAAAAAATCAAAACATTTAATTTTTTTTTAAATAAAAAAGTAATATATTTATTTTTCTTTACTTTTCAATATTTAATAAAAATAAAAATATTATAAAAAACAAACGACTTAATACTTAATATTATTAAATATTATTTACTTTTAAATTCAATTTAAAATTAAGTTAAAACAAATAAACACCATCAAATAAGGAAAAAAAATAAAGGAAGACTTTTTTATTTTCCCTTTCCACTAATTTTAAAATTTTGTTTCCATTTATTTATGTTTTAATATTTTTAAAATCACTTACTCTCATAAAAAGATATTTAAAAAAATAGTATATGAACATTTCTTTTTAATTTTTTTTTCGTTTATACTGAGAAAGTAAATATTCATTATTATTATTATTATTATTATTAGTATAAAATAAAATATATTGTAACAAAAATCGTACAGTTAGTTGGCAAGCGTTGACTTGGATTTTTAGGGTTTAGCTAGGCATGGTGACCTAGAAGTAATGACTACCGACCAATTCAAGGTTAGCTGAGTAGAGTTATTTCATTTGGTTGCACATCCCACAAATGGTGGGTGGTGTTAATTAAACTATGTAAGAAATAACATTTAATTTTTTGGGACAATTGTGTTTTCAATTCCACCAACCACCCATAATTGATTACAAGAACATGAGATAGTAATTGACAAAAATACTGATTTAACTCATTTTTGTCTTTATTCTACCATTCTTCATATGACACTATTCTTTCTTATTTAACCATTTTTAGATTTTTTTTATTACTTGTTTAAACTCTTTTATAAATAATTGAAAAATCAACATTATTTTTTATTTTTAAATTATAAATAAATAAAAATTATATTAATGATTTATAGACTATTTTGGAAAATACTTTCTAAAAAAAATATTAATTTAAATAAATAAAAATTATTTTTACATTTATTTTTATCTTTTACATTTTAGAAGTAAATAATTTAATGATTAAAATACTGTTTAAAATAAATATATTCATTATTTTAATTTCTTTTATATTAAAAAGTATTTTAAAGTTTTTTTTTTACTATTATAAAATAAAAGGTTTAATTTTTTTAATCTTCTTCCTTCTTTATTTTAATAACTTTTTGAACATGACTTTTAGTAATAAGTTATATGAAATGTTACAAATTTGTTTACTAAGGATTTTTTTTAATGATTTGAATTAATTGAAATTTTATTAAAATAAGAAAAATAAAAAGAAAAAGAAAGATAGAGGATGGATGAAGGGTTTTTATTTTAAGTACTCAATTAAAATGTTTTCATATGACCTAATTTTAGAAGTGGATTATATCAATGCATAGTAGAGATTGAATTTTTCTTATATAAAAAGGTTGAAAGGTATATTTACTTATTTAAAATGAAAACAAGTAGTTAAAAATTATATAAATTATATTTGAGTTTGGTTTTAAAATATTTTTCTAGTTTTTATTTTTTATTTTTTATTTTTTATTTTTAAAAATAATTTTTATTTTTTATATTGTCTCTTTTTGAAAATACGTTTAATTAAAAAATAAAAACTATTTTTAAATATGAAAATCGAAAACCTTGTTTAGTACTATTTTTTTATATGAAAAAAAATCATTTATTCATTTATTGCGCTACTATACAATTGTATTACACTAACTATACAAGGAAAATGTACTAAATGTACAAAAGTGCACAAGGCTACCCTTTGTGAAATGTTACAATCGATTATGAGTTATTCTTTTATTTTTCTTATCACTCATGAATTCTACACATATGTCATGCACTTTATTTAATTCCCGCATGCAAATTCCAATACTTTCCCCAATAATGATATATGGGGAAAAATTTTTTGACCTTAAGTCATCCACCATCGTTTCAACTAAACCATTGGAAATATTGTTAAACACTCCTACGTGAACACATAACTTAGAAGGGATATGAAATTTGTGTCATTGTACAAGGGTATTACACTAACTGTACAATGAAAATATACTAATTGTACAAAGATGTACAAGATTATCCTTTGTGAATGATTTCAATCGATTCTAAACCACTTTTTTTATTTTCCTTATCACCCAAGGATTGTACACCTATGTCATGTACTTTATTTAACTCTCACATGAAAATTCCAATATTTTCCCCAATAATGATATTTGGGAAAAAAAAAATTGACCCCAAGTCATTCACCATTTTCTCAACCAAACCATTGAAAATATGATTAATACACCTACATGGACATATAACTTAGGAAATATATGAAATTTGTGTCATTGTACAAGAGTATTACACTAATTGTATAAGGAAAATGTGTCAAGTGTACAAGGGTGTACAAGACTCCTAATAGGTTTTGTTCAATTTTTAAATAACTTGAGTTTGACATTAAGACAATTATTAATAGTTTTTTTTTTCTTTTTTTTTTACCAAACTATGTCATTAAAACATTCCCTACAAAAATTAACACATAGGAAATAAAATTAAAATCAATCATGTTTGAATTATTCATTATAAATAAACTAAATAAAATATATATTTTTACTATTTTGCCTTTATAAACATAATTTCATTGTTATCAATAGAGATTAAAAACATCATATTTAAATGGAATTAAAAAAAAAACAAAAATTATTTTTATAATATTTTTATTTTTTAAAATCATTAATTTAATTTATGAAATTAGTTTTAAAATTAAAAATATTTGTTGTAATTATAGTTTTGAAGATTTCATGATTTTTATCTTATTACTTTGAAAAAAATTGCATTAATAAGAAAATATTTATTTTAATGGTTTTAAATATTTAAATCTTTGTTCAAAAATATTTAGGATTAGTGTGGGGAATAATTAGATAATTTTGGAATGGAGAAATTTTGAATATTTTGAAGACTTTAATTTGGCCAATTACCCTATTTACACTTTCAAAATTATTGGAAGGTTGGTAAATTAGTCTTATAAATATTTTCTTCTTGATTTATATTATATATATATGCATGTGAGTGTTTACATTATTTTCAAAATAATATGAGAGATAATAAACATCATGTGTCTAATTTGCAAGTTAGAAAAAAAAATTAATAATATTTTATGAGGTATTTAAAAAGCATTTATTATATGTTCTATAAATTTGAAAAAAAAAAATCATATTTGATGATATATAATTTACAAGTTAGATGATTGGAATATTTAATATATATATATATATATATATATATATATATATATATATATATATATATATATATATATATGAGAAATAATATAAGTTTGAAATAAAGAATAATATTTATTATATATTATGTAAGTTTTTAACATATTTAAAAAATATTTATTATATATTATATAAGTTTGAAAAAAGAATAATATTTAATGAGGTATTTAAAAGTTATTCATTTTAAAAAAACATTTGGCAATAATAATTTTTAACCATATTTCATATCAATTTGATGAAGAAAAATGATTCAACTTGGTTCCACTATTAAATAGGTGAGAGAAGGGTAAAAAAGTCAAAGAGAGATTTAGAAATGTGAGGTGATTGGTTAGTTTTTTCATTTAATGGTCAAATGTATTTTAGAGATTTTTTTAAAGACAATATCATTCTTCTCAATTTCTACTATTTCATTGGGTTTTGGATTTAATTATAGGTGATAGAAAGACCTTACCATAATTACCCAACCTAGTTGGGTTGAAAACACAATTCTTCCTTTAATTTTTAAGTTAAACGATAAATAAAAAATAAAAAAAATAAAAATAAAAACATATGAAAAAGATGGGTATGTTTGGGAGTGTTTCCATTCAAATTGTTTTTAATTGAAATATTTGTTTTATGAAGAGTACTTTTGAGAATGACTTTTAGGAAAGGTTTTTAATGTTTTTAACACTTAGAAAATTTTTAACATTAGAAATATCATAAACATTTTCTAGAATCAAACTAAGAGCCTAAAAGTGATTTTAGAAAGTGTTTTTAAATTTTTTAACACTTAAATTTTTTTATCATTCAAGTATTAGAAAGACTAAAAACGTTTTCTAGAATTACTATCAAACACACTCTAAGTGCGTTTAACAGTGATTTTGGGAAATGTTTTTAGTCTTTTTAATATTTGAAAATTTTTATTTTTCAAATATTAGAAATCTCAAAAACATTTCTTAGAAAAATTTTAAATATTAAAAATATTAAAAACGCTTCCTAAAATCACTACCAAACAAGCTCTAAAAGTGTGTTTGGTAATGATTTTAGGAAGTATTTTTGTTATTCTAATACTTGAAAATTTTTATTTTCCAAGTATTAAAAAGATTGGAAACACTTCCTAGAATCACTATAAAAACTCATTTTAAAAGTATTTCTCCAAAAAACACTATAAGTTATTTTTCAATACTACAAGTGATTTTTCAAAATTTAAAAATGTTTCATAAATTTTGTCAAATACCAAATATTTTTTAAACTAAAAACATTTTTTAAAATCACTATAAAACAGACTCGTAAACACTACTACAAACTAACTGAATTTTATGTTTGAAACTAGATGTTAAAAATATTTTTATTAAATATTAAAAGAATTATAATATTTTTAAATTTTTAACTAAATAAAAATCTTATGTTCCCATTAAATTTGAAGAAAAATCCAATCATAATTTCTGAACCATTATAATTAATCTCTTACTTGTATCCAATCATGACTGTAGTTCCAAATAATAAATTCAATTATATAGTATTTATTTCTTTTTCAAACACAAAATTCGAAGCAACACTAAAATACGAAAATTAATCCCTTTTTAAATATTTTTTAATTGCATTTTACACGTGGCACATGATATGTTTTTTTTTTTCATCAAATAAAATTATTTATAAATTTTATAAAAATGAAAAATCGTTTCAAAAGTGGGGTTCACCCACTGATAACATTAACTCAAAGCATTTGGAACATGTCTAGCATATTCAAAAGCCACTTTGCAGCGTCCCCCCACATCACATGTATCCTCTCAATGCCTTGGCTATCTTTTTCTCTAACCTAACATGTGGCAGCCCTACAAAAAGGTCATCCAAGCATTTTCTTATCATACAAAAGCCCATTGCAAATAATCATAATTTTCTGTTTTATTCCCCAAAAAAATAAAATAAAATAAAATAATGTAAAATAAATATTGCGAATATTTTAATAATAATAGTTATAAAATATTAATATTAAAAATAGTTGTATTAAATATTAATAATAATAATATCAACAAAACTCTAATTATTTGAACTACTCAATCTAATTTATAAGCTCTTTTGAGGATGATTTATTTTCTTATAAGTCCTAAAAATGATTTTAGAATTAAGAAGTTTTTTTAATTAATTTTAATTATTATGATCATTGTTATTATTTATAATCTTTTTAATTTATTTTATTTATTATTATTTATTTTATAAATATAAATACCTTTATGCTAGATTCTTCATGGCTGAATAAATTGGGGAAATAAAATAGTCTCTTTTTGGGTTTAATAAATTAATGGAACATAAGAAACAAACATAATATGCTTCGGTAAGGTTCGAATACTAAACCTTCCACCAACAAGGTTCATGTACCATGTTGGGTAACTAATTTTTTACAAAGTTAAGTCTTTAGGAAAATTACTAATTTAGCATTAAACTTTTTTTAAAAAGAAATAGTTGTTTAACATGGCATCAAAGTCTCTAGAATGTCATATGTTCAAGCCTCCCCACATAATATTTATTAAGCCCATATATAAGCCTAAGAAAAGGTTAATTATAGTTGTTCGCTTTCGAGCTTGTGGCTCTTCACATAAAGGAGAGTGTTGTAATTAAATACCAAAATCATTATATTTGTTATTATATCAACTTCATTTTTTTTTTTTTTTTTATGATTTTACTTCCTAATATGGTCTAAAAAATATTATAATGACAAAAGAAAGACAATATTGATACTTGCTAAAAAGAAAAATTAGGTCATATTGAAATGCATTGTATTTTTAGTGTATTGTTAAGTGCATATACGTCATATCCAAAGAAGAAAATATCAATCTCTATGGATATATCGATAGTTGGATTTTACGAATATATCAAGATATATTGGTAAAAAATTTGACAAAACTATCAATAAGACAAAAATTAATGATAACTTATAGAAATGCATAGAAAACTTCAAGACATGATAAAATAAGAAAGAATATACATATTCAGTTGTTTTCTTTAAAAATTATATATGTATTATATCTTTTGTGAGATTTTGTAATAATACACAAAATTAAAAAACACATTAATATTAAAGTTATAATATATTTCATTTGGATATATTAAATGACATAAAAAATGATAATATATGTGTGAAATAAGGCTAATTTGATTGAGAAAAGCACCCAAAATGGGTGATAAATTGGGTGATAAAACCTTTCAAAAGACTATTCAAATTAAACAATAATTGAAGTAAATAAGTAGATAGTAAAAGGAAGAGGATATAAAATCTTTTTGTAGTGCTTTGGTATACCTGCCCATGTCCAATCTTCTCAATCTCTTTTTTAAGTAAGGGTTCACTAGCTAAAGCTTCAAACCAAGTCCTCAATCTTTACACTTAAATTCACGACTCCAATGGGTAATACACTCCCTTCAAATTCAATACCAACTTGAAGCACTAAATGGATTTGTAGGTGAAGGAATAAATACACTTGAGTTGATAACTTTGAATGAGAGAAAATGGTAGGCAAGTAAGTTAATGCATGGAATCTCTTAATTTATAGAAAAGTAGTTTTGAACACCTTAAATTATAAAATTAGTCACAATTAGTCAAGCTCTAGTTCAAACAATTGGTTAGCTATTGGACCATTTAATGCATTTGTAAGTGATCGTCGCTCAACTGAGAAAGGTAAAGTCTTTGCTAATAGTACCAAGGTTCTATAAGATAAAAAGATTTTGAGTGTGCTTGACTGGTTCTCGATGAGGAAGACTTAACTGGGAAAACCTAACTGGTTGAATCAATTTCCCAACTAATTTGACCAGTTCAAAGTTTTCTTGATTGGTTGAGCTTAAAATTGTCCAAAATCCTTCCTTTTTCAATCTTAACCTACTAAAAATTTGGGCAATTCATTTAGAAACCTTTATAGGGCAATTTTAGAATAATTTAGCTCAAGAGTTCGATATATAAAACATATTCATTCAATTTTAAACGTTTAAGGTCACTTTCATGAAAAGCTAATTAAGTATGAATGAATGCATTGAAAGTACATTAAAACAATTTAATCCTAAGTGTACTTAAGAAATTCATCTTACAAAAGTTCGTAAACTGTATGAGTTTTCAAAGATAGATCTCGTCATTTAAATCTCTCTAAAGCATACTTTGAGCTTTTCTTTAAATTGATAATGAGACTTGAAACTTGAATTTTTAACATTAGTAAACTTAACCTTTATCATCAAAACTTAATTAAGAGAACTCTTTGACTAACAATATGGATAATTTTTTTTATCTAAAAGCATTCATAATTTTATTTACAAATTTATATTTATTTTATTTTTAATTATTATAAAAAATATATAACAACATAATTAAAATTAATTTATTTATAGTAATCCTATTCAATGTGCAAATTTAGCATTGAAAGGCCTTTGGTCCGGTGGTTAAGAGAATCCCACCCACGCCTGAGCGCCAGGGTTTGACCCGTAGCCTTGTAGGTGAGCTTCAATGATTTTTTTTATTGGTTTAAGGAGAAGTCAATCTTACATCTGAAGTTCAGAAGGTGTTCATATAGTGCATTTAATAGGCAGCACACAATACCTTCAACACAAAGCAAACTATGGGCAGAACGTGAACATGGATTCCAAGGCCCATGACTTTGAAGCTCTCCAATCTTACATCTGAAGTTCAAAAGGTGTTCATATAGTGCATTTAATAGGCAGCACACAATACCTTCAACACAAGCAAACTATGGGCGGCAGAACGTGAACGTGGATTCCAAGGCCCATGACTTTGAAGCTTCCTTTGTTTAAACGAAATAAATGCGACGTTGAAATATTAGAAAAATCAGAGCAAATTTATAATAAATTAAATCCATGACTCTTATCATTTTTATGTAGAATGTCTTCTGTAGTTGCTTTGTGGTAGATGGAATGTCAATAAGTATATCGCAACCATCCACAAAACGCCATAATCCATAGTACCATTGCATTAATATCACACATGTGATGCTTTACCCCAGTTGTCAGACTTTCATATGATTCAGGGGCGCAACTGGCTCCTACTTGAAACCTCCGACAAATTGATAATCTTCCCGGAATGAATCAATTAGTAGTGGCACGTACTTAGAAGATATGGAGTAGACATGATCTCAACTCCTTCAAGGTTTATAGGTTAGTGGGGGAAAAACATTCCATTAGTATACTATACTATAAGTAATGTTTTAATATTTTTTAAAATCAATCACTTGCATAAAAGTAATGACCAAGCCCAACCCAAAGCTAGATCAGGAGAGTCATTATTTCATTTGGCTAGGCATTTATGAACAATGGGGGTACTATTTAAAAGTTTAATCATAAGACCACGTTTGGTTTCCTAGATAGGTTTCCTAGATAGAACATGACATAAGATAACATAAAGGAAATTATATCCTATTTCATGTTTGGTTGACGAGTGATGAGATATATTATTATTCATTTTCTCTTTTATATCCTTTCTACATAGGATTTATTAGGATATACATATCTCATATATTATAAATTTATTTTTTATATACTTATTTTATAAAATAAAAAAAATTTATTGTAAAATTAAATTTGTGTTTAAAAAATGAAAATAAAATATTTATAAAATAATATATATATATATATATATATATATATATATATATATATATATATATATATATATATATATATATATTGAATAACATAATAAAAAAAATAGAAATGATCTTATCTATACTAATTTAAACACTTTTTTTTTTCAAAAATAGTCTTATCATTTATATTATAGGCTATATCCTCTCATTATTATATGTTAAATTAGTTTAGATAATGTTTCTTTTTTTTAGAAAAATTAGATTAAAATAATAATTCTCTTTCGAAAACATAATTTAGTTAATGTTTCTCTTAATTTAAAAAAAATATCAATATTTTTTTAAAATTAAAAAAAATGATTTAAATAATAATTCTCTTTTAAAAACTTATCATAATTTTATTTTTCATTCTTAATTTATTCAATAGAAAGAGATTTAAATTAAAATCAAATAATTTTTTTTTAAAAAAAAATTGGTTTGAATTAATTAATTTTTTTAATCCAAATTTTAAATAGAAATTGTTATTCAATTCATATGATAATAATATATTATTGTTTCAATAATAGTTATTTCAATTTTAAAAAAATTAATATTTGAAGATGATATAATTTTTTTATAGAAAAATTTTAATAAATTGTTCATGTATCATATATTTATTATTATACTCATTCAAAGTATTCATTATTATATTAATTGAAATTTATTTTTTTTATCAATACTTTTTTACCAAAATAAATATTAAGAATCATTATCTATTTATTTTATATTTGTCATTAAAAAAATCTCTTATTAAAAAAATGTCTTTTCACATTGTTTCATTTCCCAAAATAACTTTTGGTACATACTTATTCATACCCTTTATATGAGTTTTCATACATACTCATTTATATTTATTAATTCAGATATTTAAATGTAATTAATTCATATACGGTTTGTTTTCTTCACTTTTTATAAAAGTTATTAATTAAAATAATTTCAACATTTTAATCAAATAAAATAAAACTTAATTTGGATAAATATCCTTTTAAAAAAAATGATGATAATTTAATTTTTATAAAATTTGAATAAATACAATTATGGAAAATGATTTGTTTATCCATATTAAACAATATTTATATATATTTATTGTTGTTTAATCATTATTGTGCTATTTTATGTAAAATCATTTTTAAAATAAGATTTTATTATGAATAGAATTTATGAATTTGTAATAAAATTATACTTTTAAACGATGATTTTGAAAAATATTATATTTTTTAAAATAGATTCAAGACTATTTTTACATAGTTATGACAAAAAAAAAAAAAAAACTCTTTATTGGAGTATGAGATTTAAAGAGTCAATCTTTTAATCCTAGTAAATTGCACCTTAAATAAATTCATCTCATTAATAGACCCATTAAATAGATTCATTTCATTAAATTATATTATATTTCAACGTCTCTCTTTATCTATTACTCCTACTTTTATATCCCATTAAATTTTATTATTTCATTTTTGCATCCAATTATTTTTTTCTTTCTTTTGTGTCTCCTTTTATCACTATGTTATTATACTTTGTTACTCTTATTTTGTAATATGATATTACCTATTTATTACTTATTCCATATCAACTACACTATAATTAAGGGGCATTTTTATTTAAATAATATTATTTTTGAAAATAATACTTTAAAAAACCTTTAACTATATTTGTATTACATCTAAAAGAATTGTCATCCTCAAAAAAATCTTATACCCAAAACCTCCCCTCAAAAATTTTATTATTCTCTAGAATCCCTTCAATAAATGTTGATGACTTTTCACTTTATATTCTTCTTTATATGTATAATGTCTTTTCAGTATCAACACTAACAATTTTATAAATTTCATATTTAATGTATTTTAATTTTAACTTTCATATTTAATGTGTTTTGATTCTATTCACCTATAAATGAACTCGTGTTCTCAACTTGTAAAACATTCGTTTTTATTCCTCGCCTCTTTTTTTTCATTGCTAAATTTTATTTGCTCACAAAATGACACAAATTAGTATTTTTTTTTAGATCCTATTTACTCACAAAATGTCATAACATGAAAGGTTTGGTATTATTATTATTATTATTATTATTATTATTATTATTTGTAGATCCTATAGTTCCAATATTGGATACTACCTTGGCATTTGCTCCATCATTTGATGTTGGATTTATTCTTTATGTTTTTCTTCAACATTCTTCAATTTTGTGTCTCTCTTTGGCATAATGTGTCATGCCCCAAAACCCACTCCAAAGGCATGACAGTCATTTCACACTTCAAGCCCAAAGACTCAAAGAGGAAACAACACAAATATTCATCTTATAACTGAAAATTTCCAATTACCAAATTGTTGTTTTGAGTAATATAACAAAAATTCTAAAATCTCCATATATCAATTTTAAAAACTAACACATCAAACCAAATATTATTGCCCAAATAACTCCAAACTCAAATAGTTTAAATGGGAAATAAATTTTAACATCTAAACAATACTCAAAATAAAGAGAGTTTGACAAATGTCTTAACAAGCCAATTTCCTTTCCTAACTGTCACTCATCGCCCGAATTGAGGGTACTTGGAAAATTATCAACAAAGGGGGATGAGCTCAAGCCCAATAAGGAACATTAACATAGTTTCATGGATCAAATATTTTCAATTATACTTACAAACATGAGATATAATATATACTATATTTATAAAACTTTTGAGTTAAACATGCTAATACATTTAAACTGTTCAACAAATATTTTCATATATATAAAAATCATTTCAAATCAAATACATTTCAATTGTTTTCACTCTGGTTATCAAATAACAAATAGTGCCCAGTTAAAAGGGACTTCACAAATGGGTGGCTAACCTCAAATGTTATTTTTTAAGGTGGATGAAATCAAACACTACTAGTACTAGTAACCTTTAACCAAACCTCTAAAGGTTGGGGTCCAAATCAATTACATTTCCCACAACAAAAATGTAAAAGTCAACTATTATATTCTATCGACAAAAGCTGACAAACTAGAGTCGAATTCTTTATTTTATTAGTTCCAACTTACAAAAGCATAATATCTCCAAGTGTTTCGTTATAAGCAAAATAAATGTTATAACACATTTTTCCGTTCAAAAATATATTTGATCCATGCTTAAAAGCAAAAATAACAATTACACATTTCAAACAATATATAAAAAAAATTATTTTCTTTTGCAAAATCTGTATTAGTTTCCCTTACCTCAAAGGAAGTTCTCAAAATCTTTGGAGAAAATTAATTCTGGAAACTCTATTCTTCACCTAACATAATTAAATTAAGAGAAAGAACTATTATTATTTATCTAAAATGATAGGTTTGACAATCCTAAAATTTTAGGTATTCAAATTAATATTTTTAATTATGAAAGATAATTAAATTTATTCTTATTTTAGAAGAATTAATAAATTTTTAATTCATATAAAACTTAAATTTTATTTTCAATTTATTTATTGGCACACAACATAATTTAATTAAATTACAATTTATTTCACTAATTAAATTCTATGCTATTTATTAACTTACATCCATCATTAATATAATTATAATACCAAAAACTTTACTTCACTTCCTTTTATTTATATATTATATTCTCTCACTTTTAGTTTTTTTTTTTTTCAACCAAACATAACATGTATTGTTTTTATTATTATTATATTTATTATTCTTATTTTTCCCATCATACTCATTCTTTTCCACACACTCAACACCCAAGTCTGCATATTATATATATATATATATATATATATTCCAATGTTTTTCTCCCGTGCACATGCATCTTTTTTTTTTTTTTTTTTTTTCTAATCTAATGGGAATTGTGCAAACATTGAGATCACACAAACCCTTTTTTTTCCTCCAAAATTGCCACAATCTACCGTGCATCAAAACTTTATATGCATATAAATATAACATACTTCCAACATATAAAAGTTACAATTCATCTTCTTTTTTTTCATCTAAAAACTTAAAATTTTCCAATTTCCAACAACAAATCAACCCAAAATCTTAAGTTTCCAATATTTTGATCTTAAAAAAATAAAAAATAAAATAAACTAACCTTAATTTAAATTTTTAAAAAAATGAAAGAATATCTAGAGTGTTCAAAACTAACTAACGAATATAATATATTAATTTAGGGTTAGAATTTTACCTAGAAAAATCTGAACTTCAAACTCTGAACTCTAAACCTTCAACCCTACGATCTCCAATTCTCTAATTTTGATTAATAGGGTTTTCTGAATAAAGAAGACAAAATCTAATTCATACCTAGGATTATTAATTGTAAAAGGACTTTTTCACCTTTAATGAGTTTAATTAACTAATTAATTACTTTATAATTTACTATTTTTCCCCTAGAGTTAATTTTGGGGTGTTACATCCTCCCCTCCTTAACAAAAGTTTAGTCTTCTAAACTTGATATACCTAGGTCTTGAAAAATATGTGGGTGTTTTTCTCTCATCTCCTCTTCTAATTCCCAAGTGGCTTCTCGAATATTGTGATTGGTCCATTGGATCTTTACTAACTCGACAACAGCATTACGTAGTACCTTGTCCATCACATCCACAATCTGAATTGGTACTTCTTCATAAGTCAAGTCTTCAAAAATCTGAATAGACTCTAACTCCACAATATGAGAAGGATAAAAAACATATTTCCTCAAAGTTGAAATGTGGAATACATTATGAATCTTAGACAGGCTTGGGGGCAAGGCCACTTTATATGCTAATGTGCCTACTCTTTCTAATATTTCAAATGGACCCACAAATCGAGGATTGAGCTTTCCCTTTCTCCCAAATCTCATTTGAGATTTCATAGGCGAAACTTTTAAGAAAACATGATCACCTACCTTAAACTCCAAATCCTGCTTGTGATTGTCAACATAATTTTTATGTCTACTTTGAGCTATTTTTAATCTCTCTTTAATTAAGGCAACTTTTTCAACAGTCAATTGCACAAGTTCAAGCCCCAAAAGTTTCCTTTCTCCAACATCATCCCAACAAACAGGAGATCGACATTTCCTACCATATAGCCCCTCAAAAGGTGTCATCCAATGCTAGCTTGAAAACTATTATTATAAGCAAACTCTACTAAAGGTAAGTAATCATCCCAATTACCTTTTATGTCTAAAGTACAAGCTCTCAACAAATCTTCCAAAACTTGAATTAACATTTCTAATTGACCATCAGTTTGAGAATGGAAAGTAGTACTAAAACTCAATTTAATACCCAAAGCTTTTTGTAGACTATGCCAAAATCTAGAAGTAAAACGAGGATTTCTATAAGATACTATAGAAATAGGTACACCATGCATCCTCACAATCTCCCTGACATATAAAGAAGTTAGACAATCCATAGAGAAGTTGACTTTAATAGGCAAAAAGTGAGCAAACTTTGTCAATCTATCAACAATCACCCAAATAGCATTATTGCCCCCTAAGGTCCTTGGTAACCCTGTCACAAAATCCATAGTAATATGTTCCCACTTCCCCTCAAGAATAGAAAGTGGTTGCAAAAACCCTACTAGTCGTTGATGCTCAACTTTCACTTGTTGGCACACCAAACACTAAGCCACAAATTGTGCAATATCTCGCTTCATACCTGACCACCAATAATTCTACCTCAAATCTTTGTACATCTTTGTCCTTCTTGGGTGGATCGTAAGCCTAGAACAATGAGCTTTCTCCAAAAGCTTTCTCCTTAGGTCTCCTCCATCATTTGGGACACAAAGTCTAGTCCTAAACCTCAAAATCCCATCATCTGATAAAACAAAGTTAGGTTTACTGCCCTTTTTAACCTCCTCCATAAGTTGCATTAATTTCAAATCGTTCTTTTGTAGGGCCTTAATTCTCCTAAGTTTGTTTGCACTCTGAAATTCGCCACAAGTGCTCCTGAGTCCAGAACTCTAATATGGACATGTAAACTCCTCAAATCCTCTATTAATTGCCTATGACAACCTTTAATAGCTACTAAGGAATCAACAGATTTCCTACTTAAGGCATAAGCTACAACATTCGCCTTCCCTGGATGATACTGAATAATACAATCATAATCCTTGAGTAGTTCTATCCATCTTCTCTGTCTCATGTTCAATTCATTTTGGGAAAACAAATACTTCATGCTCTTATGATCAGTGAATATTTTACAAGTTGCACCAAAAAGAAAATGTCTCCAAATCTTAAGTGCAAAAATCACTATAGATAACTCCAGATCATGAGTAGGGTAATTTCGCTCATAAGACTTCAACTATCTAGAAGCATAAGCCACAAGTTTTCCATGTTGCATAAGGACGCGACCCAAACCCTGATAAAATGCATCACTATACACTCAAATCGTCCTGAACCTGAAGGGATAATCAAAATAGGAATTGTCACTAATCTATTCTTTAACTCCTGAAAGCTATGTTCACAATCATCAGACCACTCAAACTTAACCCCTTTCTGTGTCAACTTAGTCAAAGGTAGGGTGATCTTAGAGAACTCCTCAATAAACCGTCTATAGTAACCAGCAAGTCCCAAGAAACTTAGAATCTCAGTCACAGTATTAAGTCTTCTCCAATTTGCTACAACATCTACCTTTCCAAGATCAACTAAGATGCCATCCTTAGTTACCACATGCCCAAGAAAAGAGACTTTATCTAACCAAAACTCACATTTCTTCAATTTAGCATACAATTGCTTATCTTTTAGAGTTTGCAATACAATACTCAAATGGCGCTCATGCTCGTCTCCACTCCTTGAGTACACATAAATATCATCTATAAAAACCACCACAAACTAATCTAGATAAGGTTTGAATACCCTATTAATTAAATCCATAAAAGTAGCAATTGCATTAGTTAGACCAAAAGGCATAACAAAAAACTCATAATGCCCATATCTAGTTCGAAAAATAGTTTTGGGTACATCCTCATCTCTGACCCTCAACTGATGATATCCAAACCGAATATCGATCTTAAAGAATACACAAGAACCTTGAAGCTAATCAAACAAATCGTCAATTCGAGGAAAATGATACTTATTCCTCACAGTCACTTTATTCAACTCTTTATAATCAATGCAAAGTCTCATTGATCCATCTTTCTTCTTCACAATTAAAACAAGAGCTCCCCAAGTTGAAACACTAGGTCTAATAAAACCCTTATCGAACAACTCCTAAAGTTGAGCTTTCAACCCTTTAAGCTCCACAGGTGCCATCCTGTATGGAGTCTTAAAGATAAGAGTTGTTCCTGGTACCAAATCAATGGTAAATTCCACCTCCCTTTCTAGTGGCAAGCCAGACAAATTGTTTGGAAAAATATCAAGAAAATCCCTTACAACAGGTATGTCATCCAACTTTAAATCATTTTCATCACTCACCGCATAAGCCAAAAAGCCTTGACAATCCTTCCTAAGCAAAGAACTAGCTTGTAAGGCTAAGATCATACGCAGTGGTCTAACCGTATGCTTCCCTTCAAAACTAAACTCAAGCTGACCAGGGATGTTAAATATCACCTTTTTCCCAAAGGAATCAATAGAAGCATGATAGGAAGCTAACCAATCCATCCCCCAAATTACATCAAAATCCGGAAGGTCAGGGAGTACTAAGTCAATTGGCATTTCCCTATAACCAATCATCACAAGACAATCTCTAAGCATTTTACTGGTCACAACAGAATCTCCCATAGGAGTAGCAACAATCAAATCAAAGTCCATGCTAGAAACAGGCATACCCAACAAACCAATAAAAGATATTGAAACAAAAAAGTGTGTTGATCTTGGATCAATTAAGGCTCTAGTAAATAAAGTGTGGATTCGAATAGTACCTATCACCATATCAGAAGTAGCCTGAGCATCTCGATGAGTCATAGCAAACACTCACCCTTGGGCCCTAGGCTTCTGTTTATCCTCTTTATTCTCCTCCTTAGGCTTCCCAATGATAAAATTTTTATTCTCTAGATAATCTTGAATCATGTGTCCTTGTTTCCCATAACCAAAACAAACTCCAGTCCCCCTATAACATGGCCTACCTCCGTGTTTCTTACCACAAGTAGGACAAATCACATCTGGATTTTGTGTTGTCTTCCCTTTATTCTGATTTCTAGTGGAGGCAAACCTTTTCTATGCTTGGTTACCATGAGCACCATCACTCATGTTCCTCTTCCTTTGTTGTTCCTTATACTGATGAAGCTCCTCATTATCATTTTTTGCAATAAGGGCTTTGTCCACAATCTTTGAATATATGCCAAGTTTCAGAATAGATATCTTGTTATTTAGGTAGGACTTTAATCTATCATGAAACTTTAATGTTTTTTCCTCCTTCGTAGCAATCACCTATGGGGCAAAACATGACAACTCTGTAAATTTAGCCTCGTACTAGGCCACAGTCATCTCCCTTTGTTCCAAACGAACAAACTCTCCCACATTTAACAATGTCAGGAAAGTATTTCTTATAGAAAGCCTCCCTAAACTATCTCCAAGTTATAGGTCCCTTATCCTCCAAAAGCCTCTTGGTCATACACCACCAATGATATGCTTTTTTGTCTAACATAAATGTTGCATAAGAAGCCTTTTGTTCCTCAAAGTAATCTATGACATTAAAAAATTTCTCCATCTTAAGAATCCAAGCCTCTGCTTTTATTGGATTTGAAGTGCCAGAAAAATAATGAGGACCTAGCTTCTTAAAGTCATCAAATGAGCTACCCCTAGAAGATGAGGATTGTCCTTGACTATTAGTCTCAATGGCTCTAGCTTGACACTCAACCAAACCAACTAAAGTTCTGAGATACCTATAAAGTCCTTCTATATTCATGGGAAGCAAACTCTTAAGTGAAGGACGTACATCATCATTAGCCTGACTGTTTTGGGAAGATGTTGTTCTTCTTAGTGTCATGATCTATAAAGCATAAGGTATAGCTAAATGAGTCACCTAGAAACCAATTAGACAATTTGGATTTATAAGGAAGAATAAAAATTTATATAAGATGAAGCTAAAACTTAAATTAATGCGTCACTCATCTATCCCCAAAGTAAACTAAAATAAGTTCCCAACAAGATCATAACCTGGTACTCTGATACCACTCTATCACCCCCCAAAACCCACTCCAAGGGCATGACGGTTATTTCATACTTCAAGCCCAAAGGCTCACAATGGAAACAACATAAACATTCATCTTATAACTGGAAATTTCCAATTACCAAATTGTTGTTTAAAGTAGTAGAACAAAAATTCTAAAATCTCTAGATATCAATTTTAAAAACTAACACATCAAACCAAGTGTTATTGTCCAAATAACTCCAAACTCAAATAATTCAAATGGGAAATAAATTTTAACATCTAAACAATGCTCAAAATAAAGAGAGTTTTGACAAATGTCTTAACAAACCAATTTCTCCTACTAACCGTCACTCCTCGCCTGAACTAAGGGTACTTGGAAAATTATAAAAAAAATGGATGAACTCAAAGTCCAATAAGAAACATTAACACAGTTTCATGGATCAAATATTTTCAATTATACTCACAAATAGGAGATATAACATAAACTTTATTTATAAAAAAAATTTAATTAAACATGCTAATACATTTAAATTGTTCAACAAACATTTCATATATATATAAATCATTTCTTATAATTTCAAATTAAATACATTTCAATTGTTTTTACTCTGGTTATCAAATAAAAAATAGTGTCCAATTAAGAGGAACTTCACAAATGGGTGGCTAGCCTCAAATGTTCATTTTTAAGATGGATGGAACCAAACACTACTAGTACTAAAACCTCTAACCAAACCCTTAGATCTTGGGGTCCAAATCAATTATATTTTTCACCACAAAAAATGTAAACGTCAACTATTATATCCTGTTGACAAAGATCGAAAAGTTAACTATTATATCTCGTTGACAAAGGTTGAACAAACCATATTCAAATTCTTTATTTTATTTATTCCAACTTACAAAAATAGAATATCTCCAAGTGTTTCGTTATAAGCAAAATAAATGTGATAACACATTTTTCCATGCAAAAATATATTTGATTCATGCTTAAAAGCAAAAATAACAATTACACATTTTAAACAACATATAAAAAAATTATTTTCTTTTGCAAAATCTGTATTAATTTCCTTTACCTCAAAGTAAGTTCTCAAAATATTTGGAGAAAAGTAATTCTGGAAAGTTTATTCTTCACCTAACATAACATAAGAGAAATAATTATTATTATTTATCTAAAATGATAGATTTGATAATCCTAAAATTTTAGGTATTCAAATTAATATTTTTAATTATGAAAGATAATTTAATCTATTCCTATTTTAGAAGAATTAATAAATTTTTAATTCATATAAAACTTAAATTTTATTTTCAATTTATTTCTTGGCACACAACATAATTTAATTAAATTACAATTTATTTCACTAATTAAATTCTATGCTATTTATTAACTTACATCCATCATTAATATAATTATAATACCAAAAACTTTACTTCATTTCCCTTTATTTATATATTCTATTCTCTCACTTTCAGTTTTTTTTTTTTTCACCAAACATAACATGTATACAAAACAACTCATAATCCTTGTTAATATAATTATCTATACATATATTAACCACCAAATACACACTCCGTACATGTCTTCATTTATTATTAATATTGTTTTTATTATTATTATATTTATCATTCTTATTTTTCCCATCATACTCATTCTTTTCCACACGCTCAACACTCAAAGCCTGTATATATATTCCAATGCCTTTCTCCCGTGCACACGCTTCCTTTTTTTTTTTTTTTCTTTTCTAATCTAATGGGAACTATGCACACATTGAGATCACTCAAACCCCCCTCCCCCCACCCTTTTTTTTCCTCCAAAATTGCCATAATCTACTGTGCATCAAAACTTTATATGCATATAAATTATAACATACTTCCAGCATATAAAAGTCACGATTCATCTTTTTTTTTTCATCTAAAAACTTAAAATTTTCCAATTTCCAGAATTTCCCCATTTCCAACAACAAATCAACCCATAATCTTAAGTTTCCAATATTTTGATCTTAAAAAAAATAAATAAATAAAATAAACTAACCCTAATTTAAATTAAAAAAATTTCAAAGAATATCTAGTGTGTTTAGAACTAATTAACAAATATACTATATTAATTTAGGATTAGAATCTTACTTGGAAAAATTTGAACCTCTAAACCTTCAACCCTACTATCTCCAATTCTCTAATTTTGGTTAATAGGGTTTTCTAAATAAAGAAGGTAAGAGGAAAATCTAATTTTTACCTAAGATTATTAATTGTAAAATGACCTTTTCACCTTTAATGAGTTTAATTAATTAATTAATTACTTTATAATTTACTATTTTGCCCCTAGAGTTAATTTCGGGGTGTTACAAAATGATTGTCTCATCCTTGGTCTTTTCTCCACTCACCCTCATAAAGCATATCTAATGGATTTGTTTTTCATATCTCTTTTCAACATTCTTTGATGTTGTATATATATTTTATGAAGCCTCTTTGATCTTTTATAGATCAACACTATTTTTTATAGGATTGATTTTGTTAAGGGATTGAGAATGGTATTGTGTTCACTCTTGAATATTATATTGAATTTGAAAATAAATGTATTTCAAGTTTATTTTAAAATATTTATTGATAATTATCTTTATTTTTATTTAATTATTTTGCAATCAAATTAATTTCAATATGAAAAAATGATGTAATTTTAATATGAAAAAAATGAAGAAGGAAATGAGGGAAGAAGTTGGCAAGATAGTTGCGATAAAACTAAAAACTCTAGGTGTTTAATTAATTTTAAATTTTTTTGAAAATAATTTATCAACAAATTACTCTTAAAACTTCTAAATTTAATTTAAACTATCTTATTATGGACCTTGCATTTCGGCTCATGCGTTTTCCACTCGATGGCAAGCTCGATTTTTATTTGGAAATGATTTTATTTATTAAAAAAAAATGACTTGGAGTCGCCACTTATTTTTGTTTTATTTTTAAAAGGGTAAACAAAATAAGAAAGAAAACCCTAAGTGTGACTCCTTATTTTGGAAAAAGTTGTTTGTGAAAAACTGGATCGGGCTCGGGGGTCAGGTTACTTATCGAGAAGGTACGGTAAAGACCGTAACACCCCTCTAAGTCCCTAAAGTCGGGCCTTTACTAATAAAATGAAGCTGATGTGGCAATCAATAGGAAAATCAATGGATACTCAAATCGATCATGCACATATGAGAATTAAAACATGCATAGAGAATGACCAGAATGAGAGTGGATGCGTACCTAGGCCACAAACGAGCAATGCACTATCATAAAAATGGGGTCAGTATAAATAAAGAGCACAAAACATATCACATACATCACCAAACATAAATTAAAACTGTTCGAGGGAAAACTGGATTTTTGAAAATTGGAGTCTTAGATTTATTTGAAAATGGAGTTTTAGAGATTAAATGTAAGAATGAGAATTTTAGAAATTAAATTTGAAAGAAATTGGAATTTTGAAAATTATTTGAGAGTTCGGGATTTTAAAAAATTAAATTACGAAAATTGGGACTTTGAAAATTAAATTTTGAAAGAAATCAGAATTGAAAATTATTTGAGAAGTAGAAACTATGAAAATTGAATTATAAAAATTGGAAATCTTGGAAATCATTCGAAGATAGAATTTTTAGAAATAAATTAATAAAATGATAATAATAATGATAATAATAAATAAGTAACGGAATAAATGCGAGAATTGGAATATTAGAAACTGAAAGTTAAGTTTGGAAATTGGAAAATTGGAATTTCAGAGAACTAACTTTGGGAATTAGAATTTTGAAGAATTATTTAAAGACGGAATTTTAAATAAATGAATAAGTGAATAAATAAATGAATGAAATAATAATAATAATGACGAAATAATAATGATTGGATAAATAATTCCGAAAGTTAGAATTTTGGAAATTGGAAATTGAACTTAGGGATTGGAAATTTAAAGAATTATTTAGAGATGGAATTTTAAAAACGAATAAGTGAATAAATAAATGAATAGAATAACGAAAATAATAATGATTTGATAAATAATTGCGAAAGTTAGAATTTTAAAAATTGAAAATTGAATTTAGAGATTGGAAATTCGAATGATTATTTAGAGATGGGATTTTAAATATATGAATAATCATAAGTAAATGAATGAAATAATAATAATAACGAAAATAATCATTAAACAAATGAATGTGAATAGTGGCATTTTTAAGATTGAAAATTAGATTTGGAAAGAATTGTTTAAAGACGGAATTTTTTTAAAAGAAATAAATAAATGGAATAATAATAATAATAACGAAAATAATACTTAAACGAATGAACGTGAATAGTGAAATTTTTTAGATTGAAAATTAAATTTGGAAAACGGAATTTTGAAAAATTGAACTTTAATGATTGAAATTTTTAAAGGAAATAAACAAATAAATAAATGAAATAATGATAATAATAACGAAAATAATATTTAGATGAATGAATATGAATAGTGGAATTTTTAGATTAAAATTAAATTTGGAAGTCGGATTTTTGAATAATTGAACTTTAATTATTGAATTTTTAAAAGAAATAAATAAATAAATATGGAATAATAATAATAATAATAATAATAAAATAATATTTAAACGAATGAACGTGAATAGTGGAATTTTTTAGATTGAAAATCAAATTTGGAAGTCAGATTTTTAAAGAATTGACTTTAATGATTGGAATTTTTAAAGAAAGAAATAAATAAATATGGAATAATAATAATAATAATGAAAATAATATTTAAACGAATGAACGTGAATATCGGAATTTTTGAAGCTCGGAACTTAATTTCAGAAATTAGAATTTTGAAAAATTATTTAGGGATGGATTTTATAAATAAATAAATAAAATAATAATAACGAACATGATGATGATTAAATAAATAAATGTGAAAATTAGAATTTTGGAAATTGGAAATTAAGTTTGGAGATAAGAATTTGAAAAATTGTTTAAAGATAGAATTTTAAAATGAATAAATAAATAGAATAATAATAACGAAAAGAAATGATTAAAGAAATGAATGTGAACATTAAAAATTCTGAAATGGGAAATTTAATTCATGAGTCGGGATTTTGATAAATTGTTTAAGGATGGAATTTTAAAATAAATAAATGAATAAATTAATAGAATAATGATAACAAAAATAAATAATTAAAGAAATGGATGCGAACATGAGAATTTTTTAAATGAGAAATTAAATTCGGAAGTTAGGATTTTGAAAATTTGAATTTAAAAGTTTGAACCTTGGAAAATTAAATTTAAAATTATGATTTTAGAAAATAATTTCGAGAATTGAATTTTGAAGAATTAATTTTTTTTTCTTTTTTTTTTTTTAAAAAAAATGGAGTTTTGGAAAGGCAAATTTTTAGTGGTCATTTGAAAATTGGACTTGACGTGAAATTATCTAAAAAACCGGGACTTCAAGGATTGTTTAAAAAAAAAAAGAATTTATAGAAATCAAAATTTATCACATGTTTATGCCACTTATAGTGATTCCCATGACACCTTAGAATTGCCACCTTTCATTTTTTTTAAAAAAAATCCTTTACATGTCACCAATGGGTTGCCATTTCTGGAAGAATAAAAGTGAGGGCCCGCCTCTCATCCTCCTTGCCGGTGATGTGGGAGCTGTAGCATAAGAGCTCTGACAGATTTCTGAAGAGCGACTGAGGTGCCGCTAACGTGGCAAGTCATGGGAATGTCGACGTCGCATAGGAACCTAACCCCCACCACGACAATCGGGATCGAAGAACGACCTCCGATGAGCTGGTGCAAGATGGACGATGTTTCGGCATCACTCTCTTATTCTGATCTCCACTTTCACATTGTCAATGGCATTGGAGCTTGCGACTTCCAAAGTAAAGGTATTTCGATAAAGGTTTTGACGAAGATCTGCATCTTGATACTTTGAGGGAGACGTTCTAAAGCCACAACAAAGGGCAAAGAGGGTTTTTCTGATGGCTTTGAATATATGGAGTCAATGATGGTAAGGCCGTGGGGATGGCAAATGCGGAGACGGGCTCAGGGGAATGAAGGGTGGATTAGATTAATATGAGGTGAGTATGGCGTGGTTATGGTGGTTGTGATGGATGGAGATTTAGAGAGAAGAACGGGTACAATGGACTCAGTGGGTGCTAAAGTGAAAGGATGAAGGTGGCTATGTGCATGGGACTCCATGCAGGTGGAAAATAATGGAAATGGGATGAAGACGGGTGTGATGGGTGGTGGGAATGGATGGTATGTAGGGTGAATGATGACGGGTTCTAAGGATGGGCACGTAATGTTGGGGGGGGGGGGGGGGGGACTATTGAGTGCAGATGGAAGTGAGACTTTGTGGTGGCGATGCTGAGAACGAAACTTTCAGGAGGAACAACAAGAACAGATCACTAAGAACGGGAGTAAAATGAACCCATACACGCCTCATTTCTTATATCAACCAATCAGCTCGGGTGGGCCAAAACGAATTTTAAAAGGGTTTCAAAAAGAAAAAAAAAACAAGACATGAATGCCAGTGCCACATACAAAAACTCAAAACAGAGTTTGGAAAATAGGTTGGAACTTAAGCATAGTGCAGGTTCAAGTGAGCTCAGATTCCATAAAAATACATGAATCCCCAAAAATGTACACTCAGACATTAAATTGAAAATCTCTTCATGCATAGAAATCATCCTAAAATGGTACATAAAAAAATAAAGGAATCCAGTTTGTAGAGTCTATACCTGTGTTATTCCTCTTCCCAAAATCTCCAGCTATCTTCCAGGTGTCCCTCCTTGCTCCCCTTTTCAAACGTCTCCCCTCTTCAGCAAAAGGAAGCCTCCTCCAATATCTCTTAAAACCCCTGTTTTTGTCTTTCCTTGCAAGCCACACTACCCACTCCACTGTGCATTGCTCAGGGAAGATGTCATCCTCAACTGCTGCCATAGCCAGCCATGCCCTTTGCCACACGTCCATGTAGCTGGTTTTCCTCCAGAAAGAAGTCCCTCCCCCTCCCCTTTGTTTTTAAAGGGGTCTACAAATATGCCCCTCTTCGGTAGAATTCACGAATGTAAGGAATATGAACACTAAAGTGAAAAGAAAGTATGAATAGTGAGTGGAATGAAGTGAACTCTACCAAAGAACCAATGAGACCCCCAAAGGAACATTAGTGAAACATGAACTCACTAAGGCCAACAAATGAACAACGAGACTCTAATCCCAAATGAAAAGAATGTCTCAAAATACCTCTGAAGCCACACTAAGGATCCAGGCTCCCTCTAAAACGTCTCCCAAAAGTGACTCAAAGGTCACTATCAAATATGAGTAACGGTTGAACCACTCTATAGTACAGGAAAGACTACGCCCAAAGAAGACTGCCCTATGTGAATTACATGAGAATGCCAAGTGTAGTGAAAAAGGGAAATCTGGAAAGACAATGATGAATAGGCGATAAGTATAGCGTGACGAAGTGAGAAGGATGAGATCAAGTATAGACCTATGGAAGTAGGGCGCGTTGTGCCGGTGAACATGAATGTCAAAACTGTGACTCTAAAAGATATGACTGAGGAGAGACGACTTTGAGCGTCAAAACACGGAAAAAAAGTGGTGACTCAAAATACCTGAATGGGTGTGTACAATGGCTCTAAACGCTGAAACTAAAGAAAATATGATGGTGGCACTGAATGTCAAATAGAATAGTGGCTCTAAACGCCAAAACTAAGAAAAAAAAGGACTCAAGATGCATGAGTAGGTATGAAAAATGACCCTGAAGGCCAAAACTAAAGAAAAGAAATGACTCAAAAAGGCCCAAAAGAGTGTGCCCAATGGCTCTGAACGCCAGAATGGAGGAAAATGTGACGGGTGAAATAAAATATAGACATGGGGACTCTAAGTGTCAAACTGAAATTGTGGCCCTGAACACCAAATAGAAGACAAGTAATAGCTTTGAACGCCAAAGCGAAGATGTGGCTCTAAATGCTAAAACTAAACTGATAACTAGGAATGTCAAGCTGAGGAAAATGACTCTATACGTCATATCTGAGAAGACATGGTGGCTCTATACGTCGAAATGGAAACGTGGCTCTGAACGCCAAACTGAAAGAAGATCTGGCTTTGAATGCCAAGATGAGAATGTGGCTCTGAATGCCAAAATGAAAATGAACAATGGCTCTGAACGCCAAGATGACAATGCGGCTCTGAACACCAAGATGACGACACGACTTTGAACGTTAGAATGAACATGTGGCTCTGAATGCCAAATGAAAAATAATCAACGACTCTGAACGCCAAATTGAAAATGCGATGACTCTGGATGTCAAAGTGAAAAAGTGGCTTTGAACGCCAAATTAAGGATGAACAACCGCTCTGAACGCCAAAATGAAGTGAACGATGGCTCTGAACGTTGAACGAAAAAAATGTGACTCTGGACATCGAACTGAAGGTGTAGTTCTGAATATTGAACTAAAGGGAACAATGGCTCTAAACACCAAATGAAAAATGAACAACGGCTCTGAACGCCAAACGAAAAATGTGATGATATCGAGCTAAAGGCATACAATGGCTCTGAACGCTAAAATAAAATAATGGCTCTGAACACCAAGATGAAGATATGGCTCTAAATGCCAAACTAAAAGTAATAGCCATGAATGCTAAAACAAAAACAATGGCTCTAAACGCCAAACTAAAGAAAGATGGTGTCATCAAATGCCAAAATGAAAAAACGGCTCTAAACGCCAAACTGAAAAGAGGTAGTGGCTCTAAACGCCAAACAAAAAGTGATATGATGACCCTGAACGCCGAAATAGAACCATGACTTTAAACGCTAAACTGCAAAGAGACGATGACTCTGAACACTAGGCTGAAAATGGATGACTCTGAACGCTAGGCTGAAAATGGACGACTCTGAATGTCATAACCGAGAATGGATGGCGGCTCTGAATGCCTAACTGCAAGGAAATGACGAGGGAGGGAAATATGCCCCAGTGTAGCATGCCGCCACAACTCTCCATCCTCTAAGAAGGCCTAAAAGAGACTCCATAAGCCTCAAAAGATGCTCTGCTAGCAAGTCAGAATAATCGAATCGACTATAAACATAGTCTCACCACTCATTCGACTAAATCACAAGGTCTGACGAAGGGTCACAATAAGTCGAACTCCTTTAATTCGAAATGCTCTACTGAGAGAATCCATCATCATCTCAAATGAATAATCAAATAGAGAGTCTCAAGATAATAATCCGCTAAGGTAACTAATACGATCTCATCAAAACAATCTACTGCAGGGTCACGTGTAGTGGGACAATCACAACCTGAACGTCATGCTCCACTGAAAGCTCATATCGATGAAAATCGCAGGAATAGTGATCGGCAAAGCAAATACAATATCTTTTAGCCGAGTGATGAAAACTGTAACAGATCTACAAAAGAGCGATCATCTCCATAGTTGAAGGAAGGAAATATGCCCCAATATGGCATCAGATGTATCCAACCTGTCCTAATGACTCATGAATAACTCGATGGGGATGCGCAAGAGATCTAACATGTACTCCACTGAAATGGCGATGTGGGAACCTATGCGCCTGGAGTAACTCCACCCGAGAATCACGACTATATCAGAAAGTATGAGCCTAATGAAATGACTCAAGAAAGGCTCCAATGAAGAATCAAGACAAGATGAAATCGAATCATCAACTTGGTGCGTATCTCGTAATCGGGGATGATCACTCAAATCATCAGGGATGATCACGCAAATCAGCGGGGATCTACAAATCTTGACCAAAAACTGAAATATGCCCCAGTATGGCATCAAATGTGTAATAGGTCGGAAAAAACAGGTGACCTCAAGTCATCCATCATCAAACATGCAATCCTAGTCATCCACGTCCATAACTGAATCATACCCACAGATCCAAGAAGTATCTCTCAGAATGAGAAGCATGATGACATCTAAGTTTCGAGAAGTGGAAGCCTAACTGGAGGGCTCCCAAGAGGCTCCACCAAGGAATCACCATAAAAATAGCAAATAGATCATTGTCTTGGCATACATCTCGCAAGTGGGGATAAGCGTGCAACTCCATCAAGATTTGTAAATCTCATCCAAGACGAAAATATGCCCTAGTATGGCATCGAATGTACGGTAGGTCAGAAATCAAGTGACATGGAGTAATCTATCATTGAACATGTGATCTCCGTGATCTAAATCAAATCCAAGCATCTAGGGAACATCTCTCGGAATAAGAAGCATGACTGTAATCAAATGTCGAGAACTGTGGGCCTGGTTGAATGGCTCCATAGAGGCTCCACTGAGGGATCATCATAAAATAACGAACCAGTCAATCATCTCAACGTACATATCGCAAGTGGGGATAAGCATACAACTCCGTGAAGATCTATAAATCTCGTCCGAAACGGAATATGCCCTAGTATGATAAAAAATATGTGATAGATCATAAAATCAAGTGACATCAAATCATCCATCATTAAACGCATGATCTCGATAATCCAAACACAACCGAATCAAATCTAAACATCAAAGAGGCGACTCCCAGAAGAAGAAGCATGACGATATCTAAATATCAACCAGATCTCAAACACCTGTCCAAGTAGAGGTTATCGAAGATGACATCTGATCCCATGGTCTCAGGGTGGTCTTAAGACAAGGGACGTAACGTAGGCCAAGGTGATAGGGTGATATAAATGAAGGAAAACTAGGCTCAAATACCCAATGATCATAAACTCATGCCCTCATATATGAAATGCAACATGTATAGTAAATCCCGTGAGCTATGGACCTGAGGATGCCTAACATGAATATGATGTCGATGAGAAGACAAATGAATCAAAATGAACTGGTAGTGATATGTGTAATGATGATGCGAAGAGAGTATCAAACCCGAGATGGGTTGCTGTAAGAAAATGATAAGACGTGAAGTGAAAATGATGAATCAGGAACGAAAACGAGGATGATGATGAAATAAATAACACAAAGAGGAGTAGTGATCAACTCAAATCAGACATGGAGTGAAGTCACATCAACAATGAACGTAATGATGGAAGAGACAATGGCCTAAAGCTCCTAAGAGAAGGTCACTCATCTCGTTCTCAAAATATACAATAAAAATGAATACAAAGCATGAAGGGTCTCGAAAAGCTCACATACAAACTCCCATAAACAAACATACTCAATCAAGTGACCCTCGAACATCAATATACACACTTAATGACAGAAAATAATACACACATGCATTTTTTTTTCATTTCTTTTTTTTCTTTTCAATTTTTTTCGTTTTTTTTATTACATATATGCAAATGTACACACCCTGAACATGAGCAAAATAAGCCCCAAAGGTGATATCAATAATGGATAGACACGCTGTTGAGCACTAAGGTAACAAAAACTCTCTTTGATAAGATGACCTTCTCAAACTAAGAATCTCTGAACCAGTGTCCGTGGGATAGATAGTGGTAATGATGTGACTACCCCCCATGTAATGAACTGAGAAGGATCACCACTCAGGGTGGAAAGAATATGAAGCAAAATAAGCAGTAGATAGAATAAAGAAGAAGAGATGAAGAACACAACCAATGAGATACGATGGAATGCAGTGAGTGATGAGAAAAGATAATGAGAAGAATGCGCCCCTAGGTCCAAGGCTCATGGAACTCCCAAACAATGAATGAATACACTAAAGGGCCCCTATCTTGGTGTGAAAATATGAGCAAGGTGATAAGAAAGAAAGGTTGCAATGTGCATGCAAGACTCAATGGGCTAGCAACAGACTATATATCAAAAGGGAATAACAAGGTATATGGCTAACCAAAATGATGGCCACCCATCCTACGACCATGGTCTCAAACATAGTACCTCTTTAGCTGATCCTCATTGGTCGGCTCTAAGAATTGGTTTCCATCTAAATCCATCAACCATGCAGCACCCTCTGAGGTTAACTCCCTGATGAAATAGGGTCAGCTCCAATTGGGTCTGAACTTCCCTCTGGGATCTCTGATCAATCCCCTGATGACCTTAAGAACCAAGTCACCTATTCGTAGTGGTTGGGGCTTGACCTGCTTCTTAAAAGCACGGGCCATCTTCCTTTAGTAGGCATGAACATGGTCTACTGCCCTCAATCTCCTCTCATCTAGGAGATTAAGGTGATCAAATTGAGCCTGAACCCAATCTACCTCGAGAATCTGTTGCTCCAATGCTACCCTCAATGAACCCATCTCAATCTCAACTGGTAACATTGCCTTCATACCATACACCAAAGAGTAGGGTGTGGCTCCTATAGAGGTGCGAAAAGAAGTCCGATATGCCCACAATGCAAAATGGAGCTTCTCTGACCAATCTCGAGAAGTTTCAACCATCCTCCGCAAGATCCTCTTAATATTCTTATTCGCGGCCTCTACTGCCCCGTTTGTCTGCGGCCTATACGCAAACGACCTATGATGTCAGATGCCATATCGCTGCACTAAGGTATCAACCTCTGCTCTAAAATGTACCTCTCTATCCAAAATCAGCTCATGAGGGACTCCATAGCGACAAATAATGTGTGGTCTGATGAAACTGGCAACTCCAGATGATGTCAATCTCGCATACAAAGCAGCCTTCACCCACTTGGTGAAGTAATCGATGGCGACCAAGATAAACTCATAACCACTGGAAGACTTTAGAAAAATCTTCCCGATGATGTCGATACCCCATACTGAAAACGGCCACGATGACATCAATGCATGCAACTTCGAGGACAACACGCGAATGAGGTCCTCATGTATTTGACACTCTGGATATCTGTGAACAAACTGACAACAATCCGTCTCCATGGTCAACCAGAAATAGTCAGTCCTCATGATCTTACGAGCTAACATATATCCCCCCATATGTGGTCCGCAAACTCCCGCATGAACCTCTCTCATCACTTGATCGGCGGAAATGCGGTCCAAGCACAATAACAACATCCCATCAGTTGATCGTTTGTACAACATCTAGCCACAAATCACGAATTGGGCGGCCAACTGTCTCAATGCTCTCCTATCCTTGGCCATGGCGGCCTTAGGATATACGCCAAGCCTCAGAAAGTGATATATGTTATGATACCATGGCAAACCATCATCTAACTCAGTATCGTCGATCAGACAACAGGAGGCAGGAACAGATCTCGACTTGATCAATAAATGACGAACAATGGCATTAGTAGGAATGTCAATCATGGAAGCTAGAGTAGCTAAGACGTCGTAAAATTGGTTCTGCGCTCTAGGCAGATGTGTGTATCTAAGATCATCAAATCTCCCAACTAATAGCTCCAGATATGCATGGTATGGCCTAAGCTTCACATCTCTAGTCTTTCACTCGCCTTGAATCTGTCTTAATACCAGATTGGAGTCACCAAACACCTCCATCTGTCTAATCCCGAGCTCAAGGGACGTCTCTAATCCTAAGATACAAGCCTCATACTCAACAATGTTGTTCGTGGTAGGATGTCGATATGAGAATACCAAACAAACAGATCTAGGAATATGATCACCATGAGGAGATATCAACAAGACACCGATCCCGTATCCAAAATGGTTGGCTACACCATCAAAGTACATGCGCCAACCTGACAGACTAGTCACAGTAGCGACATCCTCGTCTGAAAAATCATCATCAATAGCTCTACCATCAGAGACTGGTAATGATGCTAGGTGATCTGCAATAATGCTCCCTCTGATGGACTTCTGAGTGACATAATGAATGTTGAACTCACTCAAAAGTACCAACCATTGATTACTACTCAAAAAGAGCACTTTTATAGCTTGTTATAAACTCTTTTAAACACTTTTGAGTAGTATTTATTACCTTTTAACTCAATTGGCACATTAAGGACCCTTGCAAGTGTTACTAATCAATTTTTTTGCTAGTTTTGGTGTTTTTGGTAGCTTTTTTATCATTGAAGCAAGCCATGAATGAGGGAGAATTTTGTGCAAACCTTGGAAATAGGTTTCCAAGCCAATCAAGAGATACAAGGAATAAAAATAGAGAGAGAAATCCAACATGAAGCAATTTCGCATGGCTATGTGAAATTCAAAAGGACAATAGCTGCAAGAAAAATTTAGAGCGCTTTATGGAGTCCATTGTATACATACTATATATATTTTTTTGAAGCTCGGGAAGTTAGGAGTCTAACGCTTCAAACGGTGTGCAAATCGGAGCTAAAATGAAGAAGTTATGGTCATTTGAAGACAACTGCACCAAACTGAAAATGAATTTCGCAAGCCCATCTACCCCTTGTGAAACTAAAGAATTTCGCAACCCCTTTTCAGCCTTGCAAAATTTTCGCAAGCCCATCTACCCCTTGCGAAACTAAATAATTTCACAACCCCTTTTCTGCCTTGCGAAATCTTCCTATGTAATCTTCAGATATTTGCGTACCGACTCAATTAGATTTTTATCTCAAGATATTTTGTGTAATTACCTATTTTCTCCTTGTAATCAGCTTCAGATATTTTTGGGATATTTAGGATATCTAAAGGGAGGTTAAAAATATCTCTCTAGATATTTCTTAGAACATATCTTCTATATATATCTATGATATCTTGTAAAGAAAAAGAGAGAAGGAGGATCATAGTAAGAAATATATTTTACAGAGCACTTGCTCTGTCTTTCCTTCACATTTTTGTTTTCATTTTCTTTCTAACCAAACATCCTCTAAGGCCTCAGAGGATGAGTGGCTAGGTTTTTTGTTTCTCGGATTGAATGAAGCTAGGTAAGGGATCCGGATACAAAAATGAGAGTTTTCATTGTTTCAGTTTTTAATGAAGAGAAGGTTGTGACCCGTTAATGGTTTTTATATTTTTAGTTAACTTAAAATCTCACCTGGGCCAACACTTGGTAAGCTTTTCGGACTCAATCCATAGAGATCCATTAGTTATCTCTTGCGAGCCTCTGGGAAGTGGTTTAAAGGTAGGATTACCTAGAATAGTCAACACTTG
Source organism: Vitis riparia (assembly GCF_004353265.1). Taxonomy (NCBI): domain Eukaryota; kingdom Viridiplantae; phylum Streptophyta; class Magnoliopsida; order Vitales; family Vitaceae; genus Vitis; species Vitis riparia. The sequence goes on from NC_048448.1 coordinate 22,972,335, forward strand.
GTAAGCTTTTGGACTCCTTGGAGACATCCATTAGTTATCTCCTGCGAGCTTTTGAAGGGTAATCCAAGGTTAAGGATCACCTTGAATGGCAAATACTAGGTGAGAGGTACAAGTCATTGCAAGATGTATTAGTGAGAGGGATTTAGTGTTGAAACCATTAATGGGAAGCAACTGTACCACACCGGTTTGGGAAATAACTATAGGTTAAATCCCCAATGCGAGGAAAAGATCAGGAATCTCCCATTTTTTATAAGGAACCTGAGCTTAGTGACCTAAAACTCCAAGAAACCTTTTCTTTGTAATTAATCTTAGTTACTTTTATTTTTGGTTAGCTTAAAACCAACCTTTTTCAACCAAAGATTATGTTTTCTTTTAAAGCTAACTCATAAAAGAAAAACCACCATTTCAATGTTGTAACTAATATCACGTGTGAGATGAAAACCCATCCCTGTGGATGATCCTAGAACCACTATGCTATGCTATGCTATGCTAGCTATGCTACCCTAGTATATGGTGAATTAGGTTTATAAATTTTGTTGACTCCCATCTGATGACTGAATCAAGAGTACACCAATTGGGGACGAATCAACCATCTCATGAGGCGATTAACTAGAGCGGGCCTATCAAACAAATATCACAGAGGATCTAGATGAGATATCAAATGCACTGAATACTCGGTCATGTAATGTCTCAATTGTCGAGTGGCCCAAACCAATGCCAAGCAGTAGCGCTCAATCATGACATACCTCATCTCATAGTCTAGCATCCTCTTACTCAAATAGTAAGTGGCTCACTCCTTGCTCGAATCATCGAGCTAAGTTAACATGTAGCCCAAAGCCACGTCAGACACTGACAGGTACAAGAGTAAAGGACGGCCCGGTGTAGGAGGCACTAAGACTGGAGGCGACAACAAGTACTCTCTAATCCTCTCAAATGCGCCTTGACACTGATCATCCCAAACAGTATCTTGACTCTTCCTCAAGATTCGAAAAATAGGATCACAAATGTCTATTAATCTGGCGATGAATCTGCTGATGTACTGAAGTCTACCCAAGAAGCCTCTGACCTTTCTTTCCATCCTCGGTGCAGTCATGTCAAGGATGGCTCTGATCTTATCCGGATATACCTCTACACCTCTCTCATTGACCATATATCCAAGAAGTTCCCCAGAAGTCACTTCGAAAGTGCACTTCTTGGGATTCAGTCTCAATCTGAACTGTCCGATCCTTTCAAAGAACCTCTCCAAAGCTGCTAGGTGATCTGATCTATCTCGGGATTTCACAATCATGTCATCTACATAAACCTCGACATCCCGATGCATCATGTCATGGAAGAGGGGGGTCGCTGCTCTCTGATAGGTGGCTCCTGTGTTTTTCAGTCTGAATGACATGACTCTATAGCAATAAGTACCCTACTCGGTAATGAAGGACGTCTTCTCCATGTCTTCTGGAGCCATCAAAATCTGATTGTACCCAAAAAATCATCCATAAAGGATAACATCGAATGACCTGTTGTACTATCAACTAGCATATCGATGTGTGGAAGAAGAAAATCATCCTTAAGACTGGTGGCTTTTTAAGATCTTGGAAATCAACACAAACTCTCACCTTGCCATCCTTTTTGGGAACAGGGATGACATTGGCCAACCACTCCGGGTACTCAACCATTGATAAAAATCCTACACTGAGCTACTTTTGAATCTCCTCCTTCACTTGCAAACTCTAACGAGAGTGCAATCATCTCAACTTCTGCTTAACCGGTCTGGCATGGGACAGAAGTGGCAAACGATGTTGGACGATAAATGGATCAAGGCCTGGCATGTCCTCATAGGACCATGCGAAAAGGTCCAAATACAACCTGAGCAACTGGATGAGGCTGTTTTTCTCATCTGTGGATAGATTTGACCTGATCCTCAACTCCCTAGGCTAAAATGTTGTGCCACAATCAACAACCTTTGTGTCCTCTATAGCATATGAAACTCTTTGATCAATGGGGTCCGAATCAGAAGCAGACGACGAGTCATCATCTGAATCATGCTGTGCAATCTCATCGTCTATGTTAAATATCTGTGATGTGGGTGAAAATGGTGCAGATAAAGTAATATCACGAGAGACAAGCAAATACTAAAAAATGCTCAAATCCATAAATGAAGAGTCAGAAACATCGTTATGACAGGAGACAAATCCCGATAAAACATCAAATGAAAGAAGTGAGTCCACAAAGTCGAACACTCCCTCAACTAGGCCAACAGGGTCATCAAATAAATCATCAACTGCTAAAACATCCTCAGTAGACTCTAGAGCAAGAGTAGTCAGGATCTCCTCAGCAATCTCGATGATGGACACCCCAAAAAGATCAAATGGTGAAGCAAGCTCAGGCTGAACTATCTCCTCGATCTGGCTCACACTCATAGTGAGCATCTCGTCAACGTACTCGTCACGTGGCACAGCTCCGTCCACTATGTCTCTAATCTCGGCAAATGTCCCGTGCTCGTCGATCTCATTCGAGAAATAAAGCGTCATAAGGCTCATACGATCTGGAGAGGAATGGGTGGTCAACACAAATGTCGAAGTGTAAGGGGCTCCATCACTCAACTGTAGTTGATGGACGAGTCGTTGTAGCTCGGCCTTCTAAGTAGTGTTGAGTCCCTCAATGATCCCGTCCGAATGGGTCTGTGGCTTTGACGCCCTCACAAAGTAATCTGTCAGGCTCATGATGTATGGGCGAACAGGATAATCAAAAAGTGTATGAGTCAGTCGAGCCATCACCCGCTCCTTGCGCAATCGCGCCATATGTCCATAATTGGCCTCAATGGGGATGAACCCGAGTTCGAACGATACATCGTGATTTGGGATAGCCATGAACTCACTAAGCTCGTGCTGGCACTACCCCAACCCCATGCAGATAAGACATATTCCTCATCATATCGAGCACCACTGTGCTACCATACTAGTCGAACGACATGGCCACGAAGTCTTAGGAAAAATCCTCCATCTCTAAGGCCTGCACCTCGTCAAACGTGAATCCAATCAGAAGTAGGTCGTCATCATTGTGACTAATCTGAAGCACAGGCTCAGCAAAAATAAACATGTCTCCCACAGACTGCACCATGACAACCTGGCCATCGTGAATGAACTTCACCTTCTGATGAATGGAAGAATAAATGGCCTCGGCTCTGTGGATCCAAGGTCGACCCAAAAGCAGGTTAAAGGATGCAGGAATCCTCAAAACCTGGAATACAGTGACAAATGTAGTCGGGCCTATCAGTATCTCAATCTTCAAGGTGCCCATAAGTGTACTGTCATATGCTTGAACAGTCTGAGTTGAGGGACCAAAATCAAAAGGTGCATAGCCAAGGGCGATGGCAGTGGCCAGAGGACAAACATTTAAGGCTGAGTCATTGTCCAGAAGGACAGATAGGACTCGGCAGCCTGAACAACCAATAGATATATAAAAGGGACGCGTGTGGCCCAAGCCCTCCGTTGGCAAGTTGTCATAAGAGAATACGATGCATGTGGCTCTACCAGCCGTCATCATATGAATCGGTCTCTTAGGAGATATGGTAGTCTCGACTCTAATTTGGCTCAAGGCTTGAATCAATGCATCTCGATGAGTATTGGAAGATGCTAACAAGCTACAGATGGAAATGCGAGCTTGAGTGCTCAATAACTGCCTGAGAATCTCATCGTCCTCTTTCCTGACCTCATCGGGAGCAGATGTCCCCTCTACGGGTCTGGCAGCTATGGAGGGTGGCTATCGCAAGACCCTACCCCAATGGAGAATATAATACACATTAGAAGTCTAAGAAACATCAATATACAAAGTCTAAACCTCTTCAACATCTGAGACCAAGACGAATGGCATCTGAACACTATAATGTGTGAAAATTAGAGGCTCAATAGTGGTCGTCTGTACTGATGCCGCCTCGGGAACTAGTCTGAATAGAGTAGGCATCCGAGGTCCCAAAGTCACTCCGCCCATCTCATAAATCCCATCTGACACTATGGGTTCTAGATCCAACTCAATCCAGCTTAGCATATAGATGTGGTCATCATGCTCAAGAAAATCCAGAAAATGAATGTCATCAGCTGGTGAGAGAACCGTATGCGTGATGTGGGTCGGTAATGGGTTTGCGGTTACACTCGGTTGACCCAAGTGAACCAAACCCTGGTCGATTAGATCTTGGATGGCATGCCTTAGAGCGGTACACCGATCGGTCTCATGCCCAGGCCACTGATGATAAGCACGGTGCAGATTCATCCTGAACTAAGGTAGGATAGGCTGAGGTGGTGGCCTAAGAGAGAGAGCAGTTAATAACCCCAACTCTGTAAGCTTCCAAAGAGCCTGGCTCAAGGGCATGCCTAACTGTGAAAACTGTCTCTACGTCCTCAAAACAAAATGAGCAGAGGCCTATTGAGCTATGGGCTCAGGATAAGGCGTCGTAGGTCTTCCGACGAACTGAGTAGCATAGCATGGCTGTCATGTGGCCGTATATGAAACAGGTAGTCTCTTGGTGCCCTGGTCTGCATAGTAAGGCAAAGCTAATGTCTGAGGCATGTAGGTCTGATCATAAGTCGGACGAGGTGCTTGTGGTCTATACTGATGAGGTGCATAAGAATGATGAGCCCCGGGAAGCTGTGGAGCTGACTAATGACGCCTAAGAGGCCTTTGACTAGTAGAATTGATGGTGCTCACATCAACCAATCTCTATCTCTCAAAGGGCTTCTTCCCCTTAACATCAGTAAGGAAAGAATTAGTCCACAAACTCTAGAAATATCATCCTCAACATCATACAGAGCCAAAACCAGAGATCCAAAATCTGTGAATGGTACCCCGACCATGTGTCTGGAAATCCTGGGTTGTAGACTCCTCAGAACCATCTGTATCTGATCCCTCTCCGATGATCTATCAATAATCTCGGCGATCTTCTCATGCTAGTGGGAGATGAATGACGAAACAGACTTGTCTGTCCTCTGTCTCAGAGCCTCAAGCTCCCTTCTCGATATGTCTACGATAGTATTAAATGAAAACTGTTGTAAGAACTCCTAGGCCAAATCATCTCATATCCGACGCCGTGAGGACTCCAAAGACGCAAACCATCGCTGGGTCGTCCCACTCAGAGATAGTGGGAATAAAGTGATCATCTGAGATTCGTCCAATCCATGGGCTCTTGTCACTACACTATAAAGTTGGAGGTGGATGCGAGGACAACCAATGCTTGTATATCTTTCGATGTCGGGCATCCTAAACTTAGCCAGCAAACTAGCCATCGGCATACCCTTGAGATCATCCCAAATAGCGGAGCCATCAAATACCCTCAATTGTCTCATTTGCTGCTTAATACGGTCCATACGTGCATGAGCGTCATCAATGATTGTGGTCTGAACGACTGCAGGTGGAGCAATCTTAGAATGTCCATGCAACATATAAGGTGAGGCTTGAGGCATTGTCGGAACAGGTAATGGAAGTAGAGGTGGCAACGAGTCATGAAATGTCTCATCCTAAACTACGGGCGGTCTTCTCTACTGGCTACCAATCTCCTGCCTGAGACTAGCCAAAGCCTCTCAGATAGAAGTCATGGCGGTCGTAAACTGATCAATTATAATGACCTGCTGACCCATACCCAATCTCTCTGAAAACTAAACTAATCTCCCCTCTACTCTGATCCAAGAAGATAAACCTAGACTGAGAACAAAGATCCGATCCTGGAAAGCATGAAGAAAGGAATAAGGATATGGCCCGGGGAAAGCATGGAAGAAATGATAATTTGAATGGAAACAAGTAAGGCATCCAAGTGAAGACGGACTGTCCGACCGTACTCAAACTCGTACTGATCTCTGTGCACTCTCAACTGGAGACTAAAAAAATGGAGTGTCAAATTCGAACTGTAACTATAGAGGCTCTGAAGGCCCTCTGATACACCCACGTGTAGGGAAGAAGTCCTAATCGAAGGATCTATGGCTCAACCTACGAGGTCAGGGTGGCTCTAAAAGGATATGGGTGGACTTTAAAAAATCCCTAGTATAAGCGATCATACCCTTCGGCGTTATACAACCCTCTGCATGTCTCCGAAGAGACGGAGTGCTTCCATGCAAGGTGGTCATCACCTCCACACATACACTACCTCGACATCCCAAGGGGTTTCCTATGGTGAAACCTCTCAAAACTCTCAACGCTCGATGGTCAACTAGAGTGTACAATGAGCGGTGTGGGTGCATCTAAAAAATCCTATGCAGCTAAAACAGAAAAATGAAACACACTGGCCGCACAAATATCCATGAAACCTAGCTCCAGGCTACAGGTCTTCAATGATCGAACTCCAATCGACATCAATGTGTCAGTCACCTCCAGAATACTCCCAAACATTGGTATAGCCCATCGCTAGACCCTACTCCTAACCTCTAGCTCGATCAGAGTAACAAGCACATACAAGGCCTCACACTCGCAAAATTGAGAACCGAAATGAAGGAAATAACCAAAACCAAATGGTTGGAGGTAAGGGGATAGATGTGCGGCCCACATGAACAAGCGACATGCAATCACGCAGAAGGAGAGCAGTCATGCAACATACAGTCAATCAAAGTACAGAATATATCACTCATGTCCACATACAAGCTATGACAATCAATATGAATAGTGATACAGACATCATGCTCAAAGACGATCAGGATAATATACAAGCCAGAGAAAACAACACATCAAGTGAAACGATATGCAACAATGAATCCATACATGCAAGGCGATCAGAACAATCATGGCAAAAAATTAGAATCACTATGTTAAGCGAAACAAGATAAGCAATCGATGCAATCAGCATGTCAATATCCCGAACAAATATAGCAATGAAGTACAGAAGAAGTAGCTATCTCAGAACCCTCAATCAAGACAAATCAATCATCATAACCAGC